>NC_062228.1:58999270-59372119 GCF_902686445.1 Sciurus carolinensis | reverse complement strand
AAGTTGGGAAGAGCCATGGGTTGGATACCGCTTGGCACAGGGAAGATGAACTATTGACAGACACTTGTAAAAACATGGATGGATCTGAAATGCTCCATTCCAGCAAAAGAAGTCAGTCACTTATGTAAAGTCCAAGGCAAAAGTCAGACCATACATCAGTGGTTGCCTAGGGCCACTGTGGGCGGGAAGTCTTTGCAAAAGGGGCAGTGAGCAGCTGGGGGGGGGGGTGTTCTACATTTTGATATGGAAGTCATTACATGATTGCCTCCAATTTCCAAGATTCATCAAAGTGACCACTTAAGAGGAGTATATTTATTTTTATGTAAATAACAACGTGTTAAAGTGGAAAACGATGAAAATACAGTTTTAAGTGAAAAAATAAGAAAAACTGTGTGCCACCACACCATTGACATAAAAGAAAAACGTACACACAAAACCACTACAGAATTTGTAAGAACGCTAATAAAAAGATAGTTAAAAATTGAGAATACACTAAATTAAACACTCCCCCCCCCCAATACTGGGGATTGACCTCAGGAGTGTTCTACCACTCAGCTACGTCCCCAGCCCTTTTTATGTTTTATTTTGAGGCAAAGTCTCGCTCAGTTGCTCATGCTGGCCTCGAACTTGTCATCCTCTGGCCTCAACTTCCCGGGTAACTGGGATGACAGGCATGTACCACCACACCCTGCTAAATTCTACACTTTAAATGACTAATCGTGTGAACTTCACCCTATTAAAACAAATGCAATAATAAATGCAATAGCCAAGATACACAATAATAAAGATAAAAGCAAAGGATACATGATAACAAAGATAGCAAAGCATACACAATAATAAAAGCAATAGCAACGAATACACATTAATAAAGATAACAGCAAAAGATATACAATGATAAAGACATCAGAAGGGAACAGGGATAAAAGGGATCAAATAAATAAGAAGGCAAGAGCCTTACACTAATCGCTAATAATGTCACCAACTAATTCAACTCTCTCCATCGGAGGATCGAGACCTAAACACAACAAAAAAACATTTTGAAATTAACAAAACTAACGCCAGCTTCTGAGTGCTGCGGGAGAGTTAGCTGAGTTAAAGTTGGAGCACTGAGATCGCCTTCCTAAGTGGTGGCCCTCATCACTAGTATTACCGTGGCAGTTGCACTTATTGTTGACATAATTGGTGTGATGCTACGTCTCCAAGGTCCCAGGGCCAGAGCCAGCTGCTTTGAGTGACAGCTGGGGATTTGAGAGAGTAGGAGGCAGCCGCCCAAAGCCTTCCTGTGGAACAGAAAATAATGACATAGCTGAGCTGAGGCTCTACCAACAACACCTCCATTCAGGAAAGCCAGCCGGGGGTGAGGCTTCCGGCCTCCCCCTCCTCCCTCTCCTGGGATTTCAGGGCCACCCGCCCTCCTCTTCCAGCTTTTGCCCAAGGGGATTTTAGTCACAATGGAGGCCTGTGCAGGAATGTGCGGGAAGGCAGAGCTGGTGGAAGAGGGGGAGGGGACTCCCTCCTCCTGGAGAGAATGCTGGCCTGCTGGCGCCCGCCCAGCTCTGCGCAGCGTGGGAAACCCTTTCTTTCTTCCTCCCCAGGGTGAAATTGTCCCCATTTCACAGAAGTGTAGACTAAGGAAAGTGCACTGCGATGTGGCCACCTCAGATAGGACGGATTGCATCTAGAACAGCCCAGCATGGAGACTGACACTGCCGCAGCCTCTGTGGGCCTCTGTGGGGTGACTGCACAGTTGGCGCAGTGAGCAGGGGTCCGGGTGCCAATCATCCCCATGGAGGTGGTGCAGGGGTCTTCCTACCCCTTTTTCTGGCTCACTGGCCTGCTGGCACCCGCTCTGAGTTGAGCTGCTGGACCGATGGAGATTCTGCTACAGCTTTGTCCAACCCAAGTCCGAGGTTTTGATAGCTGGTGTCTAGGAACAGTATGGGGTCGGGTCCCTCCTTCAGTGCCTGGGCCGTGAGTCCCAACCTAGACCCTCTGTGTGTCTTAATGCCACCATAGGAATGCGGAGGCTGAGGCTCCGCCAGGGGCCATCCCACTCTCTGGATTAGTCCCACTGGCCCTGGGTCCCATTCTGGGTCCCTGGTTGGGGCAGGGAGGGGTGCCATGTGTAACATAGGGACCCAGCAGGTTCTGGCAATAGAGGTCTCTCCTGTGGAAGGACAGTTACAATGTTGCAAGCTGAGGTCACACTCTTAAAAGCAGATGGCTCAGTAATTAGGACCTTACAAATACCTTTGCTACTGTATCTGCTGCTGCCTCTACCAGAACAAAGGCCTTCATTCCCAGGCACATAGCAAAAGCACCACAGGGACCACAGGCTCTGGCTAGGGGTTGATTTAAACCTGACTTAAGCCTGCAGTCCCCAAACCCAAAAATCTACCACTGCCATGGTGTGGGCTGGGACAGGTGACTTCAGTAATACTGACAAGGCTCTCTGGAAGAAAATAAAAAAGTATAAATATGAATAGGGTGGAAAGGAGCCACCCCAAAGTGTATCCAATAATCAGAAAAAAAAAAATTTTTTTTTTTTAGACAGGAGGGAAAAGTTCAAGGGCTCTATTGTACAACATGGTGAGTAGTTAAAAACAATGCGCTGCGTACTTGACAATAGCGAGGAGGTGAGTGTCCTCACCACAGAAACATGAGCAGCACGCAGGCAAGGCGGACGTTAGCCAGCCCTGGCCATTCCACACGGGTGTGTATGGGACGAGCCCTGAACAGGAGCATGCGCGCGGGAGCTCCACCCCCCACCCCACCCCCGCGAGCTGCACCCCCAGTCCTGCAACCACGCTCGGAGCACATGGAGCACTCCACAAGTATGTGGAGTTGATTTGACAGTTAAGTTTTTTTAAACTTAATTAATTTATGTATTTATTTACCAGGGATTGAACCCAGGGACGCTTAACCACCGAGCCACATCCCCCTGCCCTTTTCACTTTTGATTTAGAGACAGGGTCTCACTGAGTTGCTTAGGGCCTCACTAAGTTGCCCAGGCTGGATTTGAACTTGCAGTCCTCCTGCCTCAGACTCCTGAGTCGCTGGGATGACAGGCCTGCGCCACCAGCTCAGCCAAAACAAAAAAATTTTTAAGAAAATAAAAATCGCAAAACCTGGATATGGGAAGAAAGGGAAAAGAAAAAAGAAAAGAAAAGAAAAGAAAAGAAAACTAAAACAGACTCCCAAATTTGACCTGAGAATTCAAATTCAAAATTTACTAAAAGAATTTATACAAACACAGAAGTTCAAGGCTGCCCATTGGCAGTGAGTCAACAGTAGTGCCCGCTGGAAGGAGCCGTTGGTTAGACCCTCACAGCAGCCCGAGGCTCGGGTCCCAATTCTGCCCAGGCATCCCACCCGGTGCAGGGAGGTCGCTGAACTCTCGGGTAGCTGCTGACCAGATGCTAGTGGGCAAAGGTGACCTCAGAACGGTTGTCCCACCTAAGTGCCCCATGCACGCAGGGACCATTTCCCTCAGTATCCCCCAGTGCGCCTGGACTCACCGACCCAATGATAACAAATTTAAGTCTTGGGTCAGGGGGCGGTATAGCTCAGTGGTGGAGCCCTTGCCTAGCGTGCTTGAGGCCCTGGGTCCAATCCCGGGACCACATTAAAAATAATAATAACAAAAGTACTTATGTCTTTGGCCCTTCAATTGGCTTAACAAAAGGGGACCCCGCTGATTCCCCTCCCCAACACCCAACAGAGTTGACAAGGTGCAATATACAGAACAGACCCTTCAAGGATGGAAACCCATCTTACAAGTCCTACTTAGAAGACCGGAGCTTCTTCCTGGAGCAGCCTTCTCTCTCCTCCCGGGAGTTCGCGACAGCCTCAATGCCATCGTCCTTCCCCTTAAGGCCCCAACCCAGGGTCCCTGCACTACATCTCTCCATTCAGTGGGTCGCTGGCTCATGCGCTTGGCTGGACTTAGTTGGCCTCTCGCAGAAGGACACAGTCTGCTTGTCCAGCTGCCTGGTACCCGCAGCCTGGCCCTCGCATGCAGTGTGCAGATGTGGGGGCACAAAGGCGTGGTGCCTGTTCCCCACCCACTTCAGGGTCCGTGGCTCACAGTCTATGGCACGGGACAGGTCAGCCAAAGAACAGTGTATCTAACCCAGTTTTATGTAACACGGAGTCTTCAGAATGAAGGCCCAGAGCCAGGGAGAACTGCCCTTCTGTGCTTGAGCCAGGTGGAGACCAGATCCATGCGGAAACGTGACCAGACCACAAGGGTCTGATCTGAGGTCAGATCCCCAGAGGGGACACCTGTACGGCCTCTTTGTTCAGATTCTTCTGGGCCTCTGTGTGCCATTCCTCCCTCCAGGGGAAGGGCAGGGCACCTGTCACAGGAGGGTCTTCATGGGGTGAGAGGAAAGTCAGAGAGTGACATTTCTAGGAGGTGTGACTTGCTTTGGGGGAGGGAAGTTCTAGTTTCTAGGAGCCACTTTAGGAAAAGAGTGGGGGAAGGAGAAAGGAAGACGGAGACAGTTTCAGAGCGAACTTCTTAGGGCTCCGCAGTCCAGCCTCCTTCAGCTCAGTGGGCCTCACGCACCGCACAACGAGGCTCTGGTCAGTGTGTGCAGGGGTGGCCGGGTAAGATTATACCGGAGCTTAAGAATGCCCATCGCCTAGTGACGTCATGGCCCAACACACTCCCCCAGGTTCCTGGTGATGCTGGAGTGAACAGACCAGCAGGGCTGCCAGGAGCATAGAAGGCAGCACGCACTTTACATCCGGTTCGTTACTTTGATGCTGTGGACAGGGCTATGCTGCTAGGTCATGTTTGTAGGAAACTTTCTGATCGTTATCTTAGAGCGCATGCCTTCTGCTTATAAAACACACTGATGCAGTTGGAGAATATCATGCGCAGTGAGATAAGCCAACCTCAAAAAACCAAAGGACGAATGATCTCACTGATAAGCAGGTGATGACACATAATGGGGGGTGGGAAGGGGCAGAATGGAGGAAGGAGGGACTATATAGAGGGAAAAGAGGGGTGGAAGGGGTGGGGGGAGGAAAAAATAACAGAATGAATCAAAAACTATTACCCTAGGTAAATGTATGATTACACAAATGATATGCCTCTACTTCATGTACAGAGAAACAAGATGTAGCCCATTTGTTTACAATAAAAATGAATTAAAAAAATAAACAGAAAAAAAAAATCATACTGAATGTGAAACAGAACCCTGCGACATCTCCCATTTTCCAGGACTTGATGGCATCCAGATGCTGTGTGGGGTGGCTGACCTAGACCACGGAGGTAGTGGGTGCACCTCACCCCATGTGCCCAGCAACAAAAACGAATGCATTTCCCAGCACGTATCCCCAGGGCTCAGTGATGCAGGACCGCGCTCAGCGCGTCAAAGCCCTGTGCTCTGGGATATGGCGTTCGGGGCCTCCACACAAGCATGACACTCACCCCAACTCTCGCTGGAAGCACAGATACACCATCACGCTGTCGGCATGCAGGTCTGACACCATTCTGGTGATGTTACCCCTGTCCAAGGGGATTCATCTGACCCACTCCACACAAAAGAGCTCACGTGCGGGGAGGGGGTTTGCCACACAGAGTACAAGGCCCCTGCCTCGGCTGCATTTCTGAAAATCATTCAGTTGAAACAAGGACCCCTCCATCTCGACGCTGTCAAGAAATAGCTATTGAGCTTCTTAGCACCCAGAGCCTCTTAGCACCCAGAGCGCTAAAACAAATGCAAACTGTTCCAGGTTGGGTTGGGTTGGAGGCAACACATTCCTCATCTACAAGTTGAATTTAAGCCCTTACTTGGAGATCAACCCACCTTGAATGGGGGCCTCCGACAAAAGGCTCTGGAATCTGGTCAGCTGCCACTCAGCAGGCGCTCCCTGGGTGCCCAGAGACTCCCTTACCGTGGACGCTTTGACAGCTTCTTAGGTGTCCTGGAGTCTGGACCACCCCAATGGCCACAGTGGCCTGTGGGCTTCTGCTGCAAGAGACCGTCCTTTTGCATTCAGACTATTTGCTATGAGAGAGTCTCTTCCTGGTCCCCTACTGGGTCTTCCAGGAAACAGACTCTGAGCCTGTGACTCTGTACCCTCTGCCAATAATGACTTCAGTCTCTGACCCTGGAAGCAGCACCCCGCATATTCAGCAGGGCTGAGACCTCCTGAGTCAGGATGGAGCTGGGCCTGAGCGCTCCGGCCAGCCCCACCTGCAGGACAGGGCGACCATCCCAGCCACCGGTCCTGGGAGATGTGCAGATGCCCTGGTACTTGAGGAGGTCAGCTCCTCCCTGGATCCCTTGGCTACCTGGGAAGCCCTTGGGATTAAGGGAGTGAATGGCAATGGTGGCCATACCACCAACACTTGGGTCGGAGCTTTCTAGAGGACAGCTGCTTTTCACCCCTTGCCCAGGGTGTCCCTGACGGAGCATGGGCTCAGCACTGGACTTCAGGTGCCCAGGCCAGCAACATGAGCATGTTCTTAAAGGTGCTGGAGCGGCTGCCGGTGAGCTGGCCATTAGGTCCTGAGACCAGCAGTCCCTTCTCCAGAGTTGCCTGTACCCCTCTGGGGTAAAGAACAGGGGAAAGCTCTTCCTTCACAGCTTCCCATCTATCTGTGAACTTCAAACGTCTCTGCCATTCTTCACAAACTCTCCTTTTCCCTTTAGAGCTCCCCACGTGGCAGGCTAGGACCAGGACACGTATTTCAGTCCTTTAGAATGCTGAGTGGTGGCTCTGGGACAAGGCATTCGGCGGACTCCGGGGCTCACCCAGCCCGGTGACAGATTATTACACACGTCCCCACGCAAGTCAAGGAAAAAGGCACCTATGACGCATCTGCACAGCCTGGGTGGATCCTCACAAAGTTGGACTCCGTTTCCGAAGTCCGGCCTCTGCTAACTTTGACGTCTTCCTTTCCCTTTCCCCTTCTTCCCCATGTGGGGAAACCCGGAAGAAGCCCGGGGCTCCGCAGCCCACACGCCCTGGCCTGTGTAGGCACCCCTCCCGCCCCCGCCCTTCCATTCCCTCTCCGGCTGTTTCTGGACCAGCTGGGACGGCTGCCCTCCTGTCCCCAGGAAGCCTCCTCGGTGAATGCCCAGCATGGCTCACCCTCTTGGTGGGCATGGGGCGCTGTCAGGCCTTGCAACTGAACACACTCTGGGGTGGGGGCGTCCATCGTGCACTCGGAGGTGGCCACAACCCGTGAGCGGGTCATCCCTGGGGTGGGCAGGGCACACTTGGAGCCTGCATCTGTTCACCCACTGAGAAGCATTGCCCAGGCCCAGGCTGGGGACACAGGGACACCGCAGATAGCATACCTTCATGCAGAGCTCCGGGCGTCTGCGTGAGGAGAGTTCATGCCAAGGATCAGGAAGGGACCTTGTGGTGTAGGGAAAGGCACCACGGGCTGGGGACCCGGGAAGTAGGCATTTCTGGAGCTGGAAAGACCAGGCTTGGAGCAGAGAGCCAAGCGGGAGCTGGTGTGGATCTTGTGGGCCAAAGGGCCAGCACTTTGCTCTGGGGAACAGGGGAGCCAGGTTAGCTCTGGGTGTAGACAGAGCCTCCATACATGGGAGATGGACCAGCGGGGAGGGAGACTGGAAGCCAAGAGTCCAGGTGGGAGGTTGGGAGGAGCTAGGGGGACAGAGAGGAGAGAGGGGCAGACAGAGTAGGAGGGGCTGGAGGGACAGGGCTGGGACCCACACCTGAGGAGCGGCAAGGAGAACAGTACCGGGCCCAGCCCAGTGAATGGGCACATGGTGGGGCCATCCTGGAGACGGAAGAGCAGGAGCAGAGCTCACCAGGAGAGTGTGGCTGTGGTGACGGAGCCCCACTCTCTGAGCACTAAAGAGTTTCCTGCAGCACCTGGAAACCATTGCTTTGCTTTCCGTCTCTGTGCACTTGTGTATTCTGGACATTTCATGCTGATGGAATCATCCACACGTGGTCCTTTTTGTGGCTGGCTTCTTCCACACCACATGACATTTTCAAGGTTTATCCAATTGCAGCATGTATCCAATCTTCATTCCTGTTCACAGCTGACTAATATTCCACTAGAAGATGGACCACATTTTATTTATGTGAATGGACATAAACTTAATGGGCATGTGGTTTCTTTGGGGGTGATGGAAATGTTCTGGAATCAGTGGTGATGACTGCACAATATCATGAAATGATGAATGTAGTGGACATCACTGAATTGTAGGCTTTATATTGGTTAAAATGCTAAATTTTATGCATGTGAATTTTATACACCCACAAGAGATAAAAGAGGGAGGGAGGGGTATTCTGTTGTTTGGTCCACAGGTTTTTTTTTTTTTTTTTTCTTTCTTTCTTTCTTTCTTTCCAATTTTTTAAGACCAGGAAATATCCCACAATAAATCTAAATTTCCACCTTATCTCAAAAAGTCAGAGGGTTTGGCCAGACCAGGCCCACATTCCTTTCAGCAAGACAGCTCCCACCTGAGCAGAAGGGTCAATTTCATTAGATGTAAATTACACCTCAATAAATTTTATTCCTCAAAATAAACCACAGAAAGGGAAGAGTTAGGTGGTTTCTAAGAGCAAATCAAACCAGGTATAGTGGCACACACCTGTAATCCCAGAAGTTCTTATGCAAAGAAAAAGTTGCATGGAATTAGGTAAATCAACTCACATGCACACATATGCATATATGTATATTAAAAAGTGCTGGGCGAGGTGGCACATGCCTGTGATCCCAGTGGCTTGGAGGCCGAGGCAGGAGGATCGTGAGTTCAGAGCCAGCCTGAGCTGGCTGAGGCCCCAAGCAACTCAGCGAGACCCTGTTTATAAATAAAATACGAAAAAAGGGCTGGGGATGTGGCTCAGTGGTTAAGCGCCCCTGGTGCCCCTGGGTTCCAGTCCTGGTACCAAAGGGGGAACAAAAGGCAGAAGGGCGAGGGTCCTCCGGGGAATCAGAATGAAGCGTGCACTCGGAACTGACGCCCACAGCCCGCGGTTGGGAGCCGCCCTGCCTCTCCCTGGCCACCCACTGGCAACGCCCCCTCCCCTCTGCTTCCCTCCCGGTGCGCCGGGCCCTGGCATTCGAGTTCCGCAGCTTCCCTTCTGCCCTCCTTGCCCACAGCTCCCGGCAGCCCCACCCTCCCTGGTTCTTTGTCACTGGAGTGGGGATTAGAACCCAGCTCCGCGGGCTTTGAGTCATGCCCGCTTTGGGCTGGTGTGGAGAGGAGGCCAGGGAGGGGCCCGGGTCTTCCCACCCTGGTCCTTCCGCCTCTCCCCCCACTCAGCAGTCACCTGTCGGCTGGAAGGAGCGTCTGAGATTACAGAGGCCCCACCTCGTCCTCCACAGCCCCTTCCCACAAGGCGGAAGTCGGGTTAGGACAAAGAGTTAGACGCCTTGTCAGCCTGGAGTCTAGGGCTGCCTGACAGGGGACAGGTGGGGCAGCATGACAGGTGGCTGAGGAGCCAGGTGGACAGTGGAGAGGACAGGCCGGCAGATGAAAGGACAGGCAGGTGGGTGGACAGAGAGATAGACGGGCTGAGCCAGTGACAGCCACATAGAGGATCCCACAGCCAAAGAGGTGAGAAGGGGCAGTCCATCCACCATGAAGGGCAGGCAGGAGGGGACAGGCAGAGGGGAGGGGAGGTCAGCCCCTCGAGAGATCTTCAGGAGAATGGAGGGCAGAGGCGGGAGGCCAGGCCAGGGCCATCTCTGAGAGTCCCTTTCTTCCAGGCCGTGAGGAGGCCGCCATGAGGCCCAGCACCTTCCTGCTCCTGTGCACACTTGGTGAGTACCTGGGTGCTGGGCAGGGGTAGGACTGGGGCCAGGTCCCTCCCTCCCCACAAGGAGGCTGGTCTCCCTGGCTCAGCTCTGGCCCCAGCCTGGCCCTGAGGATGGGAGAGGGACTCACACGTGCCCCAGGGGTCCCCAGCTCTGGGTCCTGCTCCCCTACCTCCTCTGTCACTGTCCCTGGCTCTCCGTTCCCCTCCTGGCTCGCTCTCTGTTCCTCTCTTTCTCTTCCTCTCGGGGTCACTTGGTGATGCACTGTGCCTTTTCCTAACTATCCCTGGCCCTCACCCACTGTCCCCACCTCTCTACTCTCCTCCTTCCTCTGACCCCTCTCCCCGGGCTCCACCCGTCCCCAGGTCTAAGCCAGGCCGACACAGAGAAGATCGTCAATGGCATGGAGTGCCCGCCCCACTCGCGGCCCTGGCAGGTGGGGCTGTTTGAGGGCTCCAGCCTGCGCTGCGGGGGGGTCCTCATTGACCGCAGATGGGTCCTCACGGCGGCTCACTGCAGCGGCAGGTGGGCACCAGTCTGGCCCCTTCCTGGTGGGCAAAGGAGGGTGATGGGGAGGCAAGTGCTAGCGAGGGTCTCGGGAGGGTCACTCAGAGTAGACCTCAGGGAATGAGTGTGCCAAGGGCAGGAGGCTAGCCCTGGGACAAGAGAGTCTGAGGTTAGACAAGGAGTGGAACTTCCTCAGCAGTGGGACTGGGGTGGGGCTGGGGGAGTGAGGTGGAGTGGGTGGAGGACCCAGGAAGGTCCTGAAACCTGCCCACCTGCCCCCTTCCATTCCCTCATGTGCCACCCTTTCCTATATGGCATCTGTCACCAGTCTCAGTTATTACCTGTCCCAGTCTGGGTCCTGGGCCACAATTACCCCAAACACAGGGACAAGGTCTGTCACCTCCCTGGGCCTCAGTAGCCCCATCTGTAAAGTGAGTCACTTTCTAGGTCTGATGCTCTGCCGGGTTTTGTAAAAGGGGAGATCAGACCTAAAGGAACTGACAGACTTGGGGACAGTTGGACAGAGAGGCAGCTGGACAGAATTCACTTGCTCAGTCAACAGTACCAACAACTCCTCCGTGGGCCCAGGTGTCAGGACTAGGCAGTGAACTAGGGACATGTCTACTCCTGCCACCTCACGGGCTTCGCTGTTAAGAGCATCAGAGGCGCCGAGAGAGGCTGCGGCGGGGGCGGGGCCGCCCTGCCCGTGCTGAGCCGCTGCGACCCCAGCAGGTACTGGGTGCGCCTGGGGGAGCACAGCCTCAGCAGGCTGGACTGGACGGAGCAGATCCGGCGCAGCGGCTTCTCGGTGACCCACCCCAGCTACCAGGGAGCCCTGCGGAGCCACGAGCACGACCTCCGGCTGCTGCGGCTGGGGACACCCGTGCGCCTGACCCGCGCCGTGCAGCCCCTGCCCCTGCCCAGTGCTTGTGCCGCCCCGGGCACAGAGTGCCACATCTCGGGCTGGGGCACCACAAACCAGCCATGGAGTAAGGAGCCCCCAAGGCAGGGGTCAGAAGGGTGACAGCCTGGGGTGTAGGATGAGAGGGCAGGAGTCTGAGGCTGCAGGAAGATATCAGGACATGGTCGGGGTCAGAGATCACAATGGATCCCTTAGGATTTAAGGAGGTGAAGGGAGTGGGTGTGGGGTCAGAAGTCAGGGGTCAGGGGTGCAGTCAGGTCATAGTGATGTCAGGGGTCACCAGACTGGAGTTAAAGGTTCATATAAGTAGGATCTGGGTGACTAGGGTCAGGGGTTTGGGTGTGAGAGTCTGTATGGCAGAGGTCCTGGGGTCCAGATGTTGCAGGTCTGACCAGACGTTGGGATCCAGATGTTGCAGATCTGGATATAAATTGGGATTTTATCTCGCCTCTGAGATTAGAGGTCAGGGGCTTGGGGCCTGGGGCCAGAGGTTTGAGCTCATAAAGTCTGGGGTCAAATAAATTAGGATCAGAAGACACTCTGGAGTTGGGACAAAGGAGATGAAGAGAGGGACTTTGAGGGACCCTGCAGCCCCTACCTCCCATCCCCAGGCCCATTCCCTGACCGGCTCCAGTGCCTCAACCTTTCCATCGTCTCCAATGCCGCCTGCCGGGCCGTGTTTCCCGGGAGGATCACGGACAACATGGTGTGCGCAGGCGGGGTCGCTGGGAGGGACGCCTGCCAGGTGAGCACACACAGTGGGTGCATGGTCACCCAGGGCAGGAAGAGGGGGCTGAGACGGGGAAACGGAAGCAGGGCAGGAACTGAGGGAAATGGGGGCAGGGGAAGAGATGGGTGAGAAAGGAGGCCAGGCTCAGAATAAGTGAGGAAGACGGAGAACAGGCCCGAGATGGGGGAGAGAGAGGGAGGGGGCAGACAAGAAGGGTAGGTGGGCAGGGGGTCCAAAGGGGTGGGGGGGACAAGGACAGAGGATGAGGAGGGCAAAGAACCACCCAGGATCCGGAGCTCAGACCGCACTGGCTGCCAGATCCGGGGCTCTAGGCATGCCCCACACCATCTTCCAGCTGGTGCGGTTCCAGGGTGACAAAGAGATGTGGGGACAGAGACGGGGAGGGGCCAGTGGGCCTTTACCCTCTGATTCCACATTCTCGCTCTCTTGGAGCCCCCAAGGAGGAGGAGGAGGCTGCTAAATCTCACTGTCCCGGGACCCAGCCACTGTCCTTAAGAGAACTCTCTGCCCTCATGGAGCCCCGCCCTCCTTCTCTGGGATTGGCCACAGAAGACAGCATTCTCTTCACTCATTGGCCAGCGCCCCAGTCAATGTCCTGAAAGAACCTCTGCCCTTTCCCTTTAGAGTCCCACCCTTCCTCCCTAGGATTGTCCCTCGGGGACTATGTGTCCTCTTCGATTGGCTAGCCACTGCCATTGTCTTCGGGACAGCCGGGCTGTGCTCCTTCCTCCCAAGACCAGGCTTGGACCACCATCCCCAAGGCCTGGGAAAGGGTCTGTGGTAGGGGAGGGGTGGGGAGGAAAACAGGAGGGGGATTTCTCCCTTATTTATGCACTATTCCTTCTTGTGTCTTCCAGGGTGACTCTGGGGGACCCTTGGTATGCGGGGGAGTCCTTCAGGGGCTGGTGTCCTGGGGGTCCGTGGAGCCTTGCGGGCAAAGAGGAATCCCAGGAGTCTACACCAATATTTGCAAGTATGTGGACTGGATCCTGGAGATCATGAGGAACAACTGACCTGCGTCCTCCATCTCCACCCCTCAACTTGGGGGCCTGTTGGACCCTCAGCACCAGAATCTTTGTTGATCTGGGGAACTTCTTGGAACTGCGATTCTAACCAGTCCTCCTGAAACCCATGACTTGAAGGGAGGACTGCACAACTGTCAGAAATAAATATAATGTATCTGAAGGAGGGCTGTCTGTCTGATGTCCCTATGCTGTATGAGACTGGAGGGAGGCTTCCCAACTCCTCTGCCTACAGGCACAGAAATAGATAGCAGAGAGGGTAGGGTTTTCCCTCAGGGATCACACAGGAATGGAGTAGAAAAATTTACTGGTAACACTAAAAATGAAGGCCATCTTTCTATATCAGGCATGATAGAAATGGTGGTCACTTTTCAATGACCTATGAAGAACCTGAATGAAGAAAAAGAAAATTGTTGACTCCCAAATATCTAATGAAAACTGCAAAATCAAAGTTCAGTGACCATTTAATGAAATGTCTATGACACGTGACTTTTTTACCCTGGCCCATGGTGGCTCAACTCTGCTTCGGGGTGCACACGCTATATTTAGTGCAGGAACTCGGTCTATTTTAATGTGTCTGGATGACCCAGGGTGGTGGAAAATGGCCGCTGCCTTAAAGGGTCCTGTGCACCCCTGGGGTTCTCTCCCGCAGGCAGAAAGAGAACATCATCCTCTGAAATGCATGGAAGGGGGGCTGGGGACTGAAGGGACGAGGGCGCACTCACAGCACAGCCAGGCCTGTTACCGAGCCCCACAGTGCTGGGCTCCTCTCACGACTCTCTGAAGTCTTCATCCCACCCCCCACCCCACCCGAAGGCAGGGCCGTCACCCCCATGTTGCAGATGAAGAAACTGAGCCTCATGGGGTGGAGTCCCTCGTCCCACGTCACAGAGGTAGGAAGAGGCAGAGGCAGGGTTTGAGGCCAGGCCTGGCTGCTGTCAGAGCCTGGGCCTACCCCGCCTTGTTCCACATCTGGTTAGGGAGTGAGGAGAGGAAGACCAGGGAGGAGATCTGACAGCTGGGCCAAGTGGGGATCTGCACCGGGTTCCACAGATGAGGCAGCTGAGGTGGCTGAAGGACTGGAAGCCATCAGGCCCAGGCCCGGCAGTAGCGAGTAAGTGCCACAGCTGGACCAGGACTCAGATGTCCAGCACGGGAGGTGGGGAGAGGGAAGGGCCACTAGAGAATGAGGCCCCAGAGAGCCCTGGGGCTTGGGGCACCTGCAGAGGGCTCTTCTCCCACTCCTGGGCCTTGGCTTTACAGGCCCCAACCTGCCTCCCTCACCCTGCCTCCCTCACCCTGCCTCCCTCACCCTGCCGTCCTGCCCCTTTGCCTGGCAACAGCCCCACCTCCAAGACGTCCCAGTTTCCCCCCATCTTTGAAAAGGAGAAGGGAGGGGCCCAGAGGAGGCCATGGCCAGCTGGGGCTGCGAGGCGAGAGGGGCAGGGCAGGAGGAGACAGGGATGGGGGGCAGAGGGAGAGCTGGGGAGCCACAGACACACAGACAGGAAGGAGGAGAGATGAGGACAGGCAGCGAGAGACTGAGGGCACAGAGCCCAGATGGAGGAAGGAACAGGGACAGAGAGACAGGACGGGAGCCTAGAGACAGAAAGAAGAAGGTCTCCCACACAGAGTGACAGGACGGCAGAGTGACAGATGCAGAGCCAGCAAGAAAGGGACTGGTGCACACAGATGACGCAGGGAAAGAGGGGCCTGGAGAGGGACCGGGCGGCACGCGTGCCAGGGAGGCCCCCACGCCCCGCCCCCAGGCAGTGAGGCAGGCTTGAGGCCAGTCGTCCCAGCCCTCCCGGGGCCACCCCTGCCTGCCCGCCTGCCTGGTGCCTGGCACTTCGACCCAGCCTGCCGCAGCTGCCACCGAGAGCCCGTGAGTCCGGGAGGGAAGAGAAGCCCCCTCCAGGAGTCTGCCCACCCTGGATGCCAGTCCTCCTCTGCCTCGGTACCCACTTCCTTTCCAGCTCTCTCCTTTCCAGCGTGGGTGGGGCTCTCTAGCCCTCTCTGGTCTCTCACCTCCAACCTGCTGCCCCCAACCTCCATGACCTCTGACTCCAGCTCCGCATCTCAGTCCAGCCCTTCTCTCCCACCCCCGCTGGCAGGGCAGCTCAGGGTACGGCCCTCCCTGTCCACCCCGCCCAGCTCCCTCTGGGACAGGGGCAGGGGTTAGCAAGGGGGAGGGGAGGAGAGGGCAGAGCACGGTCCCATGCTGACCACTTCCTTCCCTGGAGACAGAACTCAATGCCTCCATGTCGCCCTGCTGTTGGGACCACAAGAAAATGGGGGGTTACTGAATTGGGCCCAGGTCCCCCTGTCCTTCCACCCAAGCTGCTGGACCCTGGCCAGGTCCAGGGGGTGGGCAAGAGGAAGAGCACCTCCAGTGTGCCCGAGGCCTCCACGGGCCCAGTAGGCCCGGCCCCGGCCCACCCTACAGAGCCCTTTCTGCAACTTACCCTGGCTCCTGGGCACACTGGAAGCTTCCCGCTGGCCCAAGCCCACTCCAAGCCACTCTGAGCCTAAGATTTATCTTAAGGTTGATTGTTGTGCTGTGAGAACTGGGGGGGTTCCCCAGAGCTGGCTTCTCCCTGGGGGAGCAGGCAGGGCGGGGAGAGGGACCAGCTGGCAGCCAGGGCAGGGAGTGGTGAATGGCCCTCCCCCCCCACCCCCCAGCGCTTAGACGGTCTCCCTTCTTGTTCCCAGAGGAACCCGGGCCTTGCCCTGCCCTGCGCCAGGCCATGACGATTCTGCAATTCATCACGCTTGCCCTGGTGACAGGTACGGTGATGGCGATGGATGGGGAGCGCCAGGGCCTGATTCTGCCATTGCTGGGAACCCCCACCCTCTGGTAATCAAAACAGAAAGACCCAGGTGGCATCTGTGTGGAGATCTGCCCTGAGGAGGTGCTGGTGGCCCTGGCCATGATGGGCATAACCCCTCTACATGCCAGTATCGGGAGAGGTCAGGGGGTCCAGAGGAGGGCCCAGGGCAGCCGGAGTGGTGGGAGCTCAGGACAGAGGCTGCTGAGCCACCAGGGAGGAAGGACTTCGTCTCCTGAATGCCTGACCATCCACGTGGTGCATCCCAGGGGTACCCCAGATTGGGGCCAGGCCCCTGTCCCTCGCTGCCTCACTCTCCTCTGCAGGGTCTCCCCCAACCACCTCTTCTCATGCCTGAGGCCCTCTTTTGCCCCCACCTCCTACAGGGCACGTCGGGGGAGAGACCAGGATCATCAAGGGGTACGAATGTCCTCCTCATTCCCAGCCCTGGCAGGCGGCCTTATTCCAGAAGACACGGCTGCTCTGCGGGGCGACCCTCATCGCCCCCAGATGGCTCCTGACAGCAGCCCACTGCCGCAAGCCGTGGGTGCGGGGGCTGGGGCGGGGCTGGGTGGGGGCTGGAGATGGAGAGATGGGTGGCAGGGGGCTTGGGGACAGGAAGGACGTGGAGGAGGGTGGGCAGGCAGATGGGAGATGGGGGTGTTGGTGGGATGGTGGGATCAGCCGGGATCGAAGATGGAGGGATGGATGTGTTGGGACCTGGGAGGTTCTGGGGATGGGTTGGGGGTCGGGCTGGAGCTTGGAAGGGGACTCCCAGGGAGACGGGGTTGGAGGCAGAGCCCTGTCCCTTTGTTCTTGGAGGTGTCACTCATCTCTCCGCCCCAGCCCGCCCACGCGCCCCCTGCACCTCTCCGTCTCTGACCACGTCTCTCCCACCTCAGCCGCTACGTGGTCCTCCTGGGGGAGCACAACCTGCAGCATGAGGACGGCTGCGAGCAGAGGCGGACGGCCACCGAGTCCTTCCCGCACCCAGGCTTCAACAACAGCCTCCCCAACAAAGACCACCGCAACGACATCATGCTGGTGAAGATGTCCTCCCCAGCCCTCATCACCCGCGCCGTGCGGCCCCTCACCCTGTCATCACACTGCGTCACCGCTGGCACCCGCTGCCTCATTTCCGGCTGGGGCACCACGTCCAGCCCCCAGTGTAGGGACTATAGAGGGAAACCCGGGGGAGGGGGAGGGAGGGGTGGTCACGAGGATGAAATGACACAGGGGACCTGGGGGTGTCAGCAGTGGGACCCGGCCACGGGAAGAATGAGAAGTCAGGGCTGGCAGGGGGAGGGGCAGAGGCACAAATCCCAGCCTCACAGCCAGACGGGTGTGATGTGCAGCCTGTAACTGGCTAGCGCAGGGCCTCAGGCGAGGAGCTTCGCCTCTCTGAAGCTTGGTTTTCTGTCTAAAGCATGAGAATAATCTCGCCCACCTCCAGGGCGGCATTAGAGATAGCGCACAGACAGCACCCGGCATCAAGCATGGACTTGATAGCATGGCTGTTGCCATTGGTGCAAGCAGACAGAGGAGTTAGCTCTGCGTGCAAAGGACCAGGGTTCTTCCGGGAGCCAGTGGCGGCAAGACTCCGCGGGGCTGGGGAGGCGGGGGCTGGTTTCCCACGTCCCCTCCCACTGTCTCTGCAGTGCGCCTGCCGCACACCTTGCGATGTGCCAACATCTCTATCATTGGGCACCAGGAGTGTGAGAGCGCCTACCCGGGCAATATCACCGACACCATGCTGTGCGCCAGCGTTGGGAAGGAGGGCAAGGACTCCTGCCAGGTCAGAGGGCAGGGCCCAGGTCTCCCGCCACAGCCCCTTCCCCAACCTCAATGACATCCACAACCTCAACCCGGGACCAAGGTCACCTGCCCCTGCAGCCAAACCCGCTCCATCGCCAGTTGCTGTATCTGACTCCAACACAATCCCCAGCCCCAAGCCCACTCCCATTTCCAACCTGACCATCCCCAAACCCATTTTGACCTTACCATCCTTATTCCCACATATAATCCCAAGTTCACCACCCCAGTCTATCACCAGTCCCACTGCCAACCCATTCTCTCTCCCCACCTCACTTCCCCACCACCCCTCTGCCCAGAGCCTCCACCCTCTGCTCTGACTGGTTCTCTCTCTCCTCATGCCCAGGGTGACTCTGGGGGCCCTCTGGTCTGTAACGACTCTCTTCAAGGCATTATCTCCTGGGGCCAAGATCCATGTGCTGTCACCAGAAAGCCCGGTGTCTACACAAAAGTCTGCAAATATGTGGACTGGATCCAGGAGACAATGAACAACAATTAAACAGGACTCAAGCGCATAGTGCAATCTTTCTGTAAAGATTTGATTTCGTTCATTCTGTTCACATGAAACCCTCAGTCAGGGCTCCTTCGTGTACTTTCTTGGGGCCACCTTGGCTACAGGAGATGCTATAGCTTTTTAATGAACTTGGGGTTTGGAATTAGGGACAGCCTGGCTGGGACTAACTTGTGACTCTGGAAGCGATGATAGCTGTTATGTTCACGGTCACATCTCCAGCCCCAGAGACAGTTCCTGACGTACACCAAGGTTGTAATAAATATTTAGAGTGAATGAATCCCTTGAGTACTTACTATGTGCCAGACCCTAGTCCAAAGGGCTTTTAAATACATCAATCAACACAATCCTCACAAACCCTATGAGGTCAGTACTAGCATCATACCCATTTTACAGATGAGGAAACCAAAGCATGGAGAAAGGAAGTTGCTTGCTCGTGGTTACCAGGCCACTAAGGGAAAGAAGGGCAAAGATTTGAAACAAGGTGATCTCTTAACTAACAAATGATCCTGCCTTGATTAAAGCTCAGTTTCCTTAACTGTAAAATTGTCTAATAGCACAGTAAATAAGTCAGCCTGCACGTAGCAAGACCTAGCAAAAGGGACCTCTCATTATTTTTCAACCTCTATGACAGGTAGTTAATTGAAGCCCATGTTAACAAATATTGTGGTTATTACATGCACCTATTTAAGTAAAAAACAATGACATAAAATTAGCAACATAGTTCCTCTGTCACACTTGACACATTTCAAATGCTCCATAGCCATATTAGACACACATAAAGAACTTTCCAAAAGTTTGACTGCACAGGAGTGAGCCGTACAACCGCCGAAGTTAATTCCCAAAGGACAAGGTGGTTCATAAATCGTCAGGAATTCGGGATCCTTTCCAAGATTCTTCTCACCTTGCAGGGGAGGTAGCTGGCATGAGGAGTAAGGGCCCAGAGCTGGAATTAGGGCCTTCCATTGTTAGGTGGACTTGGCTGTGTGACCTCTTGTGAGTCATTTCCTTCTCTGAACCTGCCAGTTCCTCACCCCAAATAAGGGAGTTGTCCCAGGTGATGTCGATGCCCCTTGCAGCCTGGGCCTCCTGTGAGTCACAGGCCTGAGTGTCACCTGGAGACACACAGATGGCAGGGAGGGTGTGAGATGGGCATGCATGGGTATGATGCAAGGCCACCACCCTCCTCAACCCCAAGTGCCAGTCACAGACACAAGAAGCCCACTGCTCCAGCTGTGGGATGGGCTCAAGACACAAAGCATCCTTCTCTCTGCCTCCTGTTCCTTCTCCTCTCCCTTTCTGTCTGGGTCTTTCCTGATTCAGAAATGTCTTAGCCCCTCCCTCTGCTTTGGTTTATAGGGTCTCCCTTCCCCAGATGGTTTCTGTCCCTCCTACTCTGTCCATCCATCTATTTGATCTCTGCCTCCTGCCCCTTCTGCAATCTGGCAGCTCTCACCTGTCTCTCTAGGTGTGCATTTTCCTGTTCATTTCCTCTCTCAGAGTCTGAACACCATCGCCTGCCATCCCACCACCCAGGCTCCCTGAAGACATGGCACCCTGCCCCACCACCATCACCACACCTGGAAAGACTTCTGGAAACAGGAACCCAGGCTATCCCCAAAGAATCCAGCTACAAAAGGGGTGTTTGGGGCAAAGGGAGAAGCCTGTATTCCAGGGCCCCTCCCAGAGCAGGAATCTGGGGCCCAGGTTGGGTGCCAACCCCACCCACAGAGTAATTAGGCTGAGGGAAAAAGAGGGAGTGAATCCCCCGGGGCAGGGTGGGGAACTTCCGGGATCTTGAGAGTTAAAAGGGAAGGTCTGGCCAGGGGTCCCTGGACAGAGGATTCTGACAGCCCACACAGCAGGGCAGGGGCACCTCCGGTTCTCCTTCCTCCTTTCTACTGACGACTCCCAGGTGAAGCGGGATGTAGCCCACCCGCGTTGGGGAGCATTAGGAGAGGTCGGGTGGGGATCCTCAGGCCTCGGGCAGGAGCCCTGTCTGAGCCTTGATTTCCCTATCTGCGGGACGGGAAAGTTTCCCAGCAGTGCAATTTAGGAAGAGGGCCCCACTGGCTCCAAGTGTGGGATCCCCACCCCACCTGCGAAGGAGGGCGAAACCCGGCACGCAACGTAGCTGGCCACCAGGGCCGCCCGGGCTCTCCGAGTTCTCCCCCTCAGGCATAGGGAGGACGGGAGGAAGCTACCAGGGGCGTCATTAGAGCAATTGCTCCCATTAGGACAGTTGGGACCCGAATCGCCAGTTCCCCCGCCCCTGTGGTGGTCGGCTGCGGGTTAAACGGGTCGCGGCAGTCTGGGGTGGCCCAGGCAGGGCGGACAGGCCCGTGAGGTGGGGGTCCCAGACAGAGCATCTGTTTTAACCCGCCTCCTGTCCCCCAGCCCCGGTCCCCGCTATGAAACCCTCGCACCACCACCTTTCCGCTGCCTCTGGCGCCTGGGCCCTGATGAAGCTGCTGCTGCCGCTATTGATGGCGCAACTCCGGGGTGAGACGGGGAACAGGGGGCGGCTGGAGAGGCCGAGACCGAGGGAGGAGTATGCGCTCAAGGGCACTCACCTCGGCTCCCTTTGGGAACCCTGCACCCACCCTACGTTCCGAGCAGGGATCGCAGCCGTGTCTGCGGAGTCCCTTTCCTAGTCCGGCCCCTGGGTGTCTTGCCCCATTCAGACCCTGTTCTGTCCTCGCCGCAATCTTTCTGCTCCCTTTACTCGGCCTCATTCTGTCCCCGCCTCTTCTGACTCTACCATATTTTGTCCCAAGTGTTGCCTTGACACTTTTTGCCCTCTCCCATTTTCCAGTTCCGTTTGGATATTCCCATCCCTCCTCCGCCGACTCGCCCCTCCGCTTAACTCCGGCCCGGGTTCTAGCCACGCCCCCTCACCGGCCCACCGCGTTCTATCTCCGCCCCCTTACCTCCCGCCGCGTTCTATCTCCGCCCCCTTACGGCCCGCCCCGTTCTAGCCCCACCCCCCTAACGTCCGCCTCAGTCTGTCTACGCCCCTTTCCACACAGCAGCTCTCCAGTGGCTCCGCTTCATCGCCCCTTGGTGTTAGGCTCCCGCGCTACCTCCGCTCGCGCCGCGTCAGTTTGCCAGGTCCCTGCCCCTCCAGACCCACCCTATTCTGCCATCGCCTTGCTCTGCTCCATCCACGTGTCTTTGCACTTTCGCGCCTTTCTTCGCTCACTTTAATTGGTTCAAGCAGTTCCCCAGTTCTCCACTCCCTAGTGCTCTAACAGCGCCCCCCGCAGGCCAGTCCCCAGACTCTTCCTTCGGGTTCTTATTTCCCGCCCCGTCTTCTCCGTTCTTTTTTCAGCCGCGGATGCGCTCCCCGTAAATGACACGGACTTGGATCTTGCGACCTTCGGCGCCCCGTGCGCGCGCAGCTCGCAGCCCTGGCAGGTCTCCCTCTTCAATGGCCTCTCATTTCACTGCGCAGGCGTCCTGGTGGACGAGAGCTGGGTGCTCACTGCCGCGCACTGCTGGAATAACAAGTAGGGGACGCGTCGGAGTGGGTGGGCCAATCCCGGGGAGGGGCGGGAAGGGGAGGGACACTTGGGTCTTTCCCAGCTCCCCAAGGGGTTAATCATGGAGGCCTTCCTGGAAGTGGAGAGGTAGGGCTTGGCTGTGGCCGCCAGGGGGCGGTGTAGTCCTTCTCAGTGTTTCCGGGTCCATCATGCCTATCCAGCTGATTCTCCCCTTCCATTTGGGAGTAGGGAGTTGTATGTAAGAGGCAGAAGTCAGGGTCTGATGTAGTCAGGAGGTTAGAACTAAATGATAATGCTCACCTCAGGTGTCCCCACCCAGGGAGGAAGGACCAGATGTCATTACAGAGACAGGACCAGATGTCATTACAGGACCAGATGTCTTTACCAGAACCAGGCCTCCAGCCCTCAGTTCCTGCAGAACCCAGGAACCCATGCTCCCCACGTCCGGGAATCCAGCCCTCAGGCCCCACTCCCGTTTCCAGCCTCTTCCTCCCTAGGTCCCAGGATTCCCAGCCTCCCTGTTCCTGATAGCCGCTTCCCTCAGACCCCTCCTACCTCAGGACACAGCTGTGGGCCCCCACTCCCTGCCTTCACCTGCTCCCCAGGGACTCAGAGCCCACGCTCCGTGAAGGCTTTGCCTCCCTACTGGCTTTTTCCTCCCCAGGCCACTGTGGGCTCGAGTTGGGGACGACCACCTGCTGCTTCTCCAGGGGGAGCAGCTCCGCCTGGCTAGCCACCCTGTTGTCCACCCCAAGTACCGCCAGGGCTCAGGCCCCATCCTGCCTAGGAGGACAGATGAGCACGACCTCATGCTGCTGAAGCTGCGCAGACCCGTTGTGCAGGGGACCCGCGTCCAGACCCTGGAGCTGCCCCACCGCTGTGCCCAGCCAGGAGACCAGTGCCAGATCGCTGGCTGGGCCACCACATCTTCCAGGAGAGGCAAGAGTGGGGGCTCTGAGGCTGGCACCTCAGGGAGGAGGGCTGGGCCTGGACCCCTGGGTCTGAGGGAGGAGGCTGGGCCTGGAGCCCTGGGTCTGAGGGAGGAGGCTGGGCCTGGACCCCTGGGTCTGAGGGAGGAGGCTGGGCCTGCACCCCTGGGTCTGAGGGAGGAGGCTGGGCTGGACCCCTGGGTCTGAGGGAGGAGGCTGGGCCTGGGCCCCTGGGTCTGAGGGAGGAGGGCTGGGCCTGGATCCCTGGGTCTGAGGGAGGAGGCTGGGTCTGGACCCCTGGGTCTGAGGGAGGAGGCTGGGCCTGGACCCCTGGGTCTGAGGGAGGAGGCTGGGCCTGGACCCCTGGGTCTGAGGGAGGAGGCTGGGCCTGGACCCCTGGGTCTGAGGGAGGAGGCTGGGCCTCCACTAGGCAGTCTTGCATGCAGATCCCTGGGTCACAGAGGAAAGGCTGACCCCTGGGATCACCTGCATGTGCTCCCATCAGTGAAGTACAACAAGGGCCTGAGCTGTTCCAGGGTCACCATCCTGAGCCGTAATGCATGTGAAGTCTTCTACCCTGGGGTGGTCACCAACAACATGATTTGTGCTGGACTGGACCAGGGCCAGGATCCTTGCCAGGTAGGGACTGACCAGGAGGAAGGAGATGGCCGTCCCTGCCCCCACCCCATCCCCTGCTCCATCCTCACCCCACCCCTCCCTGGTCCTCATCCTCTTGTCCTGTCCCAGGGCTCAGCCCCTTGCCCACCCTCCCGCTGTCCTGTGTCCCGATCCTTCTCCACCCTCACCTACCATGAGCCACTGTCCCAACCTCAACCCCAACACATCTCCTTTCTCATCTCCTGACCCCACCCTGGACCCCAAGTCCACCTCCATCCTCACCCCAGTGCACCCCAACCTCACACCTGATTCCAGTCCACCCTGGCCCATCATTATCCCACCCAGCTCTAGCCCCACCCAGCCCCTTCCCTCCGCCTCAGACCCTGAGTGGCGGCTCTCACACTGGGGTCTCCCTTCTCCCACCTGCAGAGTGACTCAGGCGGCCCCTTGGTGTGTGACCAGACCCTGCAGGGCATCCTCTCCTGGGGCGTTTACCCCTGCGGCTCTGCCCAGCACCCGGCTGTTTACACCCAGATCTGCAAATATGTCCCCTGGATCAAGAAAACCATTCGCTCCAACTGATCCAGCCCTGGAGACCCCTTCACCACCTGTCCTCCTCCTCTGCCCTTCCTCCCCATCCAGCCAGATCCTCTGTGTCTGCCCACCCATCTGTTCCCCTGTCCCTTCATTCCCCCGCCACTCCTGTTCTCTGCTCACACTGGAGCCCAAGTACAGAAAGTTGTGGCAAAGGTTTGTTTGGGAAAAGCAAGGAACCTGAAAGTCCCTACTGTGTGACCTGGGGCAAGCCAAGTACCCTCTCTGAGCCTTGGTTTCCTCACCTGCAAAATAGGGACAATGAAGTGCCTACCTCTGAAATGCACTGTGAAGAGCAGGTGATGGACCGTGTGCAAATCTTTATGATAATTGTCATTTAAGCCTGAACAGCGTGTGGTGAGCATTGACTAAATGGTACCTGTTGTCATGACCGCATCTTGGAAAAAGTGTCTCTGTCCCAGGGAGAAGAGAGTCTGGGGTAGCCCTCTCTCCAAACCCCCAGCCCTGCTTCCTGGCTGATGGGAGAGTCATTCCCTGCTCTCCTGGGGGGGGCTCCGGAAGCAGCTGCACCTCTTCCTCCTTCCCACCCTCTAGTTCCTGCTTCCAGGTCCAGTCAACAGCCCCTCCTGTCCCAGGAGTGGTGAGGCTCCCTCGACTCATCTGGCTCCCTCTCTGCCTTCAGGGGGCCACTGGAACTCAAGGGAACTCACTCCGGGACCAGAGGCTGGAGCCTCAGTTCCTATGTGTGTGCCCAGAAGCCTCCCTCGAAGGTTTAGGGGGAAATCTTTGATTTGTTATTAACTGGCTTGGAGATTTTTGTCCTGAAAGCTTGGAAGGAGAGATTTTTTCCTCTTCCTGAAATTATCTCTGTGTAAATATTTCTTTGCTGGGGGCAGGGTGGTTATACACAGAATCCAGGAGAAATAAATGAATAGATGTTCGAGGGTCTCGGCTTTGCCTGGACTTTGGAGTCTGAACTTGTAAGTTATGACCTAAGTCGCATGTAAACATAGCAGGAATCTTCCACAAGGTGCGGATTCCACTGGTTTCCCCTGTCAAACACCAATTTATTGAGCATCTACTCTGTGCCAGGCCCCATGCTGGGTGGTGGGGACACAGTGGTGATCACAAGGTCCCTGCCCCCACAGAAGATTGACATCTGAGGTCTGAGCACATGGTAGGTTAGACCCCTTCCCTCCCTTGCCTCTTCCTTGTCCCACCCCAGTAGCACACCCAGGAAATGTCAGTCCCGTGTATCAGCCAAGTTTGTCACCCAAGGATCAGAAGCAAAGTAGGTGGGAACTTGGGGCTGGACACATTTCCAGGCAATTCATCCATTCCTTTACACACTCCATGATGTTTACCCAGCCATGTCCTAGGCCAGGCGCCGGAGATGAGTCTGACTAAGCCCTGCCCTCAGGAAGCTGTTGGTCAGGTCCGGGAGGCAGGCAGGACTTACATTCTTGTCATTCAGGTCTCCATTCAAAGGTCACCTCCTCTGGGAGACCTTCCTGGTTGTGCTGGAAAGGGGTCCCATTTTGGTCACCAGTCCCATTGCTCTGTTTCTTTCACAGCATTTATTACAGCTGGAATTATCTCATTTATCTGTTCACTTGATAATGACTGTGCATCCCCCCCACACACAGAGTCCATGGGACAAGGACTCAGGTACTTGTCCACCGTGTATTCTAAGCACTTCTATGGTGCCTGGCTCAGAAACCATTCAGCACATTGTTGAATGAACAAGTGACATAAATTGATCAGTTGGTGCACCATGGAGCATCTGAGGACTCTGCCTGAAGGAGCTGGGGAAGGCTTCACATGAAGGGATATTTGTGGGGGGTTTTAAAGGATAAGTAGGAGTTCACCAGCTAGAGAAGAAAATGCATTCACTATGGGACCTTGAGCCAATTATTTGAATGCTTTCTCTACTTCAGTTCACCCCTCTGTGAATGCAGATACCTGCTTGATTACACGCTCATGAGAATTAAGTGAGATACTATACATGAGCAATATACCTTACACTAGGAACAGAATGAAGATAGCTTTTCGGTATTCTTAAAAGCAGTTAGTTGGGCTTTCATCACACAGTGGGTCCTTTTGGAGACGGAGTAATTGGCCATGGGCAATACATGCTCTGATGAAGGAGGTGTGAACTCTACAGGGGATGGACAGCCAGGCTTACTGAACACCCACCACGAGTCAGGCTCCGGGTTCAGTATGTTAACTCCCTTAGTCCCCCCGCCACACACAACCCTGGTTATTACTGCTACTTAAGAGAGGAGAGGGGTCCGGTGACTTGCCCTAGGTCAGATGCCTACCCAGTGCCAGCAAGACATTTGGACACAGATGGTTCAGTTCCACCCAGAGGGAGCCCATCCCAGCTGATAAGCCTGTGGCCAGTGGGGAGTGGAAGGGGCTGTGAGTGCCCAGGGAAGCAAAGGTTGATGTGCCTGGAGAAGTGAGAGAAGGCACCTTGGTGGAGGGCCGCTGGGTCTGGAAGGATGAGCAAGAGTTCACCAGATGAAGGAGGATATGGAGAAAGACATTCACTCATTCGATTGACATCTCCTGAGGACTCCCGTGAACCCAGCCCAGAACTGGGTGATTCTGGGGACACAGAGATGAGTCAGACCTGGGCCTGGCTCCTCAGGGGCTGCCCCACTGGTGAGAAGAAATGGGGAAAGAGGCCAGGTAGAAGGGGTGATGGGAAGGACAACGGAGTCGGGAGGGGAGAGATGGGTGGGGAAGATGCGGCAAATGTTCTCGGGATTTGGCAAAGATCAGCTGGTATTGAGAGAGAGGTAGGGGGCTTGGGCCCAGGCAGGTGGGGCACTCTGGTCCTTGGGGTGGTGGGGCTGTGGGGAAGGGGCAGGTTGTGACCGGAGTGGATTAACCCAGCTGGGACCAGGCTTCTTGACCTTGTGGAAGGCACCCCTGTCACGGTGGGACAGGGCCCAAGACCCGGGGGCAGGGAGGGTTCTGTGTTTGTGGGGTTCCACGGCCTTGGCCTGTCTGGGTTCTGCTCAGTCTTTCTTTTTTTTTTTTTTTTTTTTTGCGGTACTGGGGATCGAACTCAGGGCCTCGTGCTTGCAAGGCAAGCACTCTACCAGCTGAGCTATCTCCCCAACCTGCTCAGTCTTTCTTGTCTCCTCTCACTGGGGCCCCCCTGGCTCTCCATGTCCCCTCTTGTTTCTTCCTCTCTCCCCTGACACCTCACTGCACCTACCTTGGTCCTTCTGCCCCACCCTACCTTCTGGGCAGTCCCCTGAAGCTCCTGCAGCCAGCCAGTGGGGTCAGGCCTGCTCACCAGCCCAGCATCCAGAGTCAACGGGCCTCCATCTGGGATCCTGCCTTAGGCATCTCCTGCCTCCTCCAGGCCTTGAGAGATTCTGGATCCAGACCCTGCAGCCCCAGGTCAAGGGGAAGAGCGGCCCCTACTCTGAAGGCTCAGAGGAGCCCCCCCACCACACACCAGCACCCCTTCCCCATGAGGCGGAGTTCTGGTCCAGCTAGGGCCAGTTCTCCCAATAGGGGGGACCCTGGGCCCACCGCCCCTGCCAAGGTTCCCCCACCCCCTGGCACAACCCCAGGGTTTCCCCTCCCCCAGGGGCATTTCCCAACCCTGATTAATCATTGGGGCGGCCCCAAGAAGGAGGAAGGAGATGCAGGGTGTACCTTAAAGCAGCGCAGGTGCCAAGGCAGGCTGAGGACCCGTGCGCCCCGAGGTCATGAAGCTGGGATTCACCTGGGCTCTGCTGTCCCTGCTGGCAGGTGAGCCCGCCCGCTGCCCTCGGGCTGCGCTCCCCGCCCCGGCTCCTGCACCCTGCCCTCCGGGCCCAGCATCCTCTCCCAGGCCCTCCCTCCACACCGCCTGTCACTGACCCCTTTGCTCCCACCCCAGGGCAAGGCTGGGCAGACACCCGCACCATTGGGGCGGAGGAATGTCGCCGAAACTCACAGCCCTGGCAGGCTGGTCTTTTCTACCGCACCAGACTCTTCTGCGGAGCGACTCTCATCAGTGACCGCTGGCTGCTCACAGCTGCCCACTGCCGCAAGCCGTGAGTGCCCCCGGCCCGCCATGCTGGGCAGGGGAGTGGGGAGCAGGAGAGGGTGGCAGGTGGGGGCCTCCTGGTGGATCACAGAGGGACCTCCATTTCTGATCCCAGAAGTCCAATTCTTAGGGTCAGGAGGGGTAGCTCCCCAAATTCTGCACTTCCAGAGTCCTAAGGTTCTAAGAGTCTAAGACTCGAAGCTTTGGCTCTTAAAATCTTAGACTCTTAACCTGAAAAACCCAGAATGATAGAGTCCTGAAAGCTTGGACCCTTGGAATTCTAGAACCACAGGATGCAAAGACTATGAGAATCTCCGGGGTCTACCTCAGCCAGCGGGGTGGAAATGTCCTGCCAGCCACACGTGTAGCTGAAGTTTTCCTGTAGGCATGTTAAAAAAGTAAAAGGAAACAATTTGACTTGATAAGAGATTTAATTGGACATACTCAAAACCTTATTTCAAAATGTAATTACATTTTAAACGATGAGTGACATAGTTTACTCATTTTTTTTTTTTTGTAGTAAAGCTTTGCAATCCAGCGTGTATTTTATACAAATGACACATCTCAGTTGGGATAAGTCACATTTCAAGTGTTCAGCGGCAGTACTAGCTAGTGCAATCCTAGAATCTTGGGTTCCAGTGTTTTGGGCTCATGGAATATTGAGACTTAACAATCCTGGAATCTTTGATTCACAAATACTGTGATTCCAAGAATTCTAGAAGTCTATTTTCATAAACGTAGATTATGATTCAATACCTCAGAATTCCATAATTCCAGAGTCTTAAAACCCAGAAAGCTTTAACTCAGAGAGCTGGGAGTCTTAACCTCTTTGAATTCTAGGCACTTAATTTCTAAAATCATGGGTTTGTGGGATTCTAGAATAATGAAATTCTAGGGTTTTGTTTTTTCTTTTGAAGTCTTGGGACTGAACTCATTAGGCAAGAGCTCTGCCACTAAGGTACGCTTTTATTTTATTTTAAATTTTAAATTTCATTTTATTTTTTGGTACTGGGGAATGAACCCAGACATTTTTATTTTTTTATTTTGAGATAGGATTCCACTAAGTTGCTTAGGGCCTTGATAAATTGCTGAGGCTGGCCTCGCACTTGCAATCCTCCTGCCTCAGTCTCCCAAGCCACTGGGATTACAGGTGTGGGTCATCCTGCCAGGCTGAAATTCTATTCTTATCATTCTCAAATATTAGAATACTAGACTCTTTGGGTCTTAGATTTAATACAGATCATTTAAAAATCCTGGACTTTAAAAAAATCTGTCGTTGTAGCATGCCTTTATCTTATTTGTTTATTTTTTAGCAGTACTAAGGACACAGGTTAGGCAAGCGCTCTACCGCTGAGCTATAGCTCCAGCCCAAATCCTGGACTTTTTAACCTACAGAAATACAGGATGTTAGAATCTTGGATCCATAAAATTCTAAAACTTGAGCCTCTGAGAGTCCTACAGCCATGGACAAATGGGTGTTAGGACCTTGGAATTCTAGAATCTTGGATTCTGGGCACTCTAGTAGAATCCAAGGTCTATGTGATGCAGGAATCCTCCGTACCAAATCTCTGAACAGAGGCCATCCTCTCTGTTCTAATATCCTTCCCTCCAGGAATGAAGTAAAAATGCTGGTTCAGGATGCTGTGTGGGAATTTCCCATCATGCATTGCTCCACAACAGGGTCTCATTTAACTCAAACCTGTACCTTGGACTGGGGGAACAATGTTTGGATTTAGCCCCAAAGACAAAAAAGGAGAGAGACAGAGATATGGAGACAGAAGAGATTTGGAGGCAAGGATTGGGGTGCAGGGGCTAAACTTCCCCAACACAGATCAAGACCACAGGGTGGATAGGGGGTCAGAGACAGAAGTAACATCTCACACTCCCTAAACCCCAAATTCTTAGTCATGAGTCTAGTGCCTACCTAGGTCAGGGGTCAGAGGTGGGGGATGGACAGGTAGCTCCCTGCAGGGCCTCCACCTGTTCAGAGGACGACCTAGAACAGAACAGGTGGGCTGGGATACAGTGAGAGGGCTTAAGGTTAGGCCTCAGGAAGAACTGCCTTGCGGGTAAAGGACATGACGACAGAAAAAGCCTGAGGCCATGGATGACCCCCAGTTGGGAGATTTTCCATATTTCATCCCTCTCCATGTACCCACACCCCAGAACACTTAGTCACCAGACTTGTGGGCGCAGGAAGTGGGGTTGTTATGTATGGTTGTAATTGTGTGGTCTACAAGGTTCCAGGGAACCCAGGTCACCACTGGAGCTCTAGGTGAGGCAGGAAGGACAGTGGCTCACTCAGCATGGTAGGCTATGAGGGGGAGTGGTCAGGGGAGGGCTATACAGGCAGAGGCAGACAGAAAGCGGAAAGCAGAGACCCGGAGAGGGTGCATGGCTTGTGAAGAGTCACACAGCACCCTGATGGACAGGGAAATAGGACTGGGGTTGATAAGACACCCACCCCCAACTTCCCTCTAACCTGACCTCTGAAGTCTGTCCCAGCAGGTACCTGTGGGTCCGCCTTGGGGAGCATCACCTCTGGCGGTGGGAGGGTCCAGAGCAGCTGTTCCGGGTCACAGACTTCTTCCCCCACTCCGGGTTCAATGAGGACCTCAGTGCCAATGACCACAACGATGACATCATGCTGATCCGTCTGCCCAGGCGGGCACATCTGGGTCCTGCTGTGCAGCCCCTCAACCTCAGCCAGTCCTACGTTTCCCCGGGCACTCAGTGCCTCATCTCAGGCTGGGGAGCAGTGTCTAGCCCCAAGGGTATGGCCTTGCCTGTGACACAGCCCAGAGGTCTCAGGCCCAGGGCTGGGCTCTGCTGCCCCTCTGCTCTGTCCCCCTTTTTACCTCTATCCTCTCCTCCAAACACCTACCTATTCATCAAATCTAAAATACTATAAAGTTTAAGATGCATAATTATTTTATGAATTGCTAAGAATGAAAAAAAATGCAGTTGATGATTTGACCTCATGGACTGGAAGACACATTCCAATTCCACAGACATTTAATGTGAACATACGTGCATCTTAAAATTGCAATGAAAACCTCTGCCTCTCAGTCACACACTGGCAACCCGTTAGCCAAATCAGGCTTTCTCTGTTAGTAGTAGTTTTCAAATTGTCTTTTAAAATCAATCTGAATTTGTTGCTGCCAATATCTAAAACCGGACATTTTATAAAGCCAGGTTTCTGGATGTGCTTGAAAGTTTTAAGGAACCTATAACCCACATCCCTGGAGCACCCTGGGCAGAATGGGTAGAGGCTGCCCTCTTCAGACAAGCACTCCACCCTACTGGCTGCTGGTTGGCTGCACACTCCCCACCCTGCCTCATATTCACCCAGCAAGTCCTCTGATGCTGTGCATCTGTGTATCCGTATCCCTATCTGTCTCTCTTGGATGTGTTTTACCTACCTCTATCTGTAGCCAGTATCTCTATGTCTGTCCCCCGCCCCTCTATTGTCCTGCCCCTCTCATGTCTCTGGGTCTGCTTCTCCATTTTATCATGGCCTCCTCTGAGAATCTCCCTTTAAAAGGCCTCTCCCTCCCTCCATGGTCTATTTCTCTCCAAGTGAGTCTCTTTTTGTCTCTTGCTCTCTGCAGCTTCCTCTTTCTTTCTTTGGCTCTTTTGGTCCCCCCCCACACACACACACCCGTTTCTCTTACATGCTATGACTGTCTATGTCACCATCTCTTGTCTCCATCCTTGAGTTTATGATGTGGCTCTGTGGGTCCTCCAATGGAAAGGCTGCAGGGAAGATTCAGGAAGGGGGATTTCTGGGTTTGCTGGGGGCAACTGCTCATTTTCTGTGGATCTTTTTCCTAAACAGTGCGGTATCCACTCACACTACAGTGTGCGAACATCAGCATCCTGGACACCAAACTTTGTCACTGGGCGTATCCAGGCCACATATCAGACAGCATGATATGTGCAGGCCTGTGGGAGGGGGGCCGAGGCTCCTGCCAGGTAAGACCCTGTTGAGGGGAAGAGGCGATAGGCCTGATGAGTTTGCTGGGTCTTGGGGAGAGGACAACTGGAACTGCAGATTCCTAGAGCTATAGGAGACTGGGAGGTGGGGGGGGGGCACTGAGTCCTGGGGAAGGAGAGTGCTAGGAGCTCAGAATGCCAGGTCCTGGGGGGAGGTGGGTCTCAGAGCTTTTCCTCCTGGGTCAGAGAGGAGAGACTGGAGACCTGGACTCCTGGGTGTTGAGGACCCTGCGGGGCCTTCTCAGGAAGAGGAAGTGAATAAACAGGCGTTAACAGTTCCTCTGCTCTTATTTCGCGCACAGGGTGACTCTGGGGGACCCCTGGTTTGCAATGGGACCCTTGCAGGTGTGGTGTCTGGAGGCGCTGAGCCCTGCTCCAGACCCCGGCGCCCCTCTGTCTATACTAGCGTACGCCACTACGTGGACTGGATTCGAAAAACCATAGAGGAAAAACTGAGCCCTCACGCTAAGGAGGACTGTGAGAGGAGGGTGGACGCGGACCAGGAGTTACTACAGGGCTCCAGCCTCAATGGTCTCCGCCTTGACCTCCAGCCATGCTGGAGACTAAGCCCCGGACGCTCAGGCTGCGCGCCCTCAGGCTCCGCCTCCGCGCTAAACCGCGATGTAGCCACACCTCCTCGGAGCTGCGCAGGGACACGCCTCCGCCCCTCTCGGCCCTATCTATGACGTCACCGAGAACAGGCGTCATCCCACGGAACTGCCCAACCATGTGGCCCCGCCCCATCGGACTTTACCCAATGGGACGTCACTTTTGGACTCCGCCCCCTTGGGCCCCGCCTCCATCGGAGATCCCGCCCCCTGTGATGTCAGGGGCACTATAGCTCCGCCCACGTGGAATTCAGACCCTGCTGGGCTCCGCCCCTCGCGGCCCTGCCCTGGGCGTGTCCTGGATTTGAATCCTGGCGCGGACCCGACGGGGAGGAGTTGGTGGTCTCCATCCTTTCAGAGCCACTGGATGATTTTACAATAAAGAGGGGAGCCGCGCCTTCCATCTGCCTGCGCTGTGGAATGAGGGGGGGCGCTGATGGGTGGCGAAGGGTATATGAGGGCTCTGCCACCGAGTTGCAATTCCCCCTTGAGGCTAGTAAGTCCTGCCTGACGTCGGTCTCCATCATACCTATTGCAGCAAGGCTCTTGAGTGCTGCTTGGGCTGGTCCCGCCGCCCCCAGGGGAAGGGGAAATCAGGTCACGGCGCTTCCCAAACCTGCCTTCCCAGATCCCGCACCTCGAGCAGCGGGCGGGCCCGGTCCGCCCTCAGCACTCGGAATCGAGAAGACCCGCCTTTCTTCCGGGTTATCGGACGCAGCCCCCTCCTCCCACAAGAATCAAGCTCCGAGTCCCTCCTTCCAAGAAACAAAATTCAGCCCCAGCACGTCCTCCCTCAGACCCAGGGGACCCGCCCCAGCACTGAGCACCTTTCTCTCTTCCCTCGGTTCAATATTCCAACCCGAAGTCCCTCAAGATTTCGTTTCAGCCCCTCCGCCCCTCGTCACACACACACCCAGGGTTCCCTGATGCATCCCCAGCTCGGGTGCGGGAGGAGGCGGAGCAGAGGGCGGGGATTCCCAGTTAAAAGGCTTAAGAATCCTGTACGCAGCAGACAGAACCGAAGTACGGGGCCTCTTCCACTGAGCCCGAAATCAGTAGGTGAACCCCGCCCCCTGGATTCTGGAAGGTGAGGTGCAGAGGTATTCAGACACAGGCCTCAGGCCCAGGGACCCCTCCCCATCAGGGCCCAGGACCCCAGCCTCAAACCCCTCCTCTCCTTAGATCCAGAAGTTGAGGACCCTAACTCCCTCCTTCCTCGGAATGTAAGAATCTAGTCCCCAAGCCTCACCCAGCCCCATACTTAGCTTCAGAAATATGGGCTCCTGTCTCCTTCTTCCTCAGACTCAAGAATCTGGATCCCCAGCCCCTTCCTGGTACAGGACTCACAACAACTCCGGATTCTCTGCTCCCTCCCCAACCCCAAAATGCTAGGATTTCAGGCTCCTCCTTCCTGTCTCAGCCCCACCCTCTCCCTCTCTCAGACACCATGGGACGACCCCCACCCCTTGCAGCCCTTAACTGGAGGATCCTGCTCTTGCTGCTGGGAGCCTGGGCAGGTAGGGGGACAGGGAGACCTTTGAAGGGGTGGGGGTGGAAGGCAGCAGTGGTGCTGGGAGCCTGGGTGACAGCTGGGTGGGTACGTGGGTGCGTGTGGTGGCATGGGACTGAGAAGCGTGTGACATGGTGTGGGAGCCTCTGTGGGCTTCCTGAGTGGGGGTGGAGGTGTGGAGGACATGGCCTGGCAGTGAGTTCAGTTCTGCTGAAAATGGCATCAGTACTTGACAGGGGCGCCTCCTGCCTGCGCAGACACACGGGGGAGTGTCAGATGAGGACCTGTGTGAATGCATGTGGAAGCATGTGGATGCGCATTGGGGTGTGTGACTCATGTATGATGACTTGGGACCTTCAGCGAGCGTCCACACGTGCCTGACTGGCAACGTGTGGTTGCCAGGTTTCATGCGTGATGTCTTGAGGACAAGCATGCGGAGGACTGTTTGTGTGTCCCTTTAAACCCACAGTGGTTTCCCTGGCCCTGGCACTGGCCCCCGAGGGTGGAGATCCAACCCTGTCCCTCCCACTGCAGGATGCACCAAGGCACAGGGATCCAAGGTCCTGGAGGGCCAGGAGTGTGAAGCCCACTCACAGCCTTGGCAGGCGGCCTTGTTCCAGGGCCAGCGACTGCTCTGTGGGGCCGTCCTTGTAGGTGCCAACTGGATCCTCACGGCTGCCCACTGTAAAAAATTGTGAGTGGATCTCTGGGGCAGAGGTGGGCTGGGGTCTGAGGGGGTTGAGAACTTCACTCAGGAAGGAGAAAGCTGGACCCCCCAGTCTGAGGGAGGAGGGCCGGGGTCTGGACTCTTCAGTCCTAAGGGAGGAGGTGCTGGGTACCCCAGGACGCAGGTACTCCTGCCTGGGTACCCATCTACCTCCCACCACTTACAGGAAGTACACAGTGCGACTGGGTGATCACAGCCTGCAGAGTAAAGACGGGCCAGAGCAGGAAATGTCAGTGGCTCAGTCCATCCAACACCCCTGCTTCAACAACAGCAACATGGATGACCACAGTCACGATCTGATGCTCATCCGACTCCGTGGTCGGGCAACCTTGGGGCCCAAAGTGAAGCCCATCGACCTGGCGGATAAGTGCGCCCATGTTGGCCAGAAGTGCACCATATCAGGCTGGGGCACTGTCACCAGCCCCCGAGGTAGTGGGCTTGGCCACTACTGGGAGGGAGAAGAGGCGGTGGTTGGCCTAGCGGACCCTGAGCCATGGGAAAGGCACGGCTCCCGCAAAAGATAAAGAAGGAAAGTTCTTGTGATGTTGAGATTCACCAGGGGTGCACACTGGAAACCTTGACAGGAGTGGTGAGGGAAACAGTAAACCAACAGATTGCTAAGTGGGCTCCAAAAACAACCCAAAAGTCCTCTTTGGGGTAGACAGCACCATCTTATAAAAACTTCATTGTATAAGATTTTATATAATCTTCACGACAGACCTGGGATCTATGGGCTGCAGGAGCCCAGGAAAGCAGTTTCCTCAGTACCTTCCCCTATAGAACCCCAGAAACCCAGCCCCATCCGCTCTTGCCCTGATATAGGAGTCTACACCCTTCCTCCCCCAGTACTCAGTAGTCCAGGTCCCCAGCTCCCCTCTTACTCTGGGTCCAAAAGTCTGGACCTCCATTAAAGCCATCCTTTTGGGACTTGAGAATCTAGACAGCCCCTCACCTTACTTCACAGTGAAAAAAAAAAAAAAAAAGATGGGGCTCAGCTCAGAAGAATGGGATCCTCCAGGAAGTGGCAAAGCAAGATTCAGGTCCCTGCATGTCTGACTCCTGTTGCAGAGGAGATGGGTTGCTCACGAGTCCATCCAAACCACAGCTCTTCCCCTTTCCCTGGGGAAGTCCCTTCTCATCTCCCAGCCTCACTTTCCTCATCTGCAAGTTGAGAGTCATCATCCCAGAGACTCTGCAGCTCTACAAGGGCTTAGGTTACATCTGTCTTCTTCTTTGGTGTTCCGAGTGCTTGGGCGAGTGACTGGTACAGAGAAGGTGCTCAACAAATATTCGTTGAATGGTTGAGGCAACAACAAAATGAAGGAATGCGTCTCTCCTTCAAAGAGTTGCTGTGCTCACGTGAGATTGTGAGCATTTCACGCTAAGCACACAAAGGTTTTTTTCTCAAGACTGCTCCTCGCAGGAGATTAACAGGAAAGACGACTTCCACTTTCAAGCATTAATTCAACACTTATTTATTGAGCACCTAGCATGCCCCTGGTGCTGTTGTAGGCACTGGGCATTCAGACATGAACAAACCATAGCACCCTGTGCTTATAGAGTGTGTTGCCAGGTGAGGGAAATAGTAAGTAAATACACATAAAATATCAGGTAGAGTTAAGAGCTATAATGAAATATCATGGAGGGTCAATGTAGGGCATGGTAGAGGGTTGGTGTTTTAATTAGAGGGGCCAGGAAAGTCTTCTAGGATGGAGTGACATTTGGAAGGTGGAATTAGCTAAAATTGAGCCCCCACCCCTACCCTGTTGGTCTGAGGGCAAGTTGACTAGACTGAGAGGATCAGAGGTGTCTTAAGGGGACATCACAGCCCCCTCCCCCCACTCACCTGCCTTTTGATTTGAAAATGTTTTAGGACAAGAAACAAAAGATATGATCAGAGGGACACACTTTAGATGGAGAAAGACATGTCTGTGGTATTTGCAGGGGGCACAGCTTCCTTTGATGTGTCTAGAAGGAATGTGCCCTGGGGAATGTTCTGGAAAACTCCCCCAGCGCAGCTTCCAGTGGTCGAGGTGGGGGTTAGAGCCAGATGGGAATGGAGGGAAAGGGTTGCTCTATCTTACCACCTCTTCCTCCTCAGAGAATTTTCCTGATACCCTCAACTGCGCAGAAGTACAAATCTTTCCCCAGAACAAGTGCGAGTCCGCCTACCCAGGGCAGGTCTCAGATGGCATGGTCTGTGCGGGCAACAGCAACGGGGCTGACACCTGCCAGGTGAGCGACTTCTGAAATCTCCCTCATCTCCAAGGCCCCTCAGGTAGTGGTTCCAGTCTTGAGGAGGAGACCCCAAAGAATTAGTGCCCAGAGAGGTTGCCCTAATCCCTACAGAGAGGGAATGAGGCTCAGAGGAAGCCAAACTCCCCCTGAAGTCACGGGGCATAGGGATCAGGAGCAGTGGATGTGACTGCCGTCCTCTTGGGAACCCTTGCCTGTAGGGTGACCTGAGGAGAGGGGGGCTCTGGAAGGTGAAGGAGATATCCACCAAGGGGACAGAGTCTGAGGCTAGAGGTTAGGCTAGCTCCCTGCACCCTCCCAGCCTTAATTCAGGAATCTGCTGGCACCGGGCAGGAAGTCAGCCACTTCTCTCTCCGACCTGCCTGGGTTCCCAAGGATGGCTCCCTTCTCCTCTGATTGCTTCCGTGCCGAACAAGGCTGCCTTGCCAGCTGGCCAGGGAACGTTGGCTTTGACTTTAATGCCTCCTCAGTAAGCTCTCATCCCCTCCTCCTAGGACATTTTTTTCCCTATTAGCTGTAACTCCAGTCTGGGGTCCTCCGGGTTCCCTGACTTTGACCCCTTCATGAAAGCCCCACCCCCGTCACTACTGATTGGCCCCTGAAGGCAATGCTTTCTTCCTCATTGGCCAAAAATGAAGTCATTTCCATCAGTGATACTGCGTCGAAAGCCAAACTCTATGAATTCTCCATAGTCAATGATTTCTTCCTTGAGGATCTGGTGTGTGTGTGTGTGTGTGTTTCTGGTGTGTGTGTGTGTGTGTGTGTGTGTGTGTGTGTGTGTGTGTTTCTGGTGTGTGTGTTTCTGGTGTGTGTGTGTGTGTTTCTGGTGTGTGTGTGTGTGTGTGTGTCTCCCCACAAGAACTCTGTTTCTTTCTCCCATCTTTGGCAACTGGAATCCGTGGAGGAAACAGCTCAGTCCCCTGCATTTGGCATTTGGTCCCCACGTCTTCTCTCTGGGTGGAACCCTAGAGACGTCACTCTTTCCTCACTGGTCAGGATTTTGGCCCTCGCCCTTGGACATCCTGTGTCCCCGCCTTCTCCCTCCTGATTGGTCTCCGGGGGCTTTGGCTACAGGGACCAATCCTGCTGAAGACCTGGTCTTCAGTGCTGGGTGCAGCCGCAGGAGAGACTGTGGGCGGCTAAGGCGTCTGGCTCCCCCTCTAGGGCGACTCCGGAGGCCCGCTGGTGTGCGATGGCGTGCTCCAGGGCATCACGTCCTGGGGCTCGGACCCCTGCGGGAGGCCTGAGAGACCTGGGGTCTACACCAACATCTGCCGCTACCTGGACTGGATCAAGAAGACCATGCGAAAGAGAGGATGATCCTAGGGGTACCCTGGGCCTCCAATAAACCCCCCAGACTGGCTGGTTCCGTGCTTGTCTGTGCTTTGTGGGGTTGGGTCGGGGGAGGTGCTGCACCCTGCTGGCTAGCTTGGCGGGAGATCTGCAGAGACTTGGACCTCCTGGCCACTCTGGCCATCCCACGGCCTGAAGCGACCCCCCGCCCCAAGGACTTGGGTGAGTGGGAGCATTTTTCAAGAGAGGAAAGACGTACCAGAATTTTTAAATATCCAGGAGGCTGACGTGATAGATAGTCTTGAAAGGTTTTATTCCCCGTATTTTTTATTGGTGCATTAATAGCCGTACATAATGATGGGATTTGTTATTACATATTCCTACATACACACGATATAACAACACAATTTGACCAATGCCACTCCCAGCACTCTCCCTCCCTCCTCCCTCCCACCCCTCCCCCTTTCCTCTGCTGATTTCCCTTTGATTTTTATGAGTTCCACCCCCACCTTTCTTTTCCTTTTTCCTCTCTAGTTTTCAAATATAAGAACATACCTATGTCCCCGGAAAGGGTTTTCATTTAGTTGTAGTCGTTGTTGTTCTTCAGCAGCTAAAGTGTTACAAGGTTTAGGGTTTTTTTGTTTTTGTTTTTGTTTTTGTTTTTACTTTTTTCAATTGTGAAATCTGCACAGAGAAGAGTATGGAAATACACGAGGAGACCAGGTATTTACAAATGGACACCTGTGGAACTGGCAACAGGTCAAAAAATACCCGCCAGCCCCCAATATCTAGAAATCCTCCTCACCACTCAGAGCTGTCTTGGGGCATCAACCATGGCTGGAGGAAATGACATGTGCCCAATTGAAGTGTGGAGCAATGGGCACTTTGGGGACCGTTCATTAGAGCAAAGGCCTAACCCTAATTGTCTTCGGAGGGCTGGGGTGTGGCTCAGTGGCAGAGCATTTGCCTGGCATGTGTGAGGCCCTGGGTTCCATCCTGAGCATCTCAATAAATAAATAGATAAATCTTGTCTTAGGAAATGGTGGGGGGTACTTAGTATGAGGACATAAACAGTCACTCTCCTAGGATTTCAGATCACATTCTTATAAAAGAGAATTGATTTTTCCATTCACCTTTTCCCCTTTAGCCACAGCATAGGTCACTGAGTGGCCATTTGTTTGTATTCTAGTCCTTTCCAATTGGTGGCTATGTGGAGTCACATGAGAGGCAACTTGGCCACTCAGGGCTGTTGGAAGGTCATTCTCCACAAGGGGTGTGGGTGTTTGAGATGTCTTGCTCACAGCAATCTCCAAATCCAATTGGTCCAGCTGGAACTGGCTCCACCCCTGGATCCATCCTTGTTGCTAAGGATAAAGCATGGGACCCTGTGACTTGGCTTCAGTACTTCTTCTGGCCTGGTGGGCTGCTGGGGCTGGGGAACTATGAGTGGCAGTTTTGCCAGAACTACAGGGAATGAAGGAGCATCTCCCCTAAAGAAGTGGGGTGCTGCTCATGAAGGAAGGGAAAAGGGAGTTCAGAAAGTCAGAAACAATGGGCCGTCAGAACCACAGGCTGAGTCAGGAGGTACTAGAGTCACAGTGTCCAGGGTCCCTCAGGGCAGGGCACAGCTGGCAGGATGATCAAATGTCAGTTCTCACATGTGATCATGTGCTGCAGGATGAGTCACCAGACAGGTTCAGGACATGGGTCAGAGGGCGACGGAGGTATGAGGCCGATGTCTGGGTGGGACTTAGCAACAGGTGCTGGGCCTAACCCTGCAGGGCGCAGGGGCTCTCACCAACATGGGGGCATGCATCATTAAGAGACCCAGGGGTTCTGAGTCTGTTTTGAGACCGACGAGACTCAGAAGGTATTTGAGGGTGGAACAGGGAAACTTCCTTCTCAGAGTATGCATTGGTGCAGGGGGAACTGTGGGCTTTTCAATCCCTGACATTCGAATTCTGACCCCTCTTGCTCCTGCACTTTGCTGCTTTGCTCAGAGGACCTGACCTCTTAAACTTCCATTTCCTCATTTGTAAAATAAAGATGTCAATCCTCACTTTGGCTGAATAAAGATAAAGATAGAGATAAGATCTGAGAACGCTGAACACACACCCCTGTAGGTAGAGCTGAGCAGCAAGCTGCTTCCTTCCCTGGATGATGGATCAAGGGAGCTGATACTAACCTGGAGCCTGTGGGGTACCTGTCAACTTCCCATCATCTTATGCAATCCTCAAGGAGTCAGCTCTGTTGGCTCCTACTTTAGAGAAGGGCAGTATGAGGCTCAGGTAAGAGAAGCCACTTTCCAGAAGTTGCAGGGTGAGCAACGGGGACTCAAACCTGGGCTGGACCGACTTGTGAGCCACGTTTTTTGTGAGACACCCCAAGGCAGAATGGCTCAGAGATCGAGGGAGGACTGAGCACGAAGGCAGTGGGTCTGTGGGTGCAAGAGGTTTGCAAACTAGTGTTTGTTTAAGCCTCTCCTATGTTTTCTGGTCTGGGTTGGGTGCTAAAGAAAACAACCCTCAGTGCCTCTGTTCATGAAGACCAGTGTTTAGCAACAAAGCCAGATTAAATAATTAAGGCCACAGCTTCCAGAGTCACTGGTATGCCAACCACATCTGGTGATTAAGGAGTGGCTGACAGGGCTCCCGCCAGCATAGCACCTTTCCTTTGCAGAGGAGGCAGGGAACTGAGGGATGAGAGGATCTGGGATGAACATTTGGGCAGGAGATAGCAAACCGGAAGTCTTGCTAAAAGTCCTCTATTTGGGAAGCCAGAAAGGACAGATGCAGGTGCTGGATGATGGAGCTTTGAAGGCACATGGCCTGGAGTCTGCCTGCGCTTGTTTGGGGAGCTCAGATCTGGAAGGTTGATGCTCCCCAAGGCCAGGGTCCAAGTTCTGGGATCTGCTGTTGGCTTTGATGAGAGTAACGTCTCAGGGCTAGTGACTGGGCCTGAACTGAATTAGCCAGGCACCCACATCAGAACGCTGTTAGTTGGCAGACTTTATTTTTGAGTTTGTGTTTAATGTAGGATCAAGTTGTGTAATGTAGGATCAAGTAATGTGTATCAAGTTGAAGAAGTGACAATGGAGTCGGGGGAGAAGTTGGAATGGAAACCAGGGTCAGAATCAGACTGGAGATGAGAATCGGGGTGGGATTGGGGTCAGGGTGTTGGGACTGGTAGGGGATGGCAGCTGGGTGGATCCATGGGCAGGACATCAAGTGGGCTCCCTGTAACAACCAAGGTGGAGACTGAAGTCTGAGTTGTGCCTGGGGCAGGTTTGGGATCCAGGCTCTGGTGATACTTGGTGTTTGGGTCCAGGCTGAGTTTGGTTTATGGTTAGGGGTTTAAGGTTCAAGGTCAAGGTTAAGTCAGGTTCAGGTCCTGGTCTGTGTGGATATTTGGAGACAGGAACTCAAGTCAGGGTTGAAGTTCTGGGTTCAGGTAGAAATTGGGGTTGATCAACGATGGGCAGGACTTGGGGTTATGATTGTGTAGGAGTCAGGTTTGGGGTTCAGCCCAAGGCTACTGTGAAGATTGGTGTTGGCATTAGGGGTTAAGCTTGAAGTTGGCGCCGAGGTCTTTCTCCCTCTGTCAGAGCAGCTAGCCACACCTGCCAAGCCTGATCTCCAACAGCACCCACAAGAGGCCAAGGTCTCAACGTCTTCCACTCTGCACATGTCCACTGTGGGCTTGGACCTGTTGGTTCTCTCTCCTGAGTGCCACTGGAATCCATGCACTTGCCATCATCTCGACCTCCCAATGTCCTCATCCAAGTCACCACCGTCCCTCACCTAGACAGAGCAATGACTTACTTCCTCATGGTCTCCCAGCATCTTCTCACCCCCGCCCCCAGTACAGCAGCCAGAGTGACATGTTGAAAATACAGGTCTGGTTGTGTTATTCTCCTCACCAAAGCCTAATTCGTTCTTCACTGTCTGCAGGATGAAGTCGGACTCTGCGACACGAAGGCTCTCCGTGGCCAGGCCCCTTCTCTCTGGCTCTGAGCTGCACACACCGCCTCCAGCGCAAGCCCTTGGCACTTGTGGCTTGCTCTGTACAGTAGGCCCTCCTGGTTCTGCCTGGATTCTTCTAGCGGAAGCTTGCTATTCTTCCAATGCTCAGCTCATTGTCACTTCCAGGGTCAAAATTCCCCAGATGTGCTTTCACAACACCTGCAGCTTTCCTTCAGAGCACAGCGAACAGCTGCAGGTTTACATTTGCTTATTCTGAACTACTTGACGTTTGTTCTTTTGAATGAGACCCGCAGCTCCTGGAGGAAGGGGGCTCTATCCAGATCTGTGCATGTGTCCTCAGCACCCCCAGCAGGCACGGCTGCTGCCTGACACACACTGTTAAGTGTGTGAAGGATTGGGTGTCAAGCGGGCTGTGGGAAGATGCTGGAGGAAGAGTTGGACCCAAGAAGAGTGGCTTCAAGAGAGGGATTCAGGGCTGGGGAGATAGCTCAGTCGGTAGAGTGCTTGCCTTGCAAGCCCAAGACCCTGGGTTCGATCCCCGGAACCGCAAAAAAAGAAGAAAAAAGAAAAAGAAAAGAAAAAGAGAGGGATGCAGAGGAGCCCTGGATTTGGATTCATGGCTCCAGCTCAGATCTGGGACCTGAGTTGGGATTTATAGGCAACACTAAGGATGAACTTGACTGTGAGGACCAAGCGATTCTGGCCCGCACAGGAAGCCTGGGAAAGCCATGCGATGAAAGGGCTGCACAGCTGACTGACTGCCCCCTCAGCAACCTCAGGGAAGACCCAGCACATGATCTCTGGCCACCTGCAGTGGTTTGGCTTGATCCTCTGGCCACTTCCTCTCATGGTCCCCTCACGCAGTTCCAGAATCTGTATCCAGAAGAGACACCATGTAGTGGGAAAAAAAAGACCCCTGCCAGTGTCTCTTTGTGAAAATTAGGATCTCTTTCTCAAAAGTGCTGGGGATCTTCCCCTCACTCCTCATTGGCTAGAACCATGATCACATGTCCATTTTTAAACCAGTCAGCAGCAAGCATAATGTGGCTTCCACACTTGGATCCTCCAGGATTATGGCCGAGAAGCGACTAAAACATTATTCAAAGAGCCAGGTGTTGTGGTGTATGCCTGTCATCCCAGTAACTTGGAAGGCTGAACAGGAGAATTGCAAGTTCAAGGTCAGCCTGAACAATTTAGTGAGGCCCTATGCAACTTAGTGAGACCCTGTCTCAAAATAAAAAAAATTAGGGGCTGGGGATGTAGCTTAGCTGGTAGAATGTTTGCCTTGAAAGCACAAGGTCCTGGGTTCAATCCCCAGTATTGCAAAAAATAAGTAAATAAGTAAGTAAGTAAATAAAAATTAAAAAATTTAAAAAGGGGGGGGCACATTCCCAGTACCCCAAAAAAAAAAGATTACCCAAAGAAAACCAGAATTTGCAGAAGGAATAAATACCTGGGTAGACATAATGTCTATCACAGGTCAGATTACAGGTCAAAGGTGGAGTTGGGTGGGGGGGACAGGACTGAGAGCAGGTTTGGACTCAGGGTCGAGGACTGGATCACATTTTGAGTCTGATATAGAAATTGAGGTCAATTCTACAATTATGAAATTGTGTTGAAGAAAGAATCCAAAAATGGTTCCCATTTGAGTCTGACCTTCAAGGCTCCTGGTCAGCAGAGTCCTGTTCTATCTCTGCCTCGTCAGCCCCTCTCCCCACCCAGCTCTAGCTGCAGGCCACACTGGGCATGTGCTTGTCTAACACCTGCCTGTTCACTCCCTGGGAACTCCTGCTCCAGCCCCAAGTAGCCATGCTGATCCTTTCTATCACCTCCTTCAAGTGCAAATGCCACCTTCACCAGGAGCCTTTGTAAACATCTTTCCTAATCTTAGAGTACAGAATCCTGGAGGGCAGAGGGATCCATGACCTTTAACCCTCTTCCCTACTTTCTCAGAAGTTGGGGGGGTCTTCCCCCGACTCCTCATTGGCTAGAACTACATCACATTCAATTTTTCTCCATAGCACTCGCCACCACATGACAAATTCTGTATTTCCTGAGCTTATTTATTTTCATGTATTTATTGTGGGATCTCCAACCCACCAGAGCAGGCAGTTCCCTGAAGGCAGAATTCTGTCTTTGTCATGGCCCCAGTCCCCAGAGCAGTTTCTGGCACACAGTAGACATCCAAAGAATGAATGCAACCAGCAAAGATGAAGAAACCAAGTTTTCCCCACATTATTACATTCAAAACGTTGCAAGCGAACTTTGATGTGAAGCAGATTACATAAGTCACAATACCAAAGCCATAGTGTGGAATATTATACAACACTAAAAAGACAGGGGAAAAGATCTCAAGGGACTGGTAGGGACAACTATTCTTATTTTATAAAGTTTAAAAAGGTTGCATTAGATAATGTTTACTACAGACTTTTTTTGTTACTTACACATGCTATAGAGAGAAACCAACATGATAGGATTAGAAATAAACACCAGAACACAGACTCAGTGGTTTACAGTAAACCTTCAAGGCTCAAAGGCAAGACTGGGATCCAGCCTGCATGGGTTCCCACAGGCTGGTCAGCCTGAGGGTAGAGGGCCCAGGCCACCCCTGAGAGCAGGTGACGGCAATAGAACGGCCCCAGAGGAGGACCCAGGACAGAGCCCGCCATAGTACCTTGCCCCTCTTGAATCCTGCTCCTGCTCCTCAGGCCCTGCACTGGTCCCTCCCCATGAGCAACCAGCAGGGGTGGTGGGGCCAGAATACGCGGGGGCGAACTAAGTGGGTGCCACCCAGCCTGGCTGCGCGAAGGAGGGTGGTGAGGCAGCCCCAGGGATTCCAGATAACCCTAACTGAACACAGGAAGAGGTGTCCTGGAGCCGGCTCTGCCTGCACCCCAGGGCGCTGGGGGCGGGCATGGGGGAGGGTGGTATAAGAGGACAGCCCTGCAGAGGGCTGCAGACACTTGGCTCCCAACTGAGGCCAGAACTGAGATCAGATCAGCCCTCTGGAGGTGAGAAGGGCCTTATCGGGGAGGTTGTGTCAGGGCGGAGGTAGTAATACTGGCCAGACCGGCTGACTCTTGGTACTCACTGATGAGGGCTAGAGGCCTGCAAATCGGAGTCTTACTGGGAGAAAGAGACTGAGGATCCCAATTTATAGGTTCAAAGGGTAGGAGAGGGATGGGCCTAATACCTGGGCCCTTAAGGGCCAGGAGACATGGACTTCTGGGTCTGAGGGAGGAGGCTGGGCCTGGACCCCTGGGTCTGAGGGAGGAGGCTGGGTCTGGACCCCTGGGTCTGAGGAAGGAGGCTGGGCCTGGACCCCTGGGTCTGAGGGAGGAAGCTAGGCCTGGACCCCTGGGTCTGAGGGAGGTGGGCTGGGCCTGGACCCCTGGGTCTGAGGGAGAAGGCTGGGCCTGGAGCCCTGGGTCCAAGGGAGGAGGGCTGGGCCTGGACCCCTGGGTCTGAGGGAGGAAGCTAGGCCTGGACCCCTGGGTCTGAGGGAGGAGGCTGGGCCTGGACCCCTGGGTCTGAGGGAGGAGGCTGGGTCTGGACCCCTGGGTCTGAGGGAGGAGGCTGGTTCTGGACCCCTGGGTCTGAGGGAGGAGGCTGGGCCTGGACCTCTGGGTCTGAGGGAGGAGGCTGGGTCTGGACCTCTGGGTCTGAGGGAGGAGGGCTGGGCTGGACCCCTGGGTCTGAGGGAGGAGGCTGGGCCTGGACCCCTGGGTCTGAGGGAGGAGGCTGGGTCTGGACCCCTGGGTCTGAGGGAGGAGGCTGGTTCTGGACCCCTGGGTCTGAGGGAGGAGGCTGGGCTTGGACCTCTGGGTCTGAGGGAGGAGGCTGGGTCTGGACCCCTGGGTCTGAGGGAGGAGAGTGTAGCTGAACTCCTACTTCCAGAACTCTCTCCCCTTCTCAGCTCCAGCAGAGGCCAGTCCTTATCTGGCACTCCCTGAGAGGTACCATGGAGGGATGCCTTCTCCCGTCCTTGCTAATTCTGCTGCTGTCCTTAGTCCCGGGAACCGCTGGACAAGATGGTGAGGGCCTTCCCCCTGTCCCCTCTGAAGCTCTCCAAGCAATCCCTGACTCAGCACCCCTCCCTCCTGAGGCAACTTCCTGCCCAGAAGGCTGCGCTGCCTGGTTTTGTGCCCCTTCTCTGCCGGCTTCCTCCCGACTCCGGGGGTCTCTGCCTGCTTGGGACTGGGTCTCCTCCACTCAGCGTCTCTTCATCAGTCTCTGCAGTGGCCTTGGAGGAGATGCTCCCGGGGGTCTTGCCAGTGGCGCTCTGTCTCTCTCCATCCTGGCCTGTGCCTTTCTCCCCGCATCTCCATCCCGACTCTGCATCCCTGGCTGCTGCCCCGCCTCCTCCCGCTGCCGTCCACCCACGTGTCTCCACGTTTCCACCCAGATCAGGGTGACAAGAGTGGGGACAAGATCATCGATGGCTTCCCGTGTGAAAGAGGCTCCCACCCGTGGCAGGTGGCCCTGCTCAAGAACGACCAGCTGCACTGCGGGGGCGTGCTGCTCAGCGAGCGCTGGGTGCTCACCGCCGCCCACTGCAGGATGAGGCAGGTGTTGCCGGGCGGGCGGGGGAGCCGGCGCGGGAGGGGCCAGCGCCTCCGCCTCTCTCTGGGTCCCTGCCCCTCTACCCCTGTCACGGTCGCTCTCTGAATGTCACTTCCTTCTCCCAGTGAGTACAATGTGCACTTGGGCAGTGATCGACTGGGGGACAAGAGTGCCCAGAAGATCAGGGCCTCAAGGTCATTCCGACACCCGGGCTACTCCACAAGGACCCATGCTAACGACCTCATGCTGGTGAGGCTGAACAGGCCGGCCAAGCTGTCCTCACAGGTGAAGAAGGTCAACCTGCCCTCCAGCTGCGAACCCGCAGGGACCACATGTACTGTCTCTGGCTGGGGCACCACCACCAGCCCTGATGGTGAGGCTGCCTCAGGGACACAGGGCCCAGACTCTCCCTCAGACCCAGGGGTCCAGCCCAGACTCCTCCCTCAGACCCAGGGGTCCAGGCCCAGCCTCCTCCCTCAGACCCAGGGGTCCAGGTCCAGCCCTCCTCCCTCAGACCCAGGGCTCTAGGCCCAGCCCTCCTCCCTCAGATCCAGGGGTCCAGACCCAGCCCTCCTCCCTGAAACCTGGGGGTCCAGAACCAGCCCTCCTCCCTCCGACCCAGGGGTCCAGAACCAACCCTCCTCCCACAACCCAGGGGTCCAGGCCCAGCCCTCCTCCCTTAGACCCAGGGGTCCTGGCCCAGCCTCCTCCCTCAGACCAGGGGTCCAAGCCCAGCCCTCCTCCCTCAGACCCAGGGCTCCAGGGATCCAGGCCCCAATACCCTTGGGTATTCTGGCCCATTCTCTCCCCATCAGCACCAGCAGCCTGGAAACCCAAGTTTCTGACTGACCACCTTCCCCCTCCCTGCAGTGACCTTTCCAGCAGAGCTCATGTGCACTGATGTCCAGCTCATCTCCGCCAGGGATTGCAAGAAGGTTTACAAGGATCTTCTGGGGAAAACCATGCTGTGTGCTGGTATCCCTGACGCCAAGACCAACACCTGCAACGTGAGCATCCCACCCAGCCTCAGCCCCTGTCTGCCTCCTCTCTGCTCTGAACCTGCCCTTGCTATCTCTCCAGGCCCTTCCTCCTCAGCTCTCTCTACCCTTTTCTCTGTCAGGCCAGGGACAAGAGCCCACCCAGGAGCTAGAGGGACCCTGGGCATGGTGCAGAGTTTAATGAGGATGAAATAGATGAGTGGGGCCAGTCACCAGGCTCGGGCACCAAAAACTCAGGGATTAAGATCAGTCATATTTTAAGCAATATATTTAATTTTTTAAAAATTCATGCAAGAAGTTCACAATGAACAAAGGGTCACAAGTTTAAATAAAGAGTGGGTTGGTTTTTTTGAATGTCCCTTTTGCCTCAGGCATGGGCTCAGCATGGCAGGGGACTGATGCTGTTATTATTTAAAATTTACTTTTGTGTCCATCGAGGTGGTAGTTTTTTGTTTAGGGTTTTTTGATTTATATTTGATTTTGAAAGTATTATCTTAAAGCATTATTTAGTGTGACTACTGAGATTTTTCTGCCTGATGCTCATACCTCACTTGCCTGACCCTGATCCTGATCCTGGAGCAAGAACTATTTCTTCCCTTTGTCCCCTCTCCCACACCTGCTGTCACCACCCTCTGCCTCTGAAGTCTCCCCACATCTCTCTCTAGGCATCATTCTCTTCCTCGTTGTTGTCTCTCTGGTGGGCAGGGCAGGATCGGCCCCACCTCCCATGTCTCAGGGGAATGGGACGGTGTGGTTAGGGAGGAGGTAAGAGGAGAGGATGTCCTGGACAGTGGGGGCATCCTTCCTTCCCCTGGCGAAGATTGGCTTCTGAATGCACAAGCTGTGCAGGGACCCTGAGTCTCACACTCAGAGGGTCCCACATTTAAAGCACCCCTGTTGCTGTCCTGAAATTCTCAGCGGTTTGGGGTCCAAGAGTCATGCATGTTCATTATGATGATGTAATATCTCCTGTCCCTGGTTTCCAAGACTTCCCTGACCCGCTTCATGCAGGAGGAGTCACACACCCAGCCCCTGGAGAAAATGCCCCTCTGCCTACGGGCTTGGAACACAGCCCTTAACTAATATCGTGTCCAAAAATAATGGCTTGCGCATCTTGGAAGCCCCGCCCCCTTCTCTGAGATTGGTTGCATTGGCCAGAGCACAAACCAATGTCTTCACAGAACCCAGTCTGTCCATCCTGTGATAGTATTAATTCCTGCTCTCCCATTGGTTCCCAGAGACGAGTTTCTTCTCATTGGCCAGGGTGGAAGCCAATGATCTGGCAGGACAAAGACCATGCACTTGTGGCGAAGACTGAATTAGGACTCTGGGGGTCTTTACTGTGAATCCAAATCTAATCCATTACCCCTCCTTTGTTTCCTCCAGGGTGACTCAGGGGGACCATTGGTGTGCAAAGGTACCCTGCAAGGTATAGTGTCCTGGGGAACTTTCCCTTGTGGCCAACCCAATGACCCAGGTGTCTACACCCAAGTCTGCAAGTTTACTGGTTGGATAAAGGAGACCATGAGAAAGCATCGCTAATGCGTCACATCACTGTGCTCCAAGTAGAAAGCTTGCAGAGATAAGAACGTGGATGACCTGCAAAGTCATAGCTGACTTTCTTTCCTCAAAGACACAATAAAACCTCAACAATACATTATGTTTATAAACCTGTCAAGATAGCAAGGATCTAAAACCCAAAGAAGTAAAGAAAACAAAACAAAACAAAAACCCTCAGTGCTGTGGAAAATGCAGAGAGAGCAACGCTCTCAAACACTGGAACTGTAAATCTGTACGATCTTTCTGGAAAGTGGTTTGATGACACGAATCGAGAACCTCACTCAGTGCATTGGACCTAGTCATTCCAATTCTAGGAAGAGAGTACTAAAATTTTTAAAATGTGGACGAGGTTTGAATTCATCACCACGTTATGTATTGTGGCAAAATGGGAGTAGCACTGAATGCATTCCAAAGGAACGGATTGTCTAGACCGTGGGTCAGGTTGTCCAAGGATATTATGAAGTTATTAAAAGTAATACTCAGGCAGAATTGTGTTATGCAAGAATATTTATACCATATGATGTTAAGTGGAAAAATAAAAACACAAAAAATGTATGTGACCCTAGCCATGTAAGATGTATGTAAGATGAAATGTTCACGGAATAAAATCTGAGAGGATGGTGCCAATCTTGAGAAGTCTCCCTTCTTCTGTTTACTTTTTTACGGGTGTGCACATTCAAAGCCTGAAAAATAGAGGTGAAAAAGCTGCAAAGACCTCTGGTTGGAAGGAAGGAGATCCTTGAGGATCTCCTATAGAAAAATGGGTCTGGTTTGGAACCTGGTCCTTCCTCCCCATCTGGTTATACATTTCTCTCCATTTCAGGGGTTCTCCGTTTTTCTCATCTGAAAAATGGGAAACAGAAAGGGAGGGGAGGAGAAGGAGGGGAGGAGCCGCCTACTGCATCATGTGAATGGGACAAGAAGGCGTTTCTGAGCATCTCCAGAGCGACAAAAAGGAGGGAGAGAGGAAGTTTCAGGGAGGGTTGGGTGTGGCAGGTGCCAGGACACCCGGATCCCTAAGGGCCTGCCCAAAGTTAGCAACTGATGTCAGAGGACAGAGGTGGCCAGGCACCCTGTGAGTAGGCTCCTGCTCCAGGAAGGTGGGGAAGGGGCCTCTCGAAGGGGCAGGGGAGCCTCCTGTGACTCAGAGGCAGGCTGCCTCCGAGCCACCTGCTTGGACAACTCTGGGCAGTCACACCTCAGACGCTGCTGACTGAGGGATCTCTCCGGCCTGGGACCTGCTTCTCCTACCTGTCCTTCCTGTTTCTCTCCCAGAATTTCCTCCCCACCAACATTCCCCAGGTCTTTCCTCTCATCTCATCTCCTGGAGACTCTCCTAATCCCCTAAACCCATCATACCAAGGGGCTGCAGTCACTGATCCTCTGCATCACAGGAGAAGAACCAGGCCTCCCTCAGACCAGGAGGCCTCCTCCCTCAGACCCAGGGGTCCAGGCCCAGCCTCCTCCCTCAGACCCAGGGGTCCAGGCCCAGCCTCCTCCCTCAGACCTAGGGGTCCAGGCCCAGCCTCCTCCCTCAGACCCAGGGGTCCAGGCCCAGCCTCCTCCCTCAGACCCAGGGGTCCAGGCCCAGCCTCCTCCCTCAGACCCAGGGGTCCAGGCCCAGCCTCCTCCCTTGAACCCAGGGGTTCAGGCCCAGCCTCCTCCCTCAGACCCAGGGGTCCAGGCCCAGCCTCCTCCCTCAGACCCAGGGTTCTAGCTTCCAGCCCTCCTCCCTCAGACCCTGGGGTCCAGGTCCAGCCTCCTCCCTCAGACCCAGGGGTCCAGGCCCAGCCTCCTCCCTCAGACCCAGGGGTCCAGGCCCAGCCTCCTCCCTCAGACCCAGGGGTCCAGGCCCAGCCTCCTCCCTCAGACCCAGGGGTCCAGGCCCAGCCTCCTCCCTCAGACCCAGGGGTCCAGGCCCAGCCTCCTCCCTCAGACCCAGGGCTCCAGGCCCAGCCTCCTCCCTCAGACCCTGGGGTCCAGGCCCAGCCTCCTCCCTCAGACCCTGGGGTCCAGGCCCAGCCTCCTCCCTTGAACCCAGGGGTCCAGGCCCAGCCTCCTCCCTCAGACCCAGGGGTCCAGGCCCAGCCTCCTCCCTCAGACCCAGGGGTCCAGGCCCAGCCTCCTCCCTCAGACCCAGGGTTCTAGCTTCCAGCCCTCCTCCCTCAGACCCTGGGGTCCAGGCCCAGCCTCCTCCCTCAGACCCAGGGTTCTAGCTTCCAGCCCTCCTCCCTCAGACCCTGGGGTCCAGGTCCAGCCTCCTCCCTCAGACCCAGAGGTCCAGGCCCAGCCTCCTCCCTCAGACCCAGGGGTCCAGGCCCAGCCTCCTCCCTCAGACCCAGGGGTCCAGGCCCAGCCTCCTCCCTCAGACCCAGGGGTCCAGGCCCAGCCTCCTCCCTCAGACCCAGGGGTCCAGGCCCAGCCTCCTCCCTCAGACCCAGGGGTCCAGGCCCAGCCTCCTCCCTCAGACCCAGGGTTCTAGCTTCCAGCCCTCCTCCCTCAGACCCTGGGGTCCAGGTCCAGCCTCCTCCCTCAGACCCAGGGGTCCAGGCCCAGCCTCCTCCCTCAGACCCAGGGGTCCAGGCCCAGCCTCCTCCCTCAGACCCAGGGGTCCAGGCCCAGCCCTCCTCCCTCAGACCCAGGGGTCCAGGCCCAGCCTCCTCCCTCAGACCCAGGGGTCCAGGCCCAGCCTCCTCCCTCAGACCCAGGGGTCCAGGCCCAGCCTCCTCCCTCAGACCCAGGGGTCCAGGCCCAGACTCCTCCCTCAGACCCAGGGGTCCAGGCCCAGCCTCCTCCCTCAGACCCAGGGGTCCAGGCCCAGACTCCTCCCTCAGACCCAGGGGTCCAGGCCCAGCCTCCTCCCTCAGACACAAAGGTCCAGGCCCAGCCCTCTTCCCTCAGACTAAGGGAACAGGCTCCTCAGCCACTCTGTCTCTGGCCTGTGTTGAATTTAAGGAATGTGAGGGACTTTTATCTACTCAACCCCATGAAGCTCATCCACTTCCTTTCTCTCTCCTTTCCATTCCAAATCAACACACAATCAAAAATACAAAATAAATAAATAAATAACAAAGCATTGCAGTTGTGCTGAATCAGCCTGGAGGCCTCTGGTCCTCTGTTTCCACGGGCAATTGGAGGTGGGCTGATGTGGAAAGATTAGTAATGGTGCTCATGTTGATTTTTTTTTTAAAAAGTAACATCATTTTTTGGGGGGCAGACAGTATAGTATAGTATAGTAATCAAAAGTAGCAGCTTCCAGGGCCTGGTTTCTTAGATTTAAATCCCAGCTATTTGTGTGTGTGTGTGTGTATGTGTGTGTGTGTGTACCTGTGTGTGAGTGCTGGGATGGAACCCAGGGCCTCGTGCACACACCACGTGGCTGCAGCCCACCCCAGTTGTCCACCCTTGCCATATTACTTCCCCATCTCTCTCCTTCACCCTTTTTTTGGGTGTGGGGGGAGGACCAAGGATTGAACTGAGGACACTCAATCACTGAGCTGCACCCACAGCCCTGTTTTCTGTTTTATTTAGAGACAGGTTTCCCTGAGTTGCTTAGCGCCTCACCAGGGATGAGGCTGGCTTTGAATTGTGGTCCTCCTGCCTCAGCCTCCTGAACTGTTGGGATCACAGGCGTGCGCCTGCACACCCAGCTTCTCCTTCACCCTTGAACTGGGAGAAAGAGCACCTGCCTCACAGCATTGTGGTGAAGACTGAATAAGTTCACATGTAGAAAATTTTGGAACATTGACACAGAATAAACTTTCAATGAGGGTTGGGCTTTATTGTTTATGACTCCAGGTATTTTTCCTGCTTACTCTCTTATGAAGTTTCTTTATAAAAAAGTAATTTATTTATTGAAGACCTCTGCAGAGCAAGTCACTTTGAAGACAAATATCCAATGACTAAACATGGTGGCCTGGAGGACAGGAAGAATATGACAGTCACTGGCCAGTGGGTGGAGTGGGGGGCTTGTGTCTCTCTCTTAGAAGTTCCTCCACTCCCCAAGGCGGAGCACCAAGAGGACACCAAGAGGTGGACCCTGTCCACCACCACGTTGGAAGTCGAGTTCCAATTCAGGCTCCACCACTTCCTGGCTGTTTGACGTTGAGCAACCAACTTCCCCTCTCTGAACCTCAGTTTTCCAATCTGTAAAACAGAAGTGGGCGTAAGGAAGTCTTTTAGTCATTAGGTCAACATTTCCCAAGGCTCGCTCTGGGCCAGGTCCTTGCTGTGCAGATATGTGGGACCCGGCAGTGAGTCAGCCCCAGGCCTGCCCAGAGAACTTGAAGTCCTGTGGGGGACACAGACATTGATCCAGATGGCCCTGGTCCAGGACGACTGGAGGGAGGCGCAGGCTGTGGGAACAGCATCAGAGAGTGACTAACTGATCACAGCAGGGGGAGGTGGCTGGTGTTCAGGGAAGGAGGAGGCGAGGCCCAGGAGAGGCCGGAAGAACAGGTGGCGGCTGCCTGGAAGTGTGGTGAGGACCACAGAGCGGAGGCCGAGGTTGGGCAGTTGCTGCCGGGGCCACTCAGGCCACTCCGGGCCACTCAGGGTCACTCGGGGGCGGGAGCACAGAGAGGTCGGCAGCATGTGCCAGGCAACGTGGGAGCCTGGCCACCCTGGGCCCTCAAGGGCCTGTGTGGCCAGTGTCCAGGAGACGAGTGTACGTGTCAAAGACGGCAGAGTCCAAGCGGGGCGTGTGCAGAGCTCCCTGTGCTGATTTTCTTACTGTAAATTCGTGTGCAGATGATGATATTTTTAACACCTTGAGTTAAATGAATGTTGGAATGGATTTCTCCTGTTTCTTTTTACTTTTTACTTCTTACGTGGACAAGTAAAAATGGGGCATATTCATGCTGCACAACGTGAGGTCTGGGGAAAGTCACGTGTGCTTATGTGAGGGAACACCCAGCTGTTTGAGACACACATGGCCCCATGTGTTGATCATCATCGTGTGGTGCAGTAAGACACTTAGATCTTACTTTTACTACTGGGGGGAGCTGAGGATGGACCCGGGGCTCCATGCTATGCAAGTGCTCTGCCCGAGCTACACCCCAGCCCTCATTCTGTTTTTTAAAGAGAAATGACGTCTAGGAAACATAAGCGTGTGTGTGTGCGCATCACAAGCCTCTTGATTAGCGCCCCTCTGGATGCCGAAGGTCCTCCAATACCAGGTGGAGAGGTGAGGCTTTCCCAAGAGGTGTGGGGAACCAAAGCAAGAATGGGAGTCCATGCCAGGTGGGAGTGCAGAGATCCTCTGGGGCCCAGCGAGGGATGCAGAGGACAGGACACCCCCGTGGAGGTCCCGTGAGAGAGAAGGTCTGAGCCAGAGCCAGGAACATGGGGCCAGAGGGGAAGTGAGCCCACACAGAGAGGAGGCAGCGGGGCAGGGTTAGATCTCAAGAAGAAGATGCAAAGTTCAGGTGGGACCTAGTGTGAAGTGTGCAGAGAGGATTCTGAATGCTAATTTGGACTTTGTGCAGAAGGTGACAGGAGCTGAGCAATCTAGGGTGACAGTTAGGTTCAGCGCAAGGAAAACAAGGTTACCTGAGGGGACACACCCTCTTCTCTTGACTGGCACCTGTCTCCAATTTCCAGACCCAAGTTCAAAGTCATCTCCCCAGATTCTCCCAGATCCCTGCATAGCCTCCTGCTACCCCATTTCTCACCATACCCTGGGGCTCCCAAGTCATCTGTGCTGGCTTCTCTCCCCCTCTGCGTCCCTCCCTGAGGGCCCTAATCTCACCAGTGAGCCCTCAACTCCTGGGCCCATCAATCCCCAGAGACCAACTCTATCCCCCCATCACACTTCCCCCAGGAAACCTGGTGGTATCCAGGAGAAACAGGAAGAGTTAGAGCCAAGCAGGGGGCAGGTGGTGGGGGGAGAGAGACACAGAGAGAGAGAGAGACACACACACACTCAGAGAAACACAGAGAGAGAAACAGAGAGAGACACAGAGACACACAGAGAGAGAGACACACACAGAGACACACAGAGAGAGAGAGACACAGAGAGACAGACACACACACACTCAGAGAAACACAGAGAGAGAAACAGAGAGAGACACAGAGACACAGAGAGAGAGAGAGAGACACAGAGATACACAGAGAGAGAGAGAGACACAGAGAAAGACACATAGAGAGAGGTAGGCAGAGAAAACAAGAAAGAGGCAAAGGTTGGAGAGACACAAGCCAGAGGTGGAGAAGAAGAGAGATGGACATGGAGACACCCTGAGCATGGTCAGAGAGATAGATGGAGCCAGAGACCCCAGAGGTGGCAGGACTTGGAGGAGAGGGACCAGGAGGATCAAGAGTGCTGAAATGTCCAGGCAGGATCAGAGGGGCAGTCAAGGAGCCTGGCCAGGCTGCCAGTCAGATGGGGACAAAAGAGAGCCATTGACAGGGCTCCCACCGCCTGCCTGCAGGAAGGCCGAGGACCGGAGCTGCTGGGAGCGTGGCACTGGCTCGGGTGGACAAAGCCGGATTGTCTGAGGCCCTTTCCCCAGAGCGCCAGGGCCCGCTCCCCAGCCCGGGGCAGGGCCAGGCCCAGCCTGCTGACACGCCCTTCCTCACTGCTGGCTGCGCACTCGCCTGGACCCAGAGGTCGTCAGCACCCACAGAGGGACTTCTGGGCAGGTGAGTCACTTCAACCCCACTGAACCCGGGCAGCTGGTGCAGGGCGCAGGTGCTCCCCACCCAAGAGAGAGGGTTCCAAGTTCCAGAAGCTCACAGATAGAGTGAGGGCTCCTGAGGACAGGTCTCCATTGATTACCTGGGAGGCCAGCATTTGGATCCTCAGTTAGCTTCTTCTCAAAAACTCAGAAGTCTAAAATGAAGGAGAACAAACTCCACTTTACCTTTCTCTCAGATCTGGGAGTCCAGGCCCTGCCTCCTCCCTAAGACCCAGGGGCCCAGGCCCAGCCTCCTCCCTCAGACCCAGGGGTCCAGGCCCAGCCCTCCTCCCTCAGACTCAGGGGTCCAGGCCCAGCCTCCTCCCTCAGACCCAGGGGCCCAGGCCCAGCCTCCTCCCTCAGACCCAGGGGCCCAGGCCCAGCCTCCTCCCTCAGACCCAGGGATCCAGGCCCAGCCTCCTCCCTCAGACCCAGGGGTGCAGGCTCAGCCTCCTCCCTCAGACCCAGGGGTGCAGGCTCAGCCTCCTCCCTCAGACCCAGGGGTCCAGGCCCAGCCTCCTCCCTCAGACCCAGGGATCCAGGCCCAGCCTCCTCCCTCAGACCCAGGGGTGCAGGCTCAGCCTCCTCCCTCAGACCCAGGGGTGCAGGCTCAGCCTCCTCCCTCAGACCCAGGGATCCAGGCCCAGCCTCCTCCCTCAGACCCAGGGGTGCAGGCTCAGCCTCCTCCCTCAGACCCAGGGGTGCAGGCTCAGCCTCCTCCCTCAGACCCAGGGGTCCAGGCCCAGCCTCCTTCCTCAGACCCAGGGGTCCAGGCCCAGCCTCCTCCCTCAGACCCAGGGGTCCAGCCCAGCCTCCTCCCTCAGACCCAGGGGTCCAGGTCCAGCCTCCTCCCTCAGACCCAGGGGTCCAGGCCCAGCCTCCTCCCTCAGACCCTGGGGTCCAGGCCCAGCCTCCTCCCTCAGACCCAGGGGTCCAGGCCCAGCCTCCTCCCTCAGACCCAGGGTCCAGCCCAGCCTCCTCCCTCAGACCCAGGGGTCCAGGCCCAGCCTCCTCCCTCAGACCCAGGAGTCCAGGCCCAGCCTCCTCCCTCAGACCCAGGGGCCCAGGCCCAGCCTCCTCCCTCAGACCCAGGGGTCCAGGCTCAGCCTCCTCCCTCAGACCCAGGGGTCCAGACCCAGCCTCCTCCCTCAGACCCAGAGGTCCAGCCCAGCCTCCTCCCTCAGACCCAGGGGTCCAGGCCCAGCCCTCTTCCTTGAGACCTGGGGTCCAGGACCAGCCCTCCTCCCTCAGAACCGGGGTCGACACCAGTCCTCCCTCCCTCAGAACCCGGGCTCCAGGCCCCTAGTACACTCTGGGATCAGGGCTTCCCTCCTGGAAGCTGGGTCAGGGGGTCACCAGAAGCCGAGGTGTGGGGCAGAAGGAATGCATGTGGGTGGCCTGGATTAGGAGGAAAAGGGTGGGGACAGACTTTTGGCTCCAGGACGGGACGTGGGGAGACAGGGGTTAAAAGGAAGTGGCAGGGAGCGTCTGGGGACAGACCCAGCCTCTTCCCAGGAAGCCAGGGAGCAGGCAGGCTCCTTGCACAGTCCCTGCAGCCTAGAGCCCTGCAGCACACAGGTCTCCGCCTGCTCGCTCTGAGTTGGAAGCATCCGTTCTGCTCTGTGAGTCTCCTCTCCAGCTTCTCTGCCAGGGGCTCCCTGCATTGCTGACTCCCCACCTCCTTGTCTGCCTGGGTGATAAGTGGCTGTCCTTTCCTCCCACCTAAGAAACCTGTGGCTAGGAGGCCCCAGGCCACCCACAGGTAAGAACCTACAGGTGGGGGGTGGGTGACAAGGTTGGCACAGAACAAAGGTGCAGAGGGAAGATCCCACAGCTAGGAAGAACGCCAGGGACCCTCTGGGCTGAACTGCCCCCAGGAAGGAGAGCCAGAGTTCAGAGGCAGAAAGTGCAACTCAGAATCTTTGAGCACAAGGTTCTCGATTCTCTCTGGCACCTGCCTTCGTGGGACCCTCAGAGGGAAGACGTGGGTTTGGAGAAAGATTAGGAGGCCAGAGGGGAAGGTTAGAGGTCACAGTCAGGGAAGCAGAGCAGGACGGAGGAAGGAGAGGACGAAGGGGAGGCCGGGGCACTGACTAACGCACCGCTGGCCTCTCCCCCAGGAATGGACTCCAAGAAGACGCTGACGGTGGTGCTTGCCCTCGTGGCTGCAGGTAGGAGGAAAGGAATCCAGATGGGGGAGGTTGGCGGATGGAGTTGGGCCGTTGACGGGAAGAACCTGGCATGGGGGTGGGATGAGCACGGGCCTGGGGTGGGTGCCTCCAAATGAGGAAGGGGCTGGAAGCAGGTGAGGAGGGAGGACGGAGGCGGGCAGGGCCTGGGAGGGCGTTGGAGGCAGAGCTTAGGAATGAGTTTGGCTTTGAGGATGGAAACAGAGACGGGAAGGAGCGGGCGGTGGTGAAGGTGAGGAGGACGCTGGAGCAGGCTCAGGTCTGGGTGGGGGATGGGGAAGGCCTGGCTGGCGCTCACCTTGGTGGGCATGGCTAGTGTCCTCCAGACTCCTCTCTGATTTGGACCCTCTCTCCCTCAGCCTGGGCAGAGGAGCAGAATAAGTTGGTCCACGGGGGACCCTGTGAGAAGACCTCCCACCCCTACCAAGCTGCCCTCTACACCTCGGGCCACCTGCTCTGTGGCGGGGTCCTCATTCACCCGCAGTGGGTCCTCACAGCTGCCCACTGCAAAAAACCGTGAGTCCATGTGCTACAGATGAGCTGAAGCGATCACACCCTCAGGTGTCTCGTAGGCTCAGGAGGAGGCAACCACGCGCCTCCGCCTGCCCCATTCGCAGCCACCCCATAACTAGGTTCATCCAGCCGTACTTAATGGAGTGCCTCCTCTCCATATCTGCAGGGGGTCGTTTCCCGAACCCCTAAGAACAGCAAAACTCAGGTACTAAAGTCCCTTATACTGAATGGCACAGTGTTTGCTATAGCCTATACACATCTTCCTGTACACTTTTCGGATTGCTTATAATTCCTTGTTTTGTTTTGGTACTGGGGATTGAACCCAGGGGCACTTAACCCCTGAGCCACATCCTCAATCCTTTTTATTTTTTATTTAGAGACAGGGTCTTGCTGAGCTGCTTAGGGCCTCGCTAAATTGCTGAGGCTGGCTTTGAACTCTCTCATCCTCCTGCCTCAGCCTCCCAAGCCGCTGGGATTACAGGCGTGCACCACCTCGCCCAGCTAATTCCTAAGGCAATGTAAATGCTATGTTAATAGTGGTTCCACTATGCTGTTTAGGAAACGATGACAAGAAAAAAGTCTGGACATGTTCAGTGCAGGTACAGTTTTCATCCCCGGTCCGAGGTTGGTTGAATCTGCTTGCGAACCTGCAGCTCAGAGGACTAACTGTACCAAGTAGTGCCGGGGGCAGGGGGCCTGGCAGTGTTGCTCTTTTCATGAACTTGCCTTCTAAAGGGGGGATCAGATCATTCCGGGCCCTGGAGGGCGTGCTGGGGTGCTTGGGCTTAATTCTTACTGCAGTGGGACTTAGCAGGCTGCGGGTTACATTTGGGGAAAGAGGACAGGGTAAGAGGAAGTGAAGGGAGCTCCAGGAGGGACAGTTGCTGTTGCCTTGGGGACAGGAGGTGGTGGCTTGGGCCAGGGAGACAGTGAGGATGGAGGGATTTTGGGAGGAATTGTGAGACTGAGGACGTGGCAGTGAGGGACAGGGGCGAGGAGGCAGGGCTGACCTCCAGGTGCTTGCCCTGAACAACTGGGAATCCTGTCACACAGGCCAGGTGCAGGGAGGGGACTTCAGACATTTCCTTACCGCCAGGGTGAGTTGAGTCACCTGGAACTGTCCAAGCAGAGACACCAAGTGGGCCCTCAGCACTCAGGAAGCAGTTGGGGGACTAGGTGAAATTAAGGCTCCATTGACAAAACAGGTCGTGTTTAAAGACATGGCACTGGACAGGATCATCTCAAGAGGAAATATAGACAGGGAAGCTTAGAGGGACCGGGGCTCCACCCAGGGCCGCAGGATCACTAGTTAGATTCCAGCTGCTGTTGTGCTCAGTGCTAAATGCAGACCAGGGTTAAATAAAATGGTTTACATCCCTTTCCTGGAATCCCTGCAGTAGTAGATGAGGAAACTGAGGCTCAGAGGAGTAGAAGTGATAACTCAGGTGTTTGGAAACCAACTTTCAGGAATCCCCTTGTCGGAGGATGCAGAGTCATACAGAGTCAGGATCTCAAAGGCCCCCAAGAGGTGTCCTGTGCACCCAGGGAGACCCCAGGGTCACTCCCAACATCACCGTCTATTCATTTGGTGCACAGCGACTAAGAATACCCATAAAGGGCCAGACCTGAATTGGTGGTGGAGCTTCCACCAGGGATCCACCAGGGCAGAAAGAGGTAGCAAGATGGATCTTTAAGAAACATATCTTCAGGGCTGGGGAGATAGCTCAGTTGGTAGAGTGCTTGCCTTGCAAGCACAAGGCCCTGGGTTCGATCCCCAGCACCACCAAAAAAAAAAAAAAAAAAAAAAAGAAACACATCTTCAAAGTTCCATATAATTACAAATTACCCCAGGGCTAAGGAAAGATAGGCTCCCACTTTTGATGGGAAAAATCAGGAAAGACTTTTCTTAAGATGCGATTCAAGCAGAGGCGTGAAACAGGAGAAAGATTAGCCAAAGGAAGAAGGGGAAGAGCATCTGGGGCCCAGGAAATGCCAGAACAAAGCCCCTGAAGTGAGAACAATCTTGGGTCTTCTAAGAAAAGATTTACTAGTTCACTGGAGGGCAGGAGGTGGTGGGAAAGAAGGTTGGAAGGTGGGCAGGCAGATCCCACAGGGTCTCCAAGCCAAGCTGAGCAGCTTGGACTTTATTCTGAGGGCAATGGGGAGCCATGGGGGACTTTTGAGCAGGGGAGGAGTTCTTTGATCTGCTTCAAAAGTTTCTGTTAAACACATATCATGTATCAGATGCCAGTTGAAGCACTGGGGATCCTGTATCTGAACAGAATAAAAGTCTCAGGGCTGACCTCCTAGAACTTCACCATCTAACACCACAGCCATCAGCCCCAGGTGGCTAACTAAACTAAAATGAATGAAAAGGGAAAAAAAAATCCACATTTTGAACTCTCAATAGCCGCGTGTGGCTAGTGGCCACAGTGCCGCACAGTGTAAGTAGAGAGCATGCCATCATAGCAGAAAGTTGCACTGGACCACAGTGCCACAGGAGCAGGAGAAACGGTAGAGAACATTTAGCAATGAATCATAGTGGGTGGAAAGGAAAGCAGGGCTGGGAGGTCAGAGTTGCCCCCTGGGGTGGATATTTGCATTTTCAGTGGGTAACCATGGAAGGCTTTACTGAGATGGTGACATTGAAGGAGGTGAGGGAGGGAGCCGTGCAGATGCCCGAGGAACAGGGCTGCGGGCACAAGGAACAGCTCTTCCAAGGGCCCTGGGGTGGGAGGACCACTGTTGTGTTCAGGGGAAGCCAGTGTGGCTCCAAGAAGAAGAGGGGGAGAGAAGGAGGAGATGCTGTCTGAGAGGCGGTGGGGACATGTGCAGATCTCAGGGACCATGGAAAGAACTTTGGCCTTCACTCCATGTGAGCTGGGAGTCGCAGGAGGGGTCTGAGCACAAGAGGAACAGGACTGACTTCCTTTGTTAGAACCCTCTGGTGGCTTTGTGGAGGGTGGACTGCAGAGGAAGGAAAAGAGTAAGCAGGGTACTATGTGGTCCCTGTAAGAGACGATGACAGATCAAACCAAGATGGTAGCGATGGTGGACCAGGTGAGCAGCTGGATACAGCTCAGAGAGCCAAGCAGGCCTCCGGACGCCTGGATGTGGGGCGGGACATAAAGACAGTCACAGGTAGCCCCCAAGGGTATTCTGGAAGGATGGAATTGCCATTTACCGAGCTGAGGAAGGCTGTGGGAGGGGCAGGGAGGGTGATTCATGGTTCCCCAGCCTCAGATGTAGCCCAAGGGCTCCAGGTAAGACCCAACCTGCTTCCCTCGCAGAAAGCTTCAGGTCTACCTGGGGAAGCATAACCTCCGGCAAAGGGAGAATTCTCAGGAACAGAGCTCTGTCGTCCAGGCAGTGGCCCACCCTGGCTACAATGCTGCCACCCATGACCAGGACATCATGCTGTTACGTCTGGAATACCCAGTCAAACTCTCTGAATGGATCCAGCCTCTGCCGCTGGAGAAGAACTGCTTGGCCAACCACACCAGCTGCCACATTCTGGGCTGGGGCAAGACTGCAGATGGTTAGTGAGGGGAGGTGACAGGGGAAAAGGCCTATGGTGATGGGGGAGGTGACCAAAGGGTGAATAGTCAAAAATGAAGGTGGGCCAGAAGGTGAAGGGCGATGGGAAGATGGGTTAATGGTGAGGTCTGCTGGGTGCATCATGGTGAAAGGTGACAGTAAGAGGAAATCCTTTAAGGAGCTGGGTCAGTGGGTGAACAGCCAATGCGGAAAGCAGACCAGTGGGTGAATAGCATGGAAAAGAGGGGCCAGAAAAGGAAGGGTCAATCAGAAGGGCCGGTCGGTAGGAATATTCTAACCAGGAACGTGGCCAATGGTTCAAAAGATGCACTTATGGGCAAGAAGGGGTAAATGAGGGGGAACTGATAGAAGAGGAGGAGAGGAGCCAAGGAAACAGGTGTGAATTCCGAATGCAGAGTAGAGGCAGAAGTAGGAAAGGGTCAAATGGGAAAGGCCCAGTAGTGGAGGAGTCCTTAGAGGAAGACGCAGGAATCAACAGGTTCAATAGATCAGAGAAAACCATTGAGTTGGGGCGGGGGTGGGGGGTGGGGGTGGTGAAAGTCCAATAAAAAAGGCGGATCCCCTGATGAAGAGCCAATAGGAAATGAGAGGCAATGGAGGAGGGCGGAGTTGATTAGGAAAGGACCAATGAGGGAGGCGGACCAGTAGCCAATAAGAAGGGAAAGCCAGTGGGGGAGGGCAGGATGGTGTGGCAAGGACAATGGTCAGGTGGTGACTAATCCAATGAACCAATAGGCAAGAAGGGGCTGATGAAGGACAGACGAATGCTGGGAGGGAGATGAGAGGGGAAGAAAGTCCAACAGGACTTTCAGTGTTCAGCAGGAACCACTGAAGGGGGATGGATGGAAGAGTGACAAGTGGAGGCAGGACCTAAGAGAAAGGGAAAGCCAATAGGAAAAGAATGTGGAAAAGAGCTGGTGACTGAGGACGTTGGGCCAATGGCAGGTAAGAATGATGGAAAAGCAACAGTCAGGAGGCGGGGACAATGGATATGGTTCTAAGCTTGAGAAACCAACAGGAAGAGGGAAACGATGGGCAATGTGGGGAGGATGGCGGGGAGGATGGGGAGGGCCCTGCCGGAGCTGGCCTCTCTCCTGGCAGGTGACTTCCCCGACACCATCCAGTGTGCCTACATCCACCTGGTGCCGCCCGAGGAGTGCGAGCGTGCCTACCCTGGCCAGATCACCCCCAACATGGTGTGCGCAGGCGATGAGAAGCACGGGAAGGATTCCTGCCAGGTGAGGCCCTCGCGACCTGCCAGTTCCACAGCCGAGGACAGAGGCACAGACACAGCCAGAGACCAGAAGAGAGACATGGACCGAACCAGAGCTGTAGGGACACTGATAGAGACAGGCCGGAGGGAGCAAGGCCGAAAAGGGAAAGGGACTCAGTGCCACTTCCAGAGACACAGTTGGGGACAGACAGAGATTAAAAGATAGTCAAGAGAGACAGGAAATGCAGAGACAAGGATGGAGAAGGAGAGACCAAGACCAGAGAAGACACACTAAGGAGGCAGATGGTGTATGGAGCTGCTCTGCCTGAAACACGGCCGGTCAGGAGCTCTGCTTGGAAATGACTGTGCTCTGGAGCAGGGGGACCCCAGCTTGGGTCTCCATGTTCTCTCTTGCTGGTCATTCATTCCATCTCTCAGTAACTCTCCCTCTGTGGGTGTCTTGCGCCTCTCATGCTCTCTCTCTCTCTCTCTCTCTCTCTCTCTCTCTCTCCCCGCCCCCAGATTCCTGTACCTGACTCCTGACTTTCTCCCTCCCTCCCACAGGGTGATTCTGGGGGTCCACTGGTATGCGGAAACCGCCTCCGAGGTCTTGTGTCATGGGGTAATGTCCCCTGTGGATCGAAGGAGAAGCCAGGAGTCTACACTGACGTCTGCAGATATATCAACTGGATCCGAAAAACCATTCGAGCCAAGTGACCCTGACATGTGACATCCCCAGCTCTTGACCTTTGACCTTACTGGCTGGCTCCAGAATATCTTTCCCCAGGACCTTGCCTTCCCTCCCCACCTGCCTGGTTGTGACCCTTGACGCTTCATAAAGGCAGTGACGCAAGAACACAAATTCTCCCTGATTTGACCCCAGCTCCTCCCTTGCTCTGCCAGGATGGGAGAGCGAGGACAGGCTGCAGTCTGACCCCACTACTAAGAGAACCCAGATCCCTCTAGGCCTCTCTCCCTGCCTGAGCTTGTTCTTCTCGCAGAGTGTTGGTTCCACTGGCAAATACGGAGCTGGAATCCCAGTTCCATCGCTTGCTATCCCAGTACCTCAGGAAGTACCTTCCTTTACAGAGTAAATTAGGATAACAGTATATTCCTTTTAGGACAGGGGCTACTGGGAAGATGTGAAGTTACAAGCACACGAAATACATAGAACAGTGCCTTGCCCACCATGCGCTCAATAAAGGATGAATTTTATTACTAAGGTGCTTTTCACTCTTATTCCACTTCTGCCTCTTAGAAGGCCAGATTTTCTCATTTTTCCTTTACAGTGCAACTTCATTTCAACCCCCTTCAGGAAGGTACCCTTGACTCACCCACCTTGCATTAGCCCTCAGGGATGGCTCCCTCTCTCCCAAACTCCCCTTGTAGCAGCAGAGGGTTGGGAGACCACTGTGTGGGGTTGGGAGTGATGGGGGATAACATGGGAGAGGATGACCAGATCCCAAAGGACCTCAGACACCAGCTTGAGAAACTGGAACTTTCACTGAGGGTAATGGGGACACACAGAAGTGTTGTGAGCAAGAGCAGCACTGGGGTCATATGCAGGCTGGACCTGCGGGAAGCACCTGGAGCCAGGGGCCAGGGAGGAGTTTGGGGTAATGGTGCAGGGAGAGAAGATGGGGCTGAGCTGGGGCTGAGGCTGGGAGGGCTGGAGAATTGTGACTGGAGGTAAGTTCACCCTAAGTAGAAGGCAGGGTCCACGGGCACCTCATAAGGGAACACAGTAGACAAGCCCACGGCGTGAGAGACCTGAGAGCCATCCTGCATGGTGGAGTCTGGTGCTTGAGGCAGAGAAGTGGGTGACATGGTGGGAAATGTAAGTCAAGGGAAGAGGATGCCATTGAGTGTCAGCAGAAGAACTTGGACTTGATCCTGAGGGTTCGATGGAAAAGTACAAGGGCAGATCTGGGTCTTAGAAAGACTTTAAGATCTTGGCCTTAAGAACCAAAAGACCAGCCAGGCCTACATAGGGGCACACACACCTATAATCCCAGCTACTCCGGTGACAGAAGCAGGAAGATCACAAATTCGAGGCCAGCCTGGGCAACTTAGCAGGATCTCAAGATAAAGTAAAAAGGTCTGGGGGTGGGCTCAGTGGTAGAGCACTTGCCTAGCATGCATGAGGCCCAGGCTTCCATCCCCAGCGGCACACATGCAAGTGTGCATACACACGCATGCATGAACCAAAGAACCATGACATTTCATCAAGGGGCAGAGATGGAAGTGACTGACTCCGGTGAGCAGAAGGAACATGAAGCCCTGGGCACCTTGACCCACCCTTGACCCCTGCCAGGAGTTATGAATAGTAAATATGGCCATGAAAGCTCACCAGGGTCACCAGGAAGAACCCGCTCAATAACTGCCCAGACTAAAGTCAACCCCAGTTAACGGAGAGCGAAGCTTCTTCCTTAATGGATGATGAGAATGCTGGAGGTCTCCACAACCATAATCAGTAACATGTGCCAGGCACTATTCTAAGGTTCCGTTATCCTTCCCGTTTACAGATGGGGAAACTGAGGCACAGAGAGGGTCCAAGGTGCAGCCCAAGTCTCACAGCTGGTAGGTGGCCAGGCCAGCGTTTAGATGCCAAAGGGCTGGTACCAAAGGCTGGGCTCCTAACTGCTCTCCTACACTGAAGTTTTTTTTTAATGCTGACATGTTTTAGAATCAAGCTTTAGCCCACCCCTTAGTATGAAATCATTTTGAAGCAGAACCTCTGCACATTTGGTATTTAAGATACTTTTCTAAGAGAGTTTTTCTTTCTATAGGGACAGCCTTGCGACTTCAGTTTAAAACATGTAATTCATTGATCTGTGATTTTTAAGTTGCCACCTTATATCCAATATTGGGATATTTGGAGGGAGGCACTGTTGATCATATTTATAAATGTTTTAGACTCGATGCACAAACTTACTGAAATGCTTGATATTGGGTCTAAAAATTAAGGATTTTTAGAAGACATTGAATGTGTAGGTTTTAGAAACATGGTTTAAGATGTTTAATGACTTTTAATTAGTTTATAAATGGGACCAAACATTATTGTAAAGACTCCATAAAAGTGACTGTTAAGGTATACTTAGAATTAAAAGGATTGCAAGATGAACTTAAAGACCATGGAAGTCGGGGGAAACACCAAGAGAGAAGTGGGTTACTAGTTTTGTCACTTGAATGTATGAAATATCAATGCCCACAACAAAATAAACCTCAGAATAGGTTTTTGTAGTTTCAGATTATTTCCTGTGTGCTGCTGCCAGCCTTGGGGCTCTAAAACCTCTCATTTGACAGGTGCTGGATTGCAGCAGCCAGGTTCCTGCCCTCAGGGGTGAGAGCCCAAGGAGGACAGCATATCTCATCTGTCACTTTGCTCAGGACAGATCTGTGTCCTGGCACGTGGCAGATGACCATTTGACTCTTACCTCCTAGTGGGGACAGGGATCTATCCATGGAGTTGGGGGCAGGCAGAAAGAGGTCAGGAGAGGTGGCCCCACATGCCAGGACTGGGCAGGGATTAACCACGGTTCAGGCTCCCCACCCAGTGCCCCATTTCCTGAAGGGCCGCCCGCCCCCTATCCTGGCTCTTGGCCTCTTTTCCAATCAACAGGCAGCCCTGCCCAACTCTGTCACCCACGCCTGGCTATGCCAGTCTCCATCCGGGCACCTGTGGTGTGCCCCAGGCTGAGTCCCTGCCTTTTTCTACCCCACGACCTGGGCACCAGGTGAGGGGCAGAAGGAGGGGCTGAGGGGTTCCTCTACACAGTGGCCTGGGTCTCCCCTTCCCAAAACCCAGGATGAGGGAGACAGACACATAAAGATACAGAGAGACCAATACTCCGCCAGTGACACAGAGAGAAAAGTGACACAGACTGAGAAGAATCAGTCACAGAGAAAAGAGGCATAAAATGAAGAGGGAAAGATACAAAGGGAGACACAGGTACAGAGAAAGAAATTAACAGAATCACGGAAAGGCCCCGAGGGGCGTGGTGGGTTCCTCATTTTGACTACAGTCGCGGTTTGGTGCGAGTGGATGTGAAATCTCATCCACTTGCACACTTCAGATATGCACGGTTTACTGCATCTCAGTTATGCTGCCAAAGAGCTGGAATCTAACGAAACGGGAGGAAAGGGAGGAACTCAAAGGCTTGATAAGCCTAAGGGAGATTCGCCCAGCAGAGCATTGGGGCCATTGCAAAAGGCAGAATCACAAACAGAACAGCAAGACACAGGGACACGGAAAGGCAGGGACGGAGACGCGGAGGCACTTGAGACACTGAGACACGAGAAAGGGGAACAGAGGATCCGAAGACGCGGAGAGAGGTGGGGGAGAGAGACTGACTTGGCCGAGACCAAATATCAGGAGGAAAAACCTCCCAGATGGGAGAGCGAAGAGTCCGGAGAAAGGACGGGAAGGGATGGGGGGTGAGGCTGAGCGACTGAAAGGCTCAGAGAAGAAAGAAGGAAATCCTGGAGCCAGGCAGGGCGACCCCGAGCCCTGAGAAGCCCGGTCGGGGAAACCGGGCGGCAGGGAGGGGCCCGCCAGACCTCCGAGACCCCTCCCCATTCCGGGGCCAGGGCGGGAGGGCGTGGCCTCGGGATGGGTGGGGGGGCTCCGGAGGCGGAGGTGAGGGGAGGCAGGAGGAGCGACTGCAGGGGCGATCGGCGGGCGCCTCACTACCGGGGAATGCGCCCCAGGGACCAGTGGGCGGTTATAACCTGAGCACGGTGCCCGAACCCAGGAGGCGGCGGCGGCAGGGAGGCAGCGCGGCCCGAGGAGTCTGCGGCTGAGCTGGGAGCGGGTCCTCCACCCACTGCTGGGGACGCGGGGAAGCGCGGCAGGTGAGGCCTGAGAGGGGGCTCAGCAGACAGGGACGGAGCGGCGTCCTCGCGTGTGGCTCTGATCTGAATACACCCTCTCTCTCTCTGTCCTCCCTCCTCGCGGGAACTGGACGTTGCTGGACATCCTCTGCCCTGAACTCTAGGTCTCTGGGTCTCATCTTGGCTCTGATGGTGGGGCAATATCCTCCTGGTCCTTCTCTGCCCGGAAAATGGTGTAGGGAAGGAGGAAACGTGGGTTAAGGGCTCCCGGAGTCACTGGGCTTCCCCATCCTCTGACCCCACCAGGTGCAGAGGCCATGGCTACAGCAGGACCCCCCTGGATGTGGATGCTGGGTACCCTGATCTCAGCCCTGATTCTAGGTATCACAGGTAAACAGGACTCCTATATGTGTGCATGGGACTCTGGGTGGCTGTCTATGTGGCCCTGGGGAGCCTGTCCCCTGGGCACTGCTCGGGACTGGCTGTGGCTCTAGGACTGTCCAACTCAAGTCTGCATCTGTATTTGTGACTGGTCATTGCGTGGGGCACACATCCAGGTGCCTGGGCATGGTGACTTACTGCATATCAGGTGACTACGTGTGGCCAGCAGACTTGACCTTTGAGGCTGGGTGATGGTGTGTGTGCACGCGAGTGCTTAAGGCTGAGCGTGGCTCTACAACTGCGTGGGTGATCTACATGGTGCTGAATGCTACTGTATGTTCAACGTGTGTGGCTTCTTGGCTTTGTATGACGCCAGGTTCCTAGGGTTCCTGTCCTTGTGAACTTGTCCCTGTGTTGTGGTATTACATGCCATAATAGTGGCAGTCACTTTGAAAATGTGTGACCATATGCTTGCAGGTAGCCATTCGTGTGCTTGTGTCTGGGTGCCTGTATTAGTGACCTCTTGCTGGCTACAGCCCGTAGGGGTGACTGTGTGTGACTGTGTGTTTGTGTGGGGCTGTGCGCATACCGCTGTGTGTGATGGTGCAGATCTGTGTGTGTGTAGGGGGTGCAAAAGCCGCTGCCACTGTGCAGAGGTGGCTGTGGGAAGGCGAATGGCAAGTGATTTGGACATGTGACCGTCCACTGAGCACAACCTTGTCACCATGTCAGCCTGCCTGTTTGTAAAGTGTATGGCAGTCTCCCGTCCATGCACACATGGCAGCTGTGCATGCCACTGATGGGTTGACAGCCTGCTAGTCTGCCCCTGCATGTGTGCCTGGGGACAGTGTGCCACCTGACAGCCATGCTGAGGAGACCATGGTGTCATGTGCTGGACTGTGAGAGAGTCGGGTGCGTTTCTTGGAGCATGCTTGTGAAGGAAGGCAACAGGGGACTCCCTTCTCCCGTGACGCAGCAGGTGCCCGTGTTGCCAGTGGACCTGTGAGTGGTCGCAGAGAATTGGCAGGAGGATTCGGAAGTCAAGTTTGTGTTTGAGAACTCAGAAAGCAGCCCTCTTCTCCTCGCGTGGTGGCACAGGCCTGCAACGCCCGAGGCTTGGCGGGGCTCGGGGGGTTAAGGCAGGAAGATCACAAGTTCAAAGTCAGCCTCAGCAACTTAAAGAGACCTTAAGCGACTTAGAGAGACCCTGCCTTAAAGTCATCCCTCTCTACCCCTCCACCTGCCACCCCAGCTGAGCCCTTTCCAAAGGGCTCTTGCAGCCCAACTCTAGCTCCGCCCACTACTTCTAACTCCGTCCCTTTTTCTCAGTGTGAATCCCTGTAGACCAGGCCACCAAGTCAGAGCCCACTTGGACTGTGACCACCTGCCAGGCTCCGCCTCCATAGCCCACCCCTTTCAGCCAGGCTCCACCCTCTGTGTTGTAGGTGGCTTCTAGAGCCCAGTCCCAGCTGGGCTGGTGGCACACAATGGTGTTCCCAACAACTCAGGAGGCTGAGGCAGGAGGATGGCAAGTTCAAAGCCAGCCTCAGCAACTTAGCAAGGCCCTAGTAACTTAGTGAGACTCTGTCTCAAAATAAAAAATTAAAGGACTGGGAATGTGGCTCAGTGGTTAAACACCCCTGGGTTCGATCCCCACTACCAACAAAACAAAGCAAAAAAATATCCCAGCCCCCACATCCCCTTCCAAAGTCAGGGCTGTTAGTAGGATCCATCTTCCCATATTACCCTGGCCTTGTCTCTGCCCAAGTTGGTCCCTGCCTCATCTCAGACTCTGCTGCCCTCAGATATGACCCCAGAAATTGAGGCCTGACCCCTTTCTTGAGACCAGGTGCCCTCCCAAAAGCCCAGGTCTTGGTCCCTACAACCCAGACTTCACCCTCCAGATTGTCCAGAGCTCCTAAACCCGATTTTACCCTCCTCTGACCTGACCTCACCCTCTGAGCTCTAGCCAATCCCTGAATCCTCGAGGTCCAGAGTCAGGCAAGTCCAGGACCGGAGCCTGGGCTTTATCCCTGTCTAAGCCTCTTAGATCCATTTCTGTGACCCTGACCCCACCCCTAAAGCCCTGACCCCTCAACGTAAGCTCTGAGGTTAGATATCCCCTGGCCAGTCCTACCTCTTGAGTCTAAGCCCCATCAATTGCATCTAAGCTCCAGCCCAAGCCCAAGCCCACTTCCCCCCCATCTTCTGTCCACAGAGCCTATTCTTGCAAATAACGTTTCCTGTGACGACCCCTCCACCGCCGAGCCCTCTGGGAGCAACCGGATCCTTGCAGCCGAGGACGGAGAGGACTCCCGGTCGGATGACAGCAGCAGCCGCATAGTGAATGGGTCTGACTGCAAGAAGGACGCCCAGCCATGGCAGGGCGCACTGCTGCTGGGCCCCAACAAGCTGTACTGCGGGGCGGTGCTGGTGAGCCCGCAGTGGCTGCTCACCGCTGCCCACTGCCGGAAGCCGTGAGTGGGGCTGGACCGGAGGGGCCGGCCGGGAGCCGAGGACTGGGAGGAAGGGCAGGGAGGTGAGGGGAAGGGATGGGGTGAGGGAGCGGGGTGGGCAGAGTGGGGATAGGATTAAAGATAGAGCTGGGGGAATGGGGGAATGGAGAGGGGACTAGGATGAGCTTTGAAAGGGGGGTGAGGTTGAGAATGAAGATGAATGAAGGGCAGGGCTGGGGTCGGAGACAGAAGTGGGTTGAAGATGGAATGGGGTTAGGATTGGGAAAGGGATTGGAGATGGCTGGATTTGGAGTTGGGAATGCAAATGCAGATGAACCGGGGACGGGTGAGGGGTTGGGGCTGGGGCTGCAGGTGGGTTTGGGGTTGGAGATGGAATTAAGTTCTCTAGAACTGGGGGGTCAGGTAGGTGTTGGGATGCGGTGGGAGTAAAGATGGCACTGAGAGGGCTTTGGATTGGGAATGGGGTAGACTTGAGGGTGCAGTTGGGACTAGAGTACAGGGTTGGGGGCGATGGCTTCTTGGGGAAGGACTTAGGGCGGGATGGGACAGGAACAGGCTTGGAGTTGTGGCTGGAGGTGGGCGTGGGGTTGGAGACCCCTGGTGCTGGGGTTGAACATGGGGTGGAGCTAGAGTTCGACCTGGCGTTGGATTGAGGATATGGATCAGGGCTGGTGATGACATGCACCATCTTCCTCAGAGTTTTCAGAGTCCGTCTTGGTCACCATTCCACGTCCCCTGTCTATGAATCTGGGCAGCAGATGTTCCAGGGAGTCAAATCCATCCCCCACCCTGGCTACTCCCACCCTGGCCACTCCAACGACCTCATGCTCATCAAACTAAACAGAAAGGTCCGCAGCAGTAACTCGGTCAGACCCATCAACATCTCCTCCACCTGCCCATCTGCCGGCACCCGGTGCCTGGTGTCTGGCTGGGGAACCACCAGCAACTTCCAACGTGAGTGCAGCTTCCTCCTGACACCTGCCGGTCTCTCCCCTCAGTGCCTTTCTCCACCTCTCACTGTGTTCCCGTTTGACAGATGACTTCCCCAAGGTCCTCCAGTGCCTGAACATCACTGTGCTCAGTGACGAAAGGTGCAAGAAAGCCTACCCGGGACAGATAGACCAAACCATGTTCTGCGCCGGTGACGAGGTGGGCAGAGACTCCTGCCAGGTGAGGACTGGAGGCCTCTCCACGTATTCAGCAGATACACAGAGTGCCAGTCACGCTACCCAGACCTTGCTAAGTGATGGGAGTCCAGGGGTGACCAAGACAGCTAAAGCCCCGTTCTCACCAGGTGCCCACTCTGGAGCCGTGCCGCCCAGTAGAAATATCACAGGAGCCACTCAGTTTTAGATTTTCTAGTAGCCACACTTTTAAAAGTAAAAAAGAAACAGGCGAGATTACCATCAATAGCATATTTTATTTAATTAAATATATCCTAAATAATAACATCACTTCAAATGTAATTAACAGAAGGCAATAATGAGCAAGATCGTTGACCTCCTTTCTTTTCCCTTTCTTGTTATGTCTCTGAAGGCCAAGGTGTATTTTACACAGCACATCTCAATTCAGCAGGCACGTTTTAGGTGATCCATAGCCACGTGTGGTTAGAGGCTGCTGTATTAGCACAAGTCTAGAAGGAGAGACCAAGGCTGCAGAGGCTGGGCAGGTTGGGCACTGCACAAAGGTGCCACACCAAGGAGAGGGGCTGTCCTTCACTAGTCATCATAGTTCTGTCTGTCTGGGCAATTTTCAGGCATGTGGCAGGTAAGTGTTGTGTTCCAAAAAATCTATAAGATGACAGTTTTCCAACAAATGTGAGCAGAAACTGAGTGACGCCAGGAAGCCAGATTCATAAAGGTTAAGGGGACAGAAAAGGCATGTGCAAAAGCCCCCAGGCAGGAAGGGGTTTGGCTGAGTCAAAGAAGGTAAGGCACCCGTGTTCCCGGGGAAGGAGTGTGGGGACAGTAGGAACAGAGGCAGGAGAGGTGGGCAGGAGCAACCTTCAACAAATACTCTCCGTGGCTAACCCAAAGCTCCCCGTGCTCTCAGAAGCGTTGTCTGTTAAGGAAGACAGAAATCGGAATCACACTGTTGAGCAGGATCCTCCATGTATCCGGGCCTCCAAAGGCGCTGCAGCCGTGGGGGGATGTTCCTGTCATTGGTGCTTTGGTGGTCAGTGAGCTGTGGACCCAGCAGCCCTCCAGCCCCTCCCATGGATGCACGAGGCCCCCACATTCCGCAGGCCTGGTGGTCACACCACTGTCCCTGTCTCCCAGACTGAGCTGTTCCCACTGACCCCTGCACGCATCTGCATGCGGGGTTGGGGGATTTTTATCAGAGGAAGAGAGCACTTCTAGTGGGGATTCAGCACTTCCAAACATGGAGCCCTTCCGTAGCCAGGCTCCTATTTTGTTTTCCCAGACCTCAGGGCGTGTGGTCTGAGGGTGGCCACAAAATGCTATGAGCAAGAAATAATAACAAACTACAAGACTCATGCTAATAGTATAATAGCCACAGCAGCTGACTAATCGCCGTCTTAAGTTGTTTGCTCGAATCCATGAATTCCCTCACTTAGCCATTATCATCAGGCTTATTATGGACAAGAAGCCAGGGACCTGAGCGGTTCACTAACGGCCTCTCCAAAAGATCTGTGCAGGGATTTAAATGAAAATCCATGAGCAACCGAAGCGCTGGTGAATGGAACTTTGGAGGTGCAGGTGTCCAGGCTGGCTTAGCCCAACGTGGTCCCTCCCTGCTAGTGTGGAGGAAGCCAGGCCTCAGGCGTCCTCCTAGCCCACACCAGGACTGTCCGGTTATTCAGATTTTGCATAAACATAAATAAGAAATGACAAGGAAGATCAATGAGTATCATCATCAGAGATAATTACAGGGAAGTGTGGGGAATTAATTCAGATGGGCAACACAAATGAGTCCAAGGGCGCGGTGCTCCAGCAGGGGTGACTGTCCCCAGGGAGCATGTGGCAACACCTGGAGACATTCCTGGGTTGTCACAACTGCGAGAAGGAAGCCCATCACGGGCCTCTGGTGGGCAGAGCCAGGGCTGCTGCTGAGTGTCCTGCTCAGCCAGCCCACAGCTTGGAGTTATGCAGCCCATGGGTGGCCAGTGCCCGGGGCCAGGAAGCCCTGGTCCAGCGGTGGGGGCTGCATTTTTTGCACAGGATGGATTGGTGTTGAGGATGAGCGAGGAGAGAGGAAGGGGCATTTGGCAGGAGGCAGCAGGCTGCCAAGGCCGGAGAGGGGAGGGAGAAGAGGGATGGAGACCTCGGGAGACGGCAGAAACAGCGTGCTGAGAGGACAAGTGGTGGACCCGGGAGTGAAGATGCTGGCACAGAGGGAGGGGCGTCGGGGAGAGAGGGCAAGTGGGGTCCTAGGAGTTGGACTTGGGGAGAAACGTTAGTGACCTTTCCCTGTCTGGCCAGTCTTTGACCTGGGTCCCCGTCTCCACCTTCCACCTGTCTCTGCCCCTGCTTCCCCATCTGTGTGTGGCTCTGGGTCTCTGGTGTCTCCCTTCCCGACATCTCGCCCACCTCTGCTTCCCTTTCTGCCCCACAGGGTGATTCCGGGGGGCCTGTGGTCTGCAACGGTGCCCTGCAGGGGCTGGTGTCCTGGGGAGATTACCCCTGCGCCCAGCCCAACAGACCCGGCGTCTACACCAACCTCTGCCTGTTCACCAAGTGGATCCAGGACACCATCAAGTCCAACTCCTGAGCCGCCCCAGGATGGGGGCACTGCCCACCTGCTGCAGGGACCCCGAGCCCCCTTCCAAACCCTTGTCCTTCCTCATAGCACTGACAATGTTACCTCTCCAACCCCCACCCCCCAAACCCCCTGGGACCCAACCCCCTCCCCCAACAGGGGACGGTTCTCCCTGGGGACCATTCCCAGAATGACCAGGGCCAAGACTCAGTCTCCCCAGAGCCTTCGTTCTCAAGCCTGGGGTCCACTCTCTTCTGCAGCCATGACTCAAATTTAGTCCTGGAAATAAAACATCTGAGGAGAAGCGGCCTCTGCGTGCACGTGGGCAGCTGGGGAAAGCTGCTTTTCCCCCGGCTGCTGCATTCGCTCTGTGAGGTCATTTGCCTACCAGACACAGTCACCAAGCTGCCGCTCATCAGTTTCACAAATCATCTAGTAGTTATTTATTTTATTTTATTTTTGCCAGAACTGGTGCTGGGGGCTGGACATAGCAACAGAAAAAATAATAATTCCTACCTCACAGAGCTTCCAGTAGCAGGAATAAAGGGATGGATAAATACATACTGCAGTAATTACCTGAGCAATATGATTGAGAGCATGGTCCGAGGGAGGAGAGGGAATGTGGGATCTGGGGGTCCCTGGACACCAGACAGTGGAGGAGGGCGAGAGAGGCACGTTTGGTCCCCCAAATATGTCCTCCTCCTAATTTCTAGAACCTGTGAATGATAACCTTATTCCACAACTTACAAGGATCCTACTTATGTATTTTTTTATTTTACAATGGTTTAAAAGCAATATGCATTTAGTAGAAATCATAGTTCAAATTTTGAATGTTTGTCCCTCCCCAGGTTAGCAGTGATTGTCCTCAGGGTGTGAACCTTAAATGCTCCCCAAGGCTCCCACGCTGAAGGCTTGGTCCCGCAGACCGCGCTGTTGCAGGGCTGGAACCTTTAGGAGGTGGGGCCTGGTGAAAGGCAGTTGGGGTGTGCCCTTGAAGGGGACACTGGGACTGTGCCCTCCTGTCCCTCTCCTTGCTTCCTGGTAGCTTCAAGGTGAGCAGTTTCCCCCACCGTGATGGCATGGCGCCAACAGATCATAGACGGAAACCCCCAAAACATAAGCCACAATAAATTTTTCCTCTTTTTAAGCTGTTTCTCTGATATTTTGTCCGAGCAACAGAAAGCCAACTAATACAGGTACTTTCTTGTGATGCTGAGTGGCAGCCAGCCATAGCTCCCCTCAGCCGCGGAATCTGAGGAGAAACCCTTTGGTGTGTTTGACAGGCTAGATACAGTGGATGCATTTTTTATGTATGCCATTTTCAATGTGCAAAGGGTTTATTGGGCCACAAACCATGGTAAGTGGAGGAGCATCTGTCTGTACAGCAAAAGGACACTGCCGATGTGGTTACGTTGGGGGTCTTGAGTTGGGGAGAGGGTGCTGGGTTATCTGGGAGGACTGCCCTGACGAGAGGGAGGTGGGAAGAGCAGAATGAGTGAGACTGGAAAATGCTACACTGCTAGTTCTGAAGATGGAGGGGCCTGAGCCCAGGAATGTGGGTGCAATCTCAGAGCTGATGGGCATGGGAACGGGTCCTCCCTGGGGCCTCCACGAGGAGCCAGCCCTGCCCATGCCTTGATTTCTGCCCACTGAGACCCATTGACTTATGACTTCCACAACTGTAAAAGAGTAAATCTGTGTTGTTTTAAGCGCCTCTGTTTGTGGTGACTTGATACAGCAGCCACGGGAAGCTCATTCGAGGGGTCTCTGAGGATCTGGCATTTGAGCTGTAACCCGAGGATGAAAAGTGACAGGCCCAGGAATGTCCAGGGCAGTGACATTCCAACAGAGAGGACAAATGAAAGACCAGAACTGGAAGCAGGGACTTTTCCAGGAACTGAAAGACCCGGGGACCTGGCTGTTTGCTTCTTTTCCCTAAGAGGTAGGGAACTGGTGGCCCTTGTTGAGCCTGATGGTGACATAATCTGGCTTAAGCTCCAAGGAGATCATTCTAGCTCTTTGTGCAGACGAAAAATGGTAAAGCTGACTGGTCAGGGTAGGAAAGGGAGGTGGGTTACCAAAAGAATATTCATGAGTTTAAACTGGAAAGGGTGGGGCAGGGCTGCCGCCTACAGGATCTGCGCCTCCTCTCCTCCAGTGGGCTTTCTGGGGTGGTCTTGCTCCTCTCACTTCCCCAGGGGACATTCTATTTCTCACCATGTTGACTGTACAAGGTCTGGCAAGGCAGCTCCCACCTCCCCCTATAAATGGCTCCAGCTTTTGGCTTTTCTTAGTTCATAGCCCTAGACAGAGAGTATATGATTGGCTGTCTTGGGGTCAGATGCTGACTTGGTCCAATCAGCTATGGCCCAGAAAGGTGGGACCACATGACAACAGGGATCCCCTAATCACCCTTCATCAATAGCAGGACAAGGGCAGGACAAGGCCCCTAAAAACGTGGGCATGGTAGTCAAGGAAATGGGCAACGCATCAAAAGGCAGGTATTTGAGTCTTCAGCACTTCCTGAAAAGCCTTGTACTCTTTCTGGAACTCAGTTTCTCCCTCCATAAACTGAGAGGATTGGAATGTAATGAATTCCATGTGCCTGTGGAGTTCTGAGACCCCCACAGCGTACTTGGGGTTGGACACAGAAAGTCATTCCAGGGATACCTTGGAAATTGAATACTCTAGAAAATGAGGTACGTTATAGAATGCTATCAGCAACAAATCACCCAACCAAAAACGGACTAACTAATAAGGACAAGTACTATAGACCCCCTACCTTCCTTAAGCTTGTATTCTACCAGAGAGAATCAGGTCAGTTTTATCCTTCAAGTCTTGTAATCTTATAGTGGTAAAATGACTGCCTCAGCTCCAGGTAACACAAGCTCAATGACAAAAGGCAGGAAGGAGAGGTTCTCCGGGCAGAGTTCTGTCCATCAAGAAAGAAAATCTCTCCCCAAATCATCTCCCCCACCCCCAACTTATCCTTGGGTCTCAATGACTACTCTCTGGGGAGGGTCTCAATGACCAAGTTCTAGGTCGGAGAGAAGCTGGGAAAATGAGTTGGTGGCATTTTTCTGTGATGGGGTGTAGTCTTTGAAAACGAGGAAAATGGAGAAAAATGGTTGTTGGAGAGCTTGTAGTCCCAGCTGCTTGGGAGGAGGCAGGAGGCTTGAGCTTGAGAGTTTGAGGCCAGCCTGGGAAAAATGGTCTCCATTAAAAAAAAAAAGAGAGAGAGAGAGAGGAGGAAGAAGGAAGGGAGTGAAGGAGGAAGGAAAAGAAACGGAAGGAAAAGGAAATGGCAGCTGGGTGGACAGAGAAAACATTAATCAAACAAACCTAGTGATTACTGTCAACAGTCACCCACATGCGCTCCTTGTGCCCAGCCATTTGCAAGTTCTCACGACAACAATAGTGGTGCTCCCAGTGTTGAGGACGCTGGCCTGGCCGGTGAGCCATCTTTCCGTCTCTGGAGTCACCACCTGGCAATTACCATTGGGTGAGCTGCGGCGGACGTGAACTTGGCCTGGCTCTAGTGGCTCTCCAAGCAGGAGTGAGGCCAGTGGTAGGCCCAGAGCACCGATGGGATTCCAGGTGACAGGGTGACGCCTATTTGAAAGAGTAAAACAACAAAATGAAGAAGAGCACGATCTAGCCAAAGGGCCCTCTCTGGTGACAAGCAAAAGAGTCACACTGTCTTGAACAGTAAAGTTTTACCTTGCAACCCAAGAAGTCCAGGCAAGGACAGTTCCAAGCAGGACAGGTTATCTGTCTGCTCCAGTTGAGGGTCATCAACCTCAACATCAGTGACGGTGATTGGGGTCTCTCTCTGAGAGGTTGCTCTTTTCCAGAAACCACCCTCGCAGAACTTCCTTCATTCCCATTGGCCAGGATTGGGTCACATGCTTTTTGCTAAACCAATCACAGCTTTGGGGTATGGAATTATCCTGTTTGATTTGGACCAATCAGGACTTGCCTTCCGAGATTGACACCAGAACCTCCCCTAAAATATGAAGAGCCCTTCGGTGAATGAAATCAAGACTATTTTATCAAAGGAGGGATACTGGGTAAACAAGCAGTGGTGTCTGCGCTATTTGCCCTTTCAGCAATATTTTAAATTAACTTTTTATTGAAGGATACACAAATGTGCACCTAAGTATTATAAACTCCAATGAGTTTTGACAAATGAAACACACCCTGTGACCAGCACCCAGGTGGAGCAACACAGGCCCAGCTTCCCAGAGGGCTTGGGAGAGTCCCCTGTAGTCACTGCCCTCTCCCAAATGTAGTGCTTTCATGACCTCTGTCATCATAAATTAGATTTTCCCATTCATAAAATATGTATAAATATAAATTTACTTAAATGGATTTATAAAAATATAATAAACATAAATAAGATCATGCAGAGTATTATTCCATGTTTGGCTTCTTTTGCTCAACATTTATGTTTATGTAGCTCATCTGGATTTTTGTTGATGGTTGTAAATGTTGAATTTCTTTGCCGCCCAGTACACCACTATGTAAATAACCTCCAATTTATCTGTGTTCCCTATGAACCGGCATTTGAGTAATTTCTGGTTTCTTTAACAGTTATAAAGGTGATGTGCTGGGGAAGCATCTACCGTAACCACGGTGAAAAGAACTCAGAAGGCGCTGATTCTCCGCCTTCTGAAGAAGACGCAGGAATCACACCCCACGCTGCTTCTTGCAGATGGGAGGGCCTGGGTGCACTCTGCCTGAAATCTGGGCTCCTGGTGAACAGAAGATCAAAGAAAGGTGTGGGGGCCAGGAGGGAGAGGTGGGTGTTTGGTGACCGTGTCTGACAGCACGGAGCAAGCTGGCACACCTGAGACCTATTTAACCAGGTTCTCCCCACTAACCATAGGCAGCCCAGTTGGTGCTCAAGTTGGCACGTGACCTAGATACATCTGTGTGGCCTCGTGCCATCCTGGTCTAAGCAATGAGATGCAAACTGAAACTTACTGGTCCGAGTTTCCTGGGAATTTTTTGTTTTGCTGAGAAAGGGGAGTTTGGACTTTTCCCTCTCTTCTGACCTGGAAGGTGGGTGCCTGGAGATGAGATGGACCAGCCACCTTGCACCCTGAGGACAAAAGCCAGAATGGCTCACACTCTCCATGATGTTAGGTCTTCAGGCCAAAGTCACTCCATTTTGAAAATCAGCACCTGCCCACCCAGGCATGACCTTCCTGGTAGGCCCACCCCAAAAGAGTTCCTAACTACAGAAACCACAGCAAGGACGTCAAGTAACAGTCACAGGGCCAGACCAGTTATTTTTTAACTACTCCATTGTACATGACTATATAGTTTAGAAGTTTTTTCCTGCAGGCTGCTGCTCAAACCTCTGCTTGAACTCAGAGCTATGTCTCTCGTGGATATTTGCGCCAGTTACCCTAACAGATGATTTCTTAAGTGCTCCAGACCTGCCTGAACTTCTGACATCTGGGCTTGGAACATGCAGAAACAAATCCCCAGTGACTGGGATACCATTGTTGGCTTCTATATGCTGTTTCAGAGGGCATGGTCCTCTCTATCAGCAGAGGGGAAATGAAGTTTCTAGAAACTGAAAACTGAGCTGAAGCATTGTGCAGATTTTCCTAGGAATCTTGACCTTCTCTTCCTGAATGAGGATCTTTTCCAACACAGAAGCTGGCTCCAGAACTAGGAGGGGACTGGTGTCTGTAAATAGCTCCTATTAAGGGTGGAGAGGAGCCTGCATTTCCTGCATGGCGACATAAGTGGGAAGAAGCACAGAGCCATGATGGTGCAAGAAATATGCGTCTTGCATATTGAGACAGGCTGCAAAACAAAATCCGTGTTCAATACGAAGAGCCGGATTAGTGAAGAACAGACTAGTGGGCCAGAGAGACAGAGACCACCTCAGAAAGAAGCTCATGGGAAATGCATGGCATGTTTGGGGAGTCAGCACATGATTACCCCAAGTGAATGAAGGAAGAGCAGATGCTTTGCTGAGAAAAACTGATTTACTGTGCACAGAAAACCAAATCTGGATTCTAATCACACAACAAGGTGGAACTCAACTGTATCAGAGACTGCTAGGTTCAGGACAGACTTAGGAATTGAGGAAAAGAAAATCAGGGCACATTACTTTGGGTCTCTTGAGATAGGGAATGACTTCTTATGACTTCAAAAGCATAAATCATAAGACAAAACATGGATTAGTTTGATTATATCAAAATTAAGAGTTTGGGTTCAAAGGAAGGTAAAAATGGACTGTTAATGGGCATTTTCAGAAGAGGGAAAATTGTGATAACAAAATAAACGAAAGACTAATACCTATAATATGCAAGAAGCACCTGTGAATTAATAAGAAAAAAGAGGGGTGTCCTAATGGGAACATGAATAAGGCATAAACACAGGCTATTTAAAGAAGCAGAACACCAAAAGCTAATTAACTGACTAGGAGATCTGCAAACTCATGACGGATCAGCAAAGCTCAAACTGAAACAACAGTGGGATTCCACTGCACACCAGTTAGGCTCGGAAGATGAGGGTGGGTACTGCCCAGTGTTGCCAGGGGTGCAGAGCATCAAAACCTTCAAGCTCTACTACCTCCAATCTGAAGATGGCTCTTCCTCTGCTTCATCAAATTGAGCAACACACGCCCTGTGACTCAGCAATCTCCCAGATACGCATCCCATACACATTCTTACACACCCACATGGGGACACGTAGGAGCTTGCGCCTCGCCATGTTCTTTGTGGTGGCTGGGGAAGTTGGAAGCCATCATGTGTCCGTCACCAGAGGGACTGTGGTGCGGATGTGGTGGCATTCACCTGGGGGCTCCGAGGCAGTGGTCAGATGCAGTGAGCAGGTGTCTGAACACGCAGCAACACGGTGGTCTCAAGAACCGGAATAGCAACTCAGATGAGAAGGCCAACGATGGTGCGATCATGCAACACCAACTACGTAAATTAAAATTACATCTGTATGAGAACCACAGTGCACATTTTGTAAGCCCAAGGGGAGGGTGATGGAGAGGAAAGAGGGAGGGAGGGAGGCAGGAAGGAAGAGAGGATAAAAGAAGGATTCTGGGGGCTGGGGAGATAGCTCTGTTGGTAAAGTGCTTGCCTTACAAGTACAGGGCCCTGGGTTCGAACCCCAGCACCACCAAAAAAAAAAAAAAAAAAAAAAAGGATTCTGGGGCAGAGGTGTGCTCAGTGGTAGAGCACTTGCCTACCATGTGCAAGGCCCTGGGTTTGATCCCCAGCACCAAAAACAAAAACAAAAAAACCTGTACAGTCAGTGATGATAATGATAATGATGCATGTGATGCCCAGTCTCTTTACCTAAGTTATGAGAGGATATAAAATTAAGTTTGTCAAACTGTCTGTTCATTCCTTGTGTAGATGTGGGATGCTGCCTTTTGTGGTTCCTGTGCTGTGGCCACCCTCTGGTGCTACATTATGTCCAACTTGTTAAATACTTAACCTAATCCACTTGTGGCCAGCTCTTGGTTGTTTGCATATCCCTCTGAAATTCCCGGCATTGGCTCAGGACCTCAGAGAGGCTCCAACTAAAGGCAAACCGTGTCCTCAGTTGTGGTTCCAGAAGCCCTGGGTGCTTGCTCCTGGGGTGATTGGTCCTGACTGGAAACTGAGGTCAGGGAGTGGCCCCAGTTTTACTGGTGGGAAGGTCCTCCCAGTGCATTCCTCACACCAGATAAGCATCTAATTGTTGGCTGCGGAGAGGCTGGCTGTGGGTTCCCTTTGGTTAGTGACAATAAGGATGATGGCAACAGCTACCATTTAGCCAGACATCCTGCTGCATACTGGGCATGCCTCCTCCTGTCCTCACAGCAACCTCAGGAGGAGGCTCCGGACAGTCAAGCAGCTGAGGGGCAAGGAGGTTGGTGGATTTGGCTCTATTTCTGCAGCTGGCACTTGGCAGAGGCGTGATTCGAATCAAGGGAGTAGGAGTAAGAGCCTCTGCCTGACCCCACCACCCGCTCGAGCCAACGAAAGCAAATGGGATCAAAGCTAGAGAGACCCAAGATGATGGGGTGAGGACAGAGACTCTGAGAATGTTAGAGAGATGAGAAGAGAGTTAAGGACAGACTCAGAAAAGGAGAGAGAGAGGTCTGGGGGGCAGGAAGGAAGAGGGAGGGAGAAAGGGAGGGAGGAGGAGAGACTTGCTAAAAATTTAAGATAGATTTAAGGAGAGAGTCTAGGAGAGGGAGAGATTCAGACTTAGAGAGAGAGACTTGGATTTGAAGATAGACAAACTCCAATTTAAAGAAAGAGGAAGAAAGGGAGGAAGGGAGAGAGGCTTCTGTGGAGAGTTTTCAGGGAAGCAGGTCAGGATCTGGTCTCCCTCCACTTCCAGATGCCTCCCACCCTAGCCTAGTGGCCAGGATCCAGTGGCTCCACCTCTCTTCCAGGTGCCCTGGGCTGAGTCTCCTATGGACACTGTCCGTTGTTTAGTAAGAAGGGGACACAGCAACGACGCACTAGGCTCAAGCCCTCACCTGCTTCTTATTCTGCTCAATGGGCTGCGGGTAGGACTGCCTTGAGCATTAAAGGATGCCCGCGCAAATAATGGTGGAGGCACATGCAGACTTGGCACAGGGTATGCACATGGAGGTGATTGCCTGTGATCGTTAAAAACACCACTCTTACTGTCCTGGGGTTCTCCGAGCTACTGGCGCAAGCGTGGAGATGATTGTTCATTTCCTTGCTACTTAAAACTGAATCAGGCAGTGGCGCACACCTGTAGTCCCAGGGACTCGGGAGGCAGAGGCAGGAGGATCCCAAGTGCCAGCCTCAGCAAGCTAGGGAGATTCTGTCTCAAAATAAGAAATGAAAGGGGCTGGGGACGTATCTCCGGTCCAAAAAAGAAAGGAAGTCGGGGGGAGGAAGGAAAGAAGGAAGGAAAGAAGGAAGGAAAGAAGGAAGGAAGGAAGGAAGGGAGGGAGGGAGGGAGGGAGGGAGGGAGGAACCCACTCTGGGAGCATGTTTGAAATGCAAATTCTAAATCGTACCCCAGGTCAACTGGATCAGAGCTGCATTTTCACAGGATCCCCTGGGGATCCATATGCACGTTCAAGTTTAAGATGTGGAACTAAGAACCCCAGGAAGAAGTCATTTTAAACTTGTTACTGGAATCCACATTTGCTCTACAGCACCTCCGGGAGGTCAGTTTAAAAAACTGACCTAGGACCTGGAAAAGTGGTGGGCAAGGCCCCAACTTGCAGGGACCCCTTTCCCCAGCTACCTGACTTTCTACGAGTTCCCTGACCACCCTGAGCCTCGAAAGGACCAAAGTCCTCTCGTGTAACACCATTCCACCTTATGACGCTGCTTGCTCCAGAATTGGTGCTGAAAAGTGTCCTACCACTTTTAGGTTGGAGCCTGGCCATAATATAAAGGACAGGCTGCTGGGATCCATGGCATTATAGTTGATTTGCATCCTCAAAACATACAGTAGGATCCTAGTCCCGGTACCTAACAATGTGGTCTTCTTTGGGAATAGGGTTACTGCAGATGTAATTAATTAAAACAAGATCATACTGGGTAGGGTGGGCCTTTCATCCAGCATGACTGATGTCCTTAAAAGAAGAGGGAAGAGTATGGAAGACAGGAGGAGAGGACATGGGAAGCTGGAGGAGTGACTCTGCTGCAAGCCAAGGAACCCCAGGGATCAGCAGCCACCACAGGGAACTAGGCAGAGGAGGGAAGGAGTCTACCCAGAGTCTCAGAGGGAGCAAGGTGCTGCTGACACTTGGATTTCTGACTTCCAGCCTCCAGAACTGTATTATGCTGTCTTGAACCAGTTAGGCTGTGGCGGTTTGTTACAGCAGCATTATGGAACTAATATTCATGGGATGGCCAGTCCTGTATGTAGGTTCTGCAAGGGTCTGGACTATTTCAGGAACTCCTTCCTCCAAAGAAAGAACTAAACCCAGGTCTACTTTATAACAGAATACAAATAACCCACCTGCAGGTGAAAAGATGTTCAACTTCTTTAGTTATGAGCAAAAAGCAAACGAAAACCCCAATCAGACAGTACTGCATTCCCATCAAATCAGTTTAAACTAAATATAAATAAATCAAATAAATACAGGGAAGAGTCCAAGACGTAGCAAAATTGTGGAGCATCTGGACTTCTCCTGTGTTGTTCCAGGGCTGTAAAATGCTATCACCGCTCTGAGGAGGGGCCAGAAGTTTCTGATGACATTAAACATGGTCTGCTATGGCCCACAGACCAGCTTCTAGGTTATACTCCAGGAGGAGCAAAAGCACTGTCCACACAAAGACCCGCACACAGATGTTCACAGCTGCTTTATTTGCAGAACTCTGAATGGAAGCGACTCAGACGTGGTTCCGTGGGTCCACAGGAGCATGCATAAGCCAACTGCAGGGAGGCCGGCCAAATCCTCAACAGTTAGAAGGAACAGATTGCGGCTACCTGGAAAACAAGGGACCTCACGTGGAGAGAATGGACTGATGCTCCCATTTATACACGGCTCCAGCCAGGACTCAACTATGGTGGGCAGAAGCCAGGGCACCTGCAGCACGTGGGTGGCGGTGCCCAGGGCCTGGCGAGAGGGGGCTAGTAAAGGCTCTGCTTTCTCTTGGGTTTGGGTTACACGGACATGTGCAATTGTTCATACTGTGAAAAGTGCAGTGTGAGTTTTGTGCATTTTATTGTATGTGAGGGGTTTTTTTGCTAAAAACTTGAACCAAGCTTGAATCATAGTAAATGACGTGTGTTTAAGAGTCCAGGGTGGCGTGAACGCACGTCTTCCACTCACTTTGAAACAGATTCCAAAATAAGATGAGTGGATGGGAGGTCAAGAGACAAAGTGCGTGTCAGGGAGGGTGTCCTGCAGGGAGCAGGGAAGAGCATTCTGGGCAGAGGAACAGCAAATGCAGATGCACTGCACTGTGGCAGAGGTGGCCCCCTTCCCCTGTTTCCACCCTGTCCTGCCCCTCATCTGTTCTCTGTCCAGCCCACAAGGGGGCAGGTGTGACTGACAGAGGCGGGTAGCTCATGCAAAGCAGTCAGCAGTGTGGGTTGTTGGCTGCCTGGGGCTTGCACAGGAGTTCAGCGGTGGGGATAGAAAAGGGTGGGTCACCCCACTTAGCAGTGAGAAGAGTTGAGAGTCTGGTCAAGGCAAAAGTGCTTCCCTCAGAGCCCACCCTTCTGGGCAAACACCCTCCCGTGCCACCACCGTGAACACGCCTCCCGCAGTCAGACAGTCCGTGTGGAAATTGAGAAAGGTGTGCCTTTGGGTGAGGGGCGGATTCTGAAGTGCTCCATGGCAGGGGTGGGGCTTGGGCTGCTGCCTCCTGTGGACTAGGGGAGGGTCGGATGAGGTCCCTTGTCTGCTTCAAAACTGTTGGTGACTCTCCACTGCTGTTAGGGTAAAACCCAGACTTGTCCTCGCATCCTTCGAGGTCTGACAAGGTTTGACTGCTGTTCACATCTCACTTCTCCAGCTTTCTTAGTCCATTCAGGCTGCTATTACCAAATAAATAGTCCTCCCTTCTCCACAGGGGATACATTTCGAGACCCCAGTAGAGGCCTGAAGCTGTGAACAGTCTCAAGCCTCGTATGCAAGAATTGTGATGCTGAGACTGTAGATCGCTGACTGAGCCGCTGACTGAGTGACTAACGTGAGGGTGCCGTACGCAGCACGGATACGCTGGCCACGTGGATGATTCACTTCTTGGGGAACACAGAGCAGCATGGCACAGGATCATGTACTTGAAATGGTATGCAATTAAAAAAAAAGCCAATTGCTTACTTCCGGAATTTTCCACTTATTATTTTTAGACTGTGGTTGACTAGGGTAATTGGAACCACAGAAAGAAAAACCACAGACAAGGTGGGTCTGCGGTACTGCCATCCGGGAGGCTTGTCAGCAACAGTAACTTGCTCCTCGCAGGCCCAGAGCTGGGAAGTCCCAGATCAAGGTGCTGTAGGAGCAGCACCTATTGAGGGCTCTTCTGTGCTTCAACATGGTGCGAGGGGCAGGTCTCTCTGGGGTCTCTTTTATAAGGGCACTAATCCCGGTTGCGAGGGCAGCTTCTCATGACTTAGTCACCCCAAAGGCTGCTCCTCCTAATACCACCACACTGGGGGCTCAGTCTCAGTGTGTGAATTTGGGGGCACAAGAGCTCTGTCCTTCGCACCAGCCTAATCAGACTCCACTCCCCTGCCTCCGTCAGAGGAGCCATGGGACACTCAAAAAAGTGAAGAGTTTGGTTTTTTTTTCTTTTTAAGAAAATCATCTTTAGTTACCTGATTATGTTTCACAGGCCAAAAACAATTAAATAAAAAACTTTGCAAACATGAAAACTCCTCATGAAGCACTTGCCAACACACATAAGTGACTGAGTTCATCAAGAGAGTTCATAGGTCAGGGGACCAGACTCCATTAGGTAGAGTGTATTCAATATTTAGTATCAAATGTGGTTTGATTTAATTTTTACCTTTAATTTCACCCGATGGATGGAAGGAGCTAGGGTCACTGATGGCCACGTCTGCTGGACCATCTATATCAAGCTCTCCTGTTTTATTATGTTGGGTGACCAACTCCTCAGGTCCCTTGCCTGGGATTCAACCAACCTCAGACTTAAAACATTCAGAGAGAAAATTGCCTGTACTGAACACATACAGACTCTTTTTTTCTTGTCTGCATTCCCCAAATAACAAAATACAGCAACTACGTAGGTAACATTCACGCTACATTAGGTATCGTCAGCCATTTAGAGATGACTTCCAAGTTCCCAGTACATCCCGCCATAGCACGTGGCCCAAGATTTTCTTCCACTGCAACCCACTGACCACATGCCATCGACCCCTCTGCTTCCCAGGCCCCAGTCAGCTTAAGCCTCCCCAGAGTTATTGCTCGCCCAGGGACAGACACTGCGGGACACACACCAACCACCAAAACAAAGCCTGGCATACATCAGGTGCCACCTAAGTGTTTGCTGTTACTATGATCATTTCTGCTATTCTTGTTTACAAAATGATACAAAACCAGAAAAGACTCCTCTGGGCTAAGAGTCTACCCTCTGCCAAACCCTGCTCCATTTTGTGACACCAGAGTCAAGTCACTTGATTGAATCCCAGTAAAACCTTAGAACCAGATACTGTTACTAAGCCCATTGTACAGATGGGGAAACAGAGACACAAGAAGTTTTAGGGACTCATTCATTATTGAGAAAATTCTCCAACGCAAAGAGAATCCTCCAGTAAGCCCCACACATCTGCCATTCATGTTCCATCTGGGAACTGGTTGGGGGCAGCCTGGTATCAAACTCAGGACTGGGCCCAAAACTCATGGTCTTACATTTCCCTCTCTCTTCCTCCCTTCTTCGCCTATCTTCTCTGCATTTCTCCCTACCTCTTCTTCCCCCTGCCCTGGGCCTCTCTTAGATTCCCATATCTGTGTCTTCCTGTCTCTGGTTCCCTTCCACCAAGTCCTTGAGATCCCAACTGAAGCTGGAGAAAACGCAGGGTCCTGATGGGGCATAGAGGATGGGGAGTGTTCCAGGAGTGAGAGGCAGTGGGGGTCGGAGTCTAGTCCTAAGTCAGGAAGAAAGGGAGGAGGGGAGGGACACTTGGCATTTGGCTGGGTGTGGTAGTGCCCACCTTTAACCCCAGTGGCTCCAGAGGCTGAGGCAGGAGGATTGCAAGTTTGAAGCCAGCCTCGGCAACTTAGCGAGGCTGTGAGCTGCTTGGCTAGACCCTGTCTCTAAATAAAATACAAAAACGGGCTGAGGGTGTGGCTCAGTGGTTAAGTGCCAAGTGGGAACGGCCAGGCCAATGCCCAGATGACGGGCTCACTGTGGTTAGCGTGAGGGTCCTCCAAAGACACGTGTGCAAGCTCGTCCCCAGTCCAGGGGGGCTGTTGGGAGATGGTGGGACCTTTCAGGGGTGAGGGCTGGGGGCAGGTCTTCTGGTCCCTGGGGGCACAGCATTAAGGAGGTACGGGGACCTCAGCCCCTGCCCTCTCCCTCCCTTTCACCTCCCAGCGTGCTGCCTACCCTCTGCTGCCATGATGGGCTGCCTCTCTGCAGACCCAAAAGCAACGAGGCCAACCAGTCAGAGACTGTAACCTGAAAAACTGTGGGCAAAACAAAAAAAAAACCTCTCTTTTTAAAGTGCTTTGTCCTGGGCTGGGGATATAGCTCAGTTGGTAAAGTGCTTGCCTTACAAGCACAGGGCCCTGGGTTCGATCCCCAGCACCAAAAAAATAAATAAATAAATAAATAAATAAAGTGCTTTGTCCTAGGATGGGAAAGCTGACAAAGACATGTTCTGTATGTGTTGGACTCAACAACATATATTAATAAAACTAATTTTAAAAAATGTACCAGAACGTGGCTCCCGGAGGAGCTGTCAGATGGTGACCACATGAGGTGCTGGGAGGGTGGTCCGCGTGGGGAGGGCCTGGAAGCTTTGTGCTCCCCGCCATACCTCATCCAGTGATTCTGTTCCACATGGCTACTCCTGAGTTCCACCCTTGCAGCGAGTATGGCCAGTCACACAAATACAAAGTGCTATGTAGGACTTCCAGGGAGGTTTCTTACAGGCTGGGGACAAACCCTTCGGACCCCTGCTTCTTTTCCCTTCTGGACTGCCTAGAACTTTGATGTGATGTCTAGAGCTCTTGAAGCTATTTTGGGTCAAGCAGTGATTCCAAGGGTAGAAGCTGTCCAATAAAATGATGAAGCAGAAAGGTAGAAGTTTGAGTCCTTGAAGGCTGAGATGTTGCCACCCGCCCGCCAGCCTCTGCACTACATTACATTAAAGAGAAATAAACATGCATCATGTTTAAGTCACCAAAATATCAAATATTAGTTAAATGATTTCAAATAGGTTTTAAATTGTGGCTATTAGAAAATTTAAAGCTATATTTATGGTTAATAGCATATTTTTATTAAGTCGTGTTGGGTCTATTGGTTCAATCTCCCTATTTTTTCTCATAATATACATATGGTTGAGGAAAACAGGTGTACGTCCTGAGGAACTCTCAACATCACAGATTCTCTTGATTGCCTGTCCTTCCGTTGCCTGGCATTTAGCTCAAGAGGAGTTGGTCCAGTTCTGGTTTGACCTGGGACCAAAGCTATTTTGAAGCTGATTCTGCATCTTCGTAGTGTTAAGATGCGGGTGTTCTCAGCCTGACCCATCTATTATCAATCTCCCTGTCTGCTTTCCACTACTGGTTTTAGCAGCCAATGATGGTCAATGCTTAGATCTATGATTTCATGAGAGATTGCAAAAGAGTGATTTTATAACTCTGTTTTCTGTATTTATGATTTGGAACTCTTCTATAAAGAATATTCTCTCATCATCTCTCAGTTGCTCCAAGGGACACTGAAGCGTAAAGAATGAGAGAGAGAAAACTACTGTGTGAAGACTCCACCCAGAGAAAACCAATGTTGACGTTCTCCTGTGTGTGCTGGACAGGCTGGGGCAGCAGCCCTCAAAGCCAGAGTACATGCTTCGAATCCAAACTCTACCCTGGGGTAGACCTCTGTGAAACCCCAGGAAAAACAGCACAGCCTCATGGGGTTGTTCCAGTCACAATGGAACCTAATAAGTTTTGTACTTGAACTTGGGTTTCAAGAAAAACTGTCCAGAGATCACTCTAGCAAAACACCCCTCCAGGGCAGTAGACGAAGACCAGTGAAGTTGTTCATCTTCACAATTAGGAGCTTGTCCTGGGTTTTTATAGGTTTTGAAAACAATGAACCTTAAGAAATAAGCCAGGGAAGCTTGAGGGCTGTATCATTCACCTCTCTGATAACAATTACGGGAGTCATCATTAGTGTTCACACTTAGTCATTGTTTTATAACTTATGCAATCAACTAAATGATGTTTCACACACTTTGTAAACAACTCAAGTATCAGAGGATCCTTTGAAAAATAGTTAGTATCTTATCAATTGCTAAGCATATAGCTTGGCGGTGTCCAGTGTGTTCATATCTTCATGCGATATTCTCATCTCCAGAACATTCTCGTCTTGCTGAACTGAAACTTCCGTTCCATCCCTCTGCCCACTCCCCAGGGGCAACCACCATCCTGCTTTCCTTTTTTTGGAACCAGGGATTGAACTCAGGGGGGCTTAACCACTGAGCCGCCTCTCCAGATCTCCAACCTTTTTATTTTATTTTATTTTTTTAATTTTAGAGACAGAGTCTCGCTGAGTGACTTAGGGCCTTGCTGAGTTGCCCAGGCTGGCCTTGAACTCACGATCCTCCTGCCTCAGCCTCCGGAGCTGTTGGGATTATAGGCGTGCACCACCGCGCCCAGCTTCACCATTGTGCTTTCTGAATTTCATTATTTTAGATGCCTCATAAGTGACATCATACAGTACTTATTTTGGGTGACTTTTTGTGGCTTATTTCGTGTTGACCATTTGAGAAGATATCCTTCCTGTTTCCAGGGAAGGGCCTGCGCTCTGTGAAGGTGCAGCTTATGGGTTCTCCGTTCACCCGCGGACTCGTGGGTTGCTCCCACCTCTTGGCTGCTGTGAATCATGCTACCGTGTGAGCAGGAGTGTGCATTGGCTCTTCTCGGTCCTGCTTCCAGGTATTTCGGGTATACACCCATAAGCAGGATTAGGAGGTCTGTGATTACGTAAGGGAGAGAAGTCCTCCCAGCTCATAGCACGAAGTGTGATTCAGTCCCTACCAGTGTCCGTGCGGTCACTCTGCCACGTCCCACTGTGCTTTTTTTCCAGAAAACTTAATGTGCCGGCCTTCGGGCTTCCGTCAGCCAACGGGGATACTAGCAGAACCTATAACCCAGGCTTTGGAGAATAAGTGAGCAAACGTACACATTTAAAAAAACTTCTACAAAAGCAACAATTCATACATGTGATACCTAGCGTGGGTCTCAAGGGCATCGTGCTGGGTCAAAAAAAAAAAAATTCCAATCTCAAAGAGTGACAACCTGCAAGATGCCATTTATGTGATCCCTCAAAATTATAGCACTGTAGTGACTTAGAACAAACACAGTGTTTGTCAGGGCTCTTGGGACACGAGGGGTGACAGAAAAGGATTTCTTTATGGGGGTGATACAGGCTCTGTATCCTGATTGGGGTGATTGTTACTTGAATTTGCAGAACTATTTATCAAAGGAAGAGAGAGAGAGAGAGAGAGAGCACACACATTGGGTAAAAAACAGTGAAATCCCAATGAGGTAGCATAAGGGGGCAGCAAGGTACCAACGTCACTTTTCTAGCTTTGACAGTGGCCTACTATTATGAAAGATGTTATCCCTGGGGGAACTGGGTGAAGGGTACCTGGGAACACTCTGTACTGTTTTGTAACCTCTCATGAGTCTTGACCAGTTTCAACACATAATAAAAATGGGGAGGGCACATCAGGAGTGCTCTGAGCTCAGCCACACCTCCCTGATCTGTCCAGGAGCGTTTCATCCGATCTTCTCCGTACTATTTTCAGTGTTCACTTTCTGACTAGTTTAATCATTGCAAAATAAGCCACAAGGTCCCTGTAGGGAAAAAAGGAAAAAAACAAACAAAAAAACACAATGCCTCCCACGGAGCCTTTAAAAGTTCCCAGCAGAAGGCTTTGCGGACACAGATGTCATTATGAATCACCTGCAAGGCTCACACCAGCCATTGTTGGATCACTTGTGTAATTGTCTAAACCGCGTTTCACAAACTGTGAAACCAACCAGGCTGCACAGGTCTTCCACGCCTCAACAGGAAAGGGAATCCACCAAGAGCCGCTTCCCGTGCCAGGCGCCCAGGCTGGGGGCCAAAGGCAGGAGGAGAACCGAGAGCATCGCTTTGCAGAGGCTTGTTTACGTGGGACGCAGCTTCGGGGTGGAGAGAAGCTGGAACTCGACCCAGGAGCCCCGGGGTTGTCGCCAGCCAGAGGCCCGGCAGATTTATTTAGGAAAGTAGACGCAGGGGGGGCATCTCTAGAGGGACAAGAGCGTTTGCGGGGTTCATTATCTGATCAACAGGTAGTGCTGGAACATCCCCCACATTCCACACACCTCAAGATATTCTCTCTGCTTGAACTATTTGAAGTGGGGGTGGGGGTTATCAAGTGCACAGGTAGATTTACAGATTTCCCAGGAATTTGGGAGTGACAGGCCTAGAAAAGGACATGGAACTTCTGAGTTAAAGTCTCTTTGTCCTTGTCCTTCCTTTGTGTCTTCTTTCTACCTCCTTTCATTCCTTCTCTCCTGCCTCTCACCCTGGAAGACAACCCATGCCACTTTTTATGCTTTGAAGAAGGGATGAGGTCAGGGCAGGGGGAGGAACAAGGTCAGGATACAGGCTGCTCACTCTGTGCCTTTTTACAAATGTGTATTTGTGCCATTCGGAAATACTTCCTAAAATTAAATTCAAATGATGCTACACAAACACACTAATGCCAGAACCCTGGGTTTAGACCCAGTCATTCCTCACCAAGTGGACTTGGAAAAGGACTTGAATTCCGCTTAGCCTCCGTTTCCCCTGTTTATGGTGGGCAGAGCAATAGTTGCATGTCCTAGGGTGGACACCGTTGAAACCAGTTAATCCTGCACAGCCCAAGAGCAGCCCCGGGTGCACCTCGCATACTTTCCTGATTAGTGTTAATATTCCCCACCAAGCCAAAAGGGACTTGCTTTCTTTTCACCTCCACTCTCCTAACCTAACCAAAGTAGCCAGCGAGAATTTAATTGGGGGGGGGAAATCCTTTTAAAATGAGGTAATTCATATTTCTGAACTAGAGTTTTTTTTTTTTTTTTTTCTTTTTTTAAACAGATAGCCTCATGATTTGATTTTATCCTACCTAGTTAAGTGTAACGACCCAAGTGAAAAGACCTAAGGCTCAGGGCCTGTGGGCGGGGTCGTGCTGCTGGCGGTGGGCGTGGCCATGCCGTGAGACTAGGGGCAGGGAGGAGCTGACTGCAGAAGATGCCCAGGGTCGCCTCGATCCACCCATGGATCTGGTTCTAACTTACTCCATCACGATTTCAGTAGCAGCCCCTGGGTCCTGGTGGCGTGCGCATCGGGGCACAGTCCTGCTGCCACGCACAGGACACCCACGCTGAGCAAAGCCAAGATTGAGCCCAGAGACACTGGGCTCCTGTCCGCGATCACGCTTGGCCCTTCCTTTTATTTCTGAGAGACCCAAATCAGGACCAGCGTGCGAGGTTCGGGTGGCAGCTGTCTTCTCTGCTCCGGTTTCTGAGGCCAGAGCAGGGCGCCGGGTCCCAGGGTGCGGGGCTCGGGAGGAGAACCCGGGGACACAACCTTTTATTCCCCCTGGCCCCACAGGGTGGCAGTGCCGCACAGTGAGAGGTGCGCTGCTCCAGCACGTGGGGAGTCCCCGCCCACCCGCCAGCGCCGCCACAGCCCTCGGCATCTGGGCACCTTCCTCTTAATCTACAGAGCGGGGGTGACAGTAGGTCCTACCGCATGGGATGTGGAGGAGATTAACTCAGTTAACACTTGGGAAGAGCCCAGAATAGAGCTGGGCACGAAATAAGTAGTCCGCAAGAGGAAGGATGGGGATGGTGGCGAGCTCGGCGGTGACGACGATGTCTATTTTTGTTGTTTTATTTGTGACTTTCTTTCTCTCTGGTTCCTTCACATCCACACCTCTTGGTATCTGTCTCCATGTTTCCTCTACTTTCTCCCCATCGCACCCCCTACCCCCCATCCCAGTCTGTTGGGGTCACCTCCGGGACCAGGAAGGGTCTGTAGATGCGGCAAACGGCAGGGTGCCCGGGACAGCCACCACTCGGAGCCAGCTGATAGCCACAGGGAGTGCGTAGGGGTGGGGTCCACAGATCCAGGCCTCTTCAAGGGCACCTTGAAACCGCCTGGCCAATTAACACAACAGCCATGAGCAGACTCTGAAACCAGCCACAGATACCTGCAGATACAGGGACCTGCAACGGATTTTACTCCATAACCCCCAGGCAGCAGGAAACGAGGGGTTATAGAGTTCCAGAAGCGAGAAGGCTCTCCCCTCCCCTTCCAGAAAGAAAATATAAACCACGGCTTTCCCCTTTAAAGAAGGGAGGCTTCTTTTAAAGAATAAACTGGCAGGTGGATTTGTTAAGTTATGGCGGTGAAGTCCAGAGTCAGTTTGGGAACTGGCACCAGGCATCGTATTTCCTCAAGTTCATGGGGAAGTAAAGGCAAAGATATCCAAATCCTCCAAGTTTGGCTGTTTTTCTGTCTCTTAGGAACTTCTACATGTAAGCTCCTCATGCCTGAGTTTTCATCACATTTTCTCAGGTGTGGTTTGAGATAATTGCAAGAGTTTTAATAATAACAATAAAAATTAGTGAGTGTGCAGGGAGCAGTGGCACACTCCTGTAATCCCAGCAGGATGGTCTCCATCCCAAAGTCTGTCTCTTAATCATTGTCAAAAGCAATGACAGTTTCAAAATTGTTTCTGTAACCACAAATGATTTGCTCCTGTGGGCGCTATTTTTCTCTCCTTGGGGGACATTCATTTATTCAGCTAATTGGGAGGCTGAGGCAGGAGGATCATAAGTTTGAGGCCAGCCTCAGCAACTGAGACAGACCCTGTCTCAAAATAAAAAAATAAGAAGAACTGGGGGTGTGACTCAGTGGTAAAGCACCTCTGGTTTCAATTCCCAGTGGAAGGAAAGACATCTGAAGTACTTCCTATGTGCCCAGCTCTACAGCTGGATAGGTATCAACTCATCATATACTCCTAACTTTACAGGTGACGAGTCCTACCACGATCCCCAGAGACCCAGAGCCCAAGGTCACCCAGCTAGTGAGTGGCAGAGCAAACACCTAAGCCATGAGAGTCTGAGTCCCATAGTCTCTCTTACTCATTGTCAGAGGCAGTAATGGTTACAAAATTGTTCCTGTGACTGAATGAATAGTTCCTAAGGGCACTAATTTTTCTCTCCTTGGGGACATTTGTTCATTCAGCAAATTACTTATCAACTGCTATGTGTCAGATATTGTTCTGGGTGCACATTTGATGGGGACCTTGTCAGGGCTGCTTTGTCCTCACGGAGCTGTGTTTTGGGAGAGGAGGCAGAAACCAGGAGCTTGTGAATCGCTGTGTCTTGAGATTTCTCAGGACATAGAATGAGGTCCTCTCCCCAAAGAGGTGCTTGTCCTGATCTCCAGAACCTGGGAGGATATGACCTCTTGAGGCAAAAGGAACCTTGCAGATGTGGGGTGGTGAGGGAGGAGTGGGCAGCTGACCACAAAGGTCCTGATAGGGGGGGGCATAGGTCAGTGAGACCTTGAACTTCTGACTCCAGAACCTACAAGGTGCATCTCTGTTGCTTGAAGCTTGTGGTCTTTATTACAGCAGCAACAAACACGGCTCTAAATATTTGAGAATAAAAGGGAGTAAGGAGATCAAAGAGCTCTAGATGGGGGGCAGGGAACATCCCTCTTCTACAGGCCTCTCCCATCCTCCCCACTTCCCGAGGGCACACCTGGATTGCCCCTCCAGCTCTGGCCTCTCTCTCTCCCGGACAGAAGCAGGACAGGAACCACCCACCCCAGTGTCATGAGTTTTCTTAATGGCTTCCCCACTGCCCATGCTCATAATGGAAAATGTTTCTCTTCACGGGACATCATCTGCCCCAAGATGGCTTCATGCCATTGAATAAAAGAGGGCAGTGCCTGCCTTCCATCCGGGGAGTTCGTTCAACCAGAGCCACGGGTGCATCCCCTGTGTTTCTGACCCTCCTGCTCTTTGTCCATTTCTGTTCTTTCATGTTTCTGGCTTCCAGCCTCAGTCTTGCTGTGACATTGGGTAAAGTGCTTCTCGTGCCTTGGCTTCTTATCTGTCAAAGTTCCTAAGATCATCTATCTCATAGGGTCACAGGAGGAAGAAATGAGTTACAGGTCGAGCATCTCTAATCAGAAATCTGGCCTGGGGATGCAGCTCAGTGGAGGAGCTCACCCAGCGGCGGACGAGCCCTGGGTTCCATCGCCAGCACTGCAAGGTGGGGTGTAAATGAAAGAGGAAAAACAAATCTGAAATCCCAATGCTCCAAAATTCAAAACTCTTCAAGCACTGACGTGATACCACACATGGAGCAGTCCCACGATGAAACTTAGTTTCCTATGTGAAATTATTTACAATAATTGTGTAAGGTTACATGTATAACGTGCATATGAAACAAATGAATTTCATGTTGAGGACCCCATCCCCAACACATCTCATCCTGTATGTGCAAATATTCCAAAATAAAAAATGAGAGAGAGATAAAACTTCTTGTCCCAAGCCTTTGGGATGGAGAACATTCCACCTGTATCACAAAGCACTTAAAATGGAGCCTGACACAGCAAGCTCTCGGTTTGACTATAATTAATTCATCATATTTTAAAAGTTAATTAGATGGTGATGAGCTATCATTATTGTTTGTTATCAGGGTTCTCTCTCCATCTGTGCGCCTCTCAGAGGACTCCTGCAGCTCCCTTTAGCCATCGGTTCAACACCTCCGCAGTGAATGGTTTTGAGAGGGAGGGCCTCTGTCCCTGCAAGGCCTCCCAGCTGAGAGAGGGGTGCAGATCTCAGAAGAACAAACACACCAGCAACAAGAATGCACCCACCTGCCAAGGGTCTGAGGGGTGTGGAGGATGTCATGAGAAGGAAAATTAGAGGAGGAGAAGAAGGGGGGAGGGAGGGAGGAAGGAAGGAAGGAAAAATAGAGAAGGAGAAGAAAAGGGGGAGGGAGGGTAGGAAGGGAAGGGAAGGAAGGAAGGAAGGAATGAAGGAAGGAAGGAGAACCTGAATTAGGTCGGGGAGGGACCAGGAAAAGCCTCTCTGAAGAGGTGACATTGGGCACAACTTGGAGACTGGGAGGTCCTCCAGGGAGAGTGAGGACAGGAGTGTAGGAGACCATGGAACAGACCACAGGGTGGCCCAGAGTAGCCGGGAGGCAGGACCAGGACAGGGGCCCTGGAGTGTCCTCAGAAGTCACATCCAACCCAGAAACAGACTTGTTGGGGACAAGAACAGAATGAGGAGCCCAGTGAAGGTGCTGGTCAGGGCTGGGCGAGACCTGGCTGGTTGGGGTTGTTTGGGGTGAACCCTCAAAGGGCTTGCTGATAGACTGAAGCCACTGAGAGAAAAATTCAGGAGACCAAGGGGTTTGAGCTCCTAAGGGAATGGGGTACCACCTGTTCAGAGAGGGGAGCTGGGAGTGGGGTTGGATCAAGTTGGAGGAGAATTAAAACTCTATCTTTCCTCTCTCTTTTTAAAAGGACTTCGGAGATGCTTCTCCACTTCTGTCATTTCTTCCTTGTCCCTGGGCCTTTCTTTCTGTACTTCTCTATTTCTGTGTCTCTATCTCCCTATCAAAGAAAGAAAGATGGGCAGGACCAGAGAAGGACAGAGACATTGGTTAGAGAGAGACAGGGCCAGAGAGATGGCGACAAGGAAGAGAGAGACAAGAGGGGCAGCCCGGGAGACAGACGCTTGGACACTCATACCTGTGGGCACGCCCGCCGCCTCTGAGGTCTCCCCACTCCTGGGTGAGCTCATGCCACCCCACCGCTGTAAACACCACTCTCCCGGGATGACTCCCGCGGCCCTCGTCGCCCTGACCTCCGCCTGCCCGCGCGCTGGTGAGAGCAGCTCCGCCGAGGGGCGCCCGGCCCGGCCGCGCCCCGGGCCTCTGTGCCTGAGTCCCCAAGCACCGCGGCCCGGCAGCGCAGCGCCCGGCCCAGCCTCGAAGTCCCTGCGCTCCTTCCCCGATCCCGCTTTCCCTCCTCCGTCAACACGCGGGCCCTTCTGCAAAACGAAGCCCGCGCCCGGGACCGCAGTATCTCCGCCTGGCTGCTGCCTCCTCCCGCCCCCACGCGCCCTGTACTCAGTCTCCACGCAGGGTGTGTGTTTAAAGTAAATAAAGGCATGTCGTTTCCTCTATCCTCGGGCTTAAAATCCATTGCACTTTAAATGAAACCCGTAGTTCGTAACCCTAGCATTTAAAGCTCGCATGATCTGCGGGCTCGTTTGTCGCCCTCCTCCCCGCCACGCCCGGCCTCTCCCTCGGGAACCTCTTCTCTGCTCCATCGTGCCAAGCTCTTTATTGCAGTGACACCTGCCTGCACCGGCTTCTCATTATCATCTAGTCCTCAGTTTAAAGGTTCCTTCCTGAGTGAAGCCCCGACCCCCACTTTATGTGCTGGTCCCTGTAGATTTTCTTCATTGTCTGTGTCCCCCTGCTAGGACAGGAGTCCGGGTGAATGAGGGACTCGGCTTATTCCGTCCTTACCGCAAGCCTGACAGCTTGGAGCAAAACAGGTGCGATTGTTCTTTTCTGATGGGAGGCTTCATGCTGCTGGGCTCACTAGGAGCCTGTCCCCCCTGTCTGTGGAATCGGGTCTGGGAGGGGGTGGAACGGTTACCACCTGTGAGATAGGAAGACTGAGGCTTACAAAGGTGGGGTCACCTGGGTGAGGTTCCAAAGGGAGTATTCATGTCTGCTGGCTTTGGGGTGGGGGTGGGGAGAGGAAGAGAGAGAGAGAGAGAGAAAAGAGGGGATAAGAGACTGGGCAGGATCTGGGTCCCTGCTCCCAGCCCTCTCTGCCCCCCACCGATTGCCTTCAGGGTCCGAGGCTGCCAGAGAGATTTGAGCAGGAAACACGCAGCACCTGACCCTTGGAATGTGTCCCCTGGAGGGGGGGGAGGTCAGCCTGGCTGAGGATGCTTATAAGCCCCACGGACCCGCTGTGGGAGGAACAGGCAGGAGGCAGCCCAGCAGCAGAATCCAGGAACCCACAGGTGACCAGGTAAGCAGCCCCTGGTCCCCACCTACAATCCTGGTGGTCTTCATTTGCTGTGTTCTCAGCCTCAGGACTACATCTCCTGTTCAAAGGGGTCACTCGCTCTCTTTCTAATTAGAAGGGCTTCTAGATTCTTTCTGAGTCTCCATCTCTGAGTCGCTGACTCTCAGCCTGTCTTTGATCAAATCTCTTAAATTCCCTGTTTCTGTAGCTCTGACTCTCTCTGCATCTTGCTTCTGTCCCTGAGGGTCTACGCCCCCCTCCTCCTCTCCCTGTTCATAAATGGTAGGTGCTTTCTCTCTACCTTTCTCTCCACCTTCTCTCTTACCACCTCTGTCTCCCTCTCCGTCTGTTTCTGTATCGCTCTCTGCACTCCTGGTCCCCAACAGGTCACAGGGACTATAGATGGTAAAGTTCCTGATGGTCCAGTCACATTCCAGGGACCCAGAAGGGAAGAGAGAGAGAGAGAGAGAGAGAGAGAGAGAGAGAGAGAGAGAGGGGAAGCTCTGTTCTGAAGGTCCCCAGATTCCCCATCTTCATTCCCAGGTGCTGAAATGATGGTCACAGCAGGAAGCCCTTGGGGCTGGTTCCTGGGGTACCTCACCCTTGGAGTCACAGGTATCTGAGTGCATGTGACCGCCTAAGGGCAGAGCGTGGGGTACTGTGTGGGTGTGACTCCGTGTTCCTCTGCTGTGTGAAAGCACCGTGTGTGTGTTCATGCCCAGTGGCCAGACACACGTAATTCCTCACATCAGGGTGATTGGGCGTGAGACAGTGTGACCGGGTGTGTGGAGTGTTATCAGGTGAATGGCTTTGGCGGCTCGCACTCTGAATAACCTGCAGAGTTGTGAAGATGCGGACAGGGGAGGCGGAGGGTGCCACTACATGGAAGAGTGCACTTCCTTCCAAGGAGTCACCCATTACTGAGGATCTGGGCCTGCTTCCTGGGTCTCCGAGCCTCAGATCCACAGGAACCCATGGCAGGGACTATGCCGGTGTTTCTGTGTGAAGCAGCTGTGGCTGGGTGTGACCATGGCGAGGCTGGGGGGTAGGCATGGGAGTGTATTACAGAGGGGGACCAGCTCCCTGAGCGGCTGGCTGTGTCCAGCCGGGGTGAGGAGTCCCCTGCGCTGGGACACTGCTGTTATGGGGCTTGGTTTGCAGGAGAGGAATGTTATGTGGGTTCTGGAGATGGGTCAGCCACTCAAAACTGGAACCCTTCTAAAAAATGAGTTGTCCTTATGAGTAGTTCTAAGCTCCCAGACCTAAGTGCGCCCCCTAAGTCTTGATTCATCCCAAGGAACTTGACCCCACCCTGTGAGTCCTGACTCCACCCCTGAAGTTTGCCCATGGCCCTTTGCCCCACCTGCGACTGCAAGGGTCCAGTCTTGAGAGCCTGCCCTTCAGCCTAGGCTCCGCAGTGACCACAGTCCTGAGCAGTGATCCCGCCTTCTACCACTGACTCCTCCCCCAAAGCCCCTGACTCTGGCCCTCAAATTCGGACCATGCCCCTGAACTCAGATCCTACCCCAAGGAGCCCTGCTCCTGCCTTCTAAGCCCGCCCCACAGCCACGGCCGCGCCCCCGAAGCTCTGGCCCCACCCCGAGGCCCTGACCACGCCCCTCCACTGAGACACCCCCACCCCCACCCCACACCTGGAGCCTTGGGCCCGCCTCCTGGGCCGGCCCCCAGCCCTGACTCCGCCTCCAGGATCCCTCGCCTGGCGTGGCGGCTTCCACATCATAAACGGCGAGGACTGCATCCCTCACTCGCAACCTTGGCAGGCGGCACTGTTCAAGGGAGATGAATTTTTCTGCTCGGGCGTCCTCGTGCATCCCCAGTGGGTGCTGTCGGCCGCACACTGTTTACAGAGGTGAGTGCAGGGCTGGATGAGCGTGTCCCTAGCTGAGGGGAGGGGGCTCAGAGCAGGCTCAGCATCCGGGTACTCTGTGGCAACAGCGATGCTCGCTGGGCCGGGAGGACCTGAGCCTGGACCAGGGGAGGCCAGGGGGAGGGCAAGGCCGGCGCGCACAATGTTGCTTTGGGAAGACTCAGAGAGCTCTGGGTTGAAACCCCAGCTCAGCGACTGGGTCACCTGAGAATTGGGGCAGGTTCTGGTCCCGGGTTTTTGCGGATGAGGATTTGAGGCGGGGAGGATGGGGTGGGTGGAGGGAAGTCGTCACAGAACTCACCTGCTCCCGTGGTCCGCAGCTCCTACACGGTGGGGCTGGGCCTGCACAGTCTTGAGGACAACCAAGAACCAGGCAGCCGAATGATGGAGGTCCTCCTCTCCATCCAGCACCCCCAGTACAACAATCCCTTCTTCGCCAATGACCTCATGCTCATAAAGTTGAACGAATCCGTGTCTGAGTCTGACACCATCCGGAAGATCAGCATCGCCTCCCAGTGCCCAACACCTGGAGATTCCTGCCTTGTCTCTGGCTGGGGTCTGCTGAAGAATGGTGAGCTTGTGTCACCTCTGCCCTCTTGGAGGGGTCCCCCACCCAACCAGAGGGGCTGACCCAGAGCTCTGCCTCCCAGGCAGGCTGCCCAAGCTGCTTCAGTGCACGAACATCTCGGTGGTGTCTGAGAAGGTCTGCAGCGAGCTCTACGCCCCGCTGTTCCACTACAGCATGTTCTGCGCAGGCGGAGGACAGGACCAGAGGGACTCCTGCAACGTGAGAGATGGGAGGCAGCAGGCACAGGGGAAGATAGGGCGGTGGTGACAGGGACAGACAGGGAGGAACAGAGATAGACCAGGGAGATGAGAACAAGGGCAAGAGACTGGAAGAAACAGAGAAAGAACAGGAACATGGATACCGAGGCAGAGGAACAGAGGAAGAAATGGAGACAGGGAGGCAGAGACACACCCAGAAACAGACGTCTGAGAACCAGGCAGAGTCCAGGAGAAGCGGCACCGTGAGAAATAGCGAACAGTCAGAGATACAGAGATGCAGAGGCGCAGAGGCAGGAGTGAGCCGTAGGGGAGACACAGGAGGGACAGAACAACAACAAACCAAGAGAAGTGGCAAGGCCCACTCTGGGCACCAGGAGAAGGGCTGGGCGGCTCAGGGACCTGACATGGAACTTCCAGGGGTGCGTCGCAGGCTTTTTTCTTTGTCTCTCAGTCTCACGTGGCTCCTCTCTGATCCCGCATCAAGCCCCACCTCTCAGTGTTTTAGATTCTGACTCTCTCCTTCTCTCTATGACAGGGTGACTCTGGGGGCCCCCTGGTCTGCAACAGGTCCCTGCAGGGCCTCGTGTCTTTGGGACAAGCCCAGTGTGGCCAGCCTGGCGTGCCGAGTGTCTACACCAACCTCTGCAAGTTCACTGACTGGATACAGAAAACCATCCAGGCTACTTAGCCTTGGGGACCAGAGCCATGAAACTGGCCTCCCTCACCCAGGAACCCAGTTACCTTCTCCCTCCAGCCCAGGGGTCCAGAACCCAGTCCTCCTCCCTCAGACCCAAGGGTCCAGAACCCAGTCCTCCTCCCTCAGACCCAGGGGTCCATCTGGAATCTTTTCCTGTCTACAGTGCCTCTAGTGGCACAGTGCACCCTAGACTCACTGGCGTTAGGCTGGTTTTCACCCTTTGGTCCCCTTCCCCTGGACCTTGGAGTAAAGTATGAGAGCAGCCCGGTTCTGTCTGAAGTGTCCTCCTTGCTTCTCTTCCCATCGAAGGATTCCAGCCAATAGCTCTTCCTCCATTGGTCTCCTTTCCCCATCTGACAAGCAGGAGCTTTGAACAGGAAGCCACAGGGTTCCAGGGGGAGCAGCCCGCACCTGAGAGCTTAAAAGAACCAGTCCTGTGAATGTGGTCCAGTTCCTGAAAAGCCAAGTCAGCAAATGGTGAATTTAAGTGCTATCTAGTTTCATTTAACTTTTTGGTTTTGATTACCTATTTTCACTTATATCTTCTTAGCTGCATGTTAAGAATGTATCATTTGCATCTACCTCAGGACCCTGCTGCTGTTGTTGCTGGAGGCTGGTGGGAAGAACTGTGGAAAGGGCTATTATGAGAGTGGAAGGATACCCAGGGACAGAGAGGGTGAGCCAGGAACAGAATGAGGACCCAAGCACAGAGACCTAGGGACACAGAGGGGGCCCCAGACACAAAGAGGGTGGAACCCAAGGACAGAGTGGGGGTGACATAGGAACAGAGAGAGGGGAAGACCCAGTTACAGAGAAGGTGAGCCCAGATTCCTAGAATATGAGGAATTGCTAGTGGAGTCTTCATTGGTAAATTACTCTAGGAAGAATATGCCCATAAAAATTTATTTTCAAGAATGTATTCATTAACTCACTGTGAATCTAGCTCCATAAGGAGATATCCAAATTCTTATGGATCTTTTAACAGACCCTCAAATACAGAAAGGAGTGAAATCACTAAAGTAAAATCACAAATTCCAACTCATCTAAGGGGATTTTAAAAGTGACCCAAAGAAATTGATAGGATGAACGAGATAAAAATGAATAAGGATAAAGATGATTTAAATGATACGACTAACACCCTTTACCCAGTAGCATGTGCAGAATGCTGCACCTAGGGTCTGGAGGATACAGACTCTTTTCAAAACACAACTCCAGGGATGGCTGACACTAGAAGGAATGACAGCAGCAAGTCTCAGTCGTGTGCAGAGCAGCTGGCACTCCCATGCTTTGCTGGGGTCCGTGTAAGTTGGTACAACCACTTCGGAAAATAGTTTGGCAGATTCTTAGAAAGATAAACATACATCTGTCCCGTAATCAGCAGTTTGATTCTTCATTTTTATGGAAGAGCTATGAAAAAAATACACTTGTCCAAAAATATTCAGAGGTTTGATTTATAATAGTCAAACTGGAAACAAAGCAAGTGTCCATCAAAGGGTGAAATGGTGAGCACAGAGCACAGGATGACATGTCTATACAATAGAATATCACCTGGCAATAAAAAGAAATGGACTGTTAATATATGCAACAATGCAGATGCATCCCAAAACCATCACCTTCAGACTCAAACGCATACACTACACAGTACAATGCCAATTGTATGAAATTCTCAAGCAAAATTAATCAGTGTTGCCTGGTTGCTGCGATGAGAGGGGTGGGGGAGTATGCCTAGAAACAGACCGGAGAGAACTTTCTGGGTTGACTGACATTTTCTATAATTTGACAGGAGTAAGGGTTACACGAGGGTGCACATTTGTCAAAACATATGGAATTGTATACTGGAAATATATACCCCCCCACACAAATTAAACCTCAGTTTTAAAAATACAGCATTTACCAAGTGAATAAGAATGGGAGGCCCCAGTGGTGCTTAGCGGTATGGAGAGTATCCTCATCGAGGAGTGTGACCATGGGGAAATGCTGACGTTAATTGTGAACAGAGTTGTGAAGTTAACTGTGAACGGAGACTTTGGATAGTTCAACAGAGGTGCAACAAAACACCCTAGGGCCACTCATGTGGTGGCGAGGCAGAGGGTGAGAGCGGTGGAGAAAGAAAGCGGGAGAGACCCAGAGAGCTCAACCAGCCCAGGACTCCGCACAGTTCAGAAGTGCAGTCTGAACAGTAGAACTGGAATCTACACCGCACACTGGCACTGGGGAAGTCCCACCCACTTCCCAGCATGCTCTGGTGGTGCCGCAATGGGGAGCCATCTTGAGAAGGTCTGTCTGAGCTTGCTGCGCTGAGAGTCAAAGGTCACAGCAGATTTTCTGGAAAGCCACTGCAAATATCAGTACACCAATCTGGTGAGTGTGTCTGCCTTGAACTCTAGTTTGGTTATAGGATAGAGCATGTAAACCAAAACCGTAGAAAACTCTGGTCTGTGACAAGTACAGGAACAAAGGCCATTTTCCATTTAGGACCAAATTGGGAAGGCAGGTGCCAGAGCTTAGGCACATGAGCACATGAGGGTGGATTAGTGTTTTGCAACCAAGGTGCACCCCGAGTCCAGTTGAGAGAAATTACATCTCAATTCAGTCACAACCTAGTCCCACTCAAACCTTAGCAGATCTTTCAAGTTAAAGAATAGGGGAGATAAAAGCCCCCACAGCTGATAACCCAGCCCCTCATAGGTACAGCTGGGGGGTGAGGGAGGTTGAACTCCCACACTTGGTCACTTACCCAATAGCGACAACAGAGAGAAATGACTGCTGTGGTGGACACCACACCTACAAGGAAGCCCAGCCCAGGCTGCTCCCATTCTCTTTCAGACTGCATATTGCTGACAAGTCTGAAAGAAAAATCACAGTGTGTACCTCATACACCTTGTCCACAACACACCTGCCAGAGCTGCCAGAGGGTCCCCATGCCTGCAAGACCTACAGAGAAAGTGGGTCACTCAGGTCAGGCACAGCACACAGTCTCAGCAACATATAGCAAGAAGCTCAGCTTCTTAGTGAGACCCGGTCTCAAAATTAAAAAATAAAAAAGGTCTGGGGATGTGGCTCAGTGGTAAAGTGCCCCAGGTTCAATCCCTGGTATCAAAAAAAAAAAAAAAACCTAAAATTCATATGGATGCGTAGAAGACCTAGAATAGTCAAAGCAGTCCTAGGCAAATACGGCAATGCTAGAGTCATCACTTAACCATATTTATCAGTCATAGTAACAGGTAAAGGCTCAGGTAAAGATTTCCTGAACAGGACTCTAATAGCTCAGGAAATAAAATGAAGTATTGATGAATGGGAGTACATCAAATTAAAAAGCTTCTAATACAACAAAAGAAACAAATCAACAGAGCAAAAGGAGAATCTACAGAATGGAGGAAATTATTTGCAAGCTGTACATCTGACAGAGGATTAGCATCCAGAATTCATAAAGAACTCAAAAATGTTAACAAAGAAAAAGTCATCTGATCATAAAAGGGCTAAAAATCTGAACAAGTACTTCTCAAAAGAAGTGCAAATGGCCAACAGATAAATGAAAAGCTGTTCAATATCTTCAGCCATCAGGGAAATGCAAATCGAAACTCACCCCAGTCAGAACGACTCTTATCAGAACAGCCGAACATGATGGATACGGTGAGAAATGGAGGAAAGGAACAAGGAACACTTAGACACTGTTGGCAGGAATGTAAATCAGTACAGCAACGATGGGGAAAGCGGAGTGGAGGCGCCTCAAAAATAAATAAATAAATAAACAGAAAGAAAAGAACAACTAGAACTCCTGCCTGAGCCAGCTCTGCCACTCCTGTGTACACACCCCCAGGAAGTGGAGCCAGCACACGTCCCGCGTTTATGGCAGCACTGTCCACAATTGCCAAGATTCGGAATCAGCCTAGGTGCCCAGCACAGATGGACGAGTGACGGAAGTGTTGTATATATACACAGCACAGCATTACTCAGCCGTAAAGGAGGATGAAACCATGTTGTCTGTAGGAAAGTGGATGGAACTGGAGATCATCGTGTTAAGTGACATAAGCCAGACACAGAAAGACAAGCAACACATTTCCTCTCACATGTGGGAAATAAAAAGAGAAGATGACCTGAAAGTAGAAGAAAAACTAATAGAGGAAGGGGAGCTGGTGGTGGGGAGAGAAGAGAGGGTCAGAGGGGCTTTAGGCAGGGTGGATTTGAAGCATGCTATGTGCATGTATGGAAAGAGCACAGAAAAAAACAGGAATCTGTCATTTGAATTCATAATTATAATTTAGAAAGAAGAAAAATGAGCCAGATACTGAGACTTGAAAAGAAGCAAGTCTCCCCAAAATCCAGAGTCATAGTATATTCAGTATGTTGTCTGACTACAAAATGATTAAGCTCAAATGACTGTTAACAGGTACAGAACTTCCTAGTGGAGTGATAAAAATGTTCTGAAATTAATAATGATGATGGTGGCATAATGTCATGAATATGCCAAACTTCATTAATGATAAATTTTATATTATGGACATTTTTACCACAGTAAGAAAGAGTGACCTGTAATCCCAGTGGCTCAGGAGGCTGAGGCAGGAGGATGGTGAGTTCAAGGCTAGCCTCAGCAATTTAGCAAGGCCCTAAGCAACTCAGCAAGACCCTGTCTCTAAATAAAATATAAAAAGGGACTGGGGTTGCAACTCAAGGTTGAGTGCCCTTGGGTTCAATCCCCTGTGCCAAAAAAAAGGAAGGAAGGAAGGAAGGAAGGGAGGGAGGGAGGGAAGGAAGGAGGGATGGATGGATGGAAGAGGGTATAGAATATTAGAGTAACATTGTTAACATAATCATACACCTTCTATATATAGAAACCTACGACCAACCAATACTCTTTATCATATGTAAGTTTCCTGGGGGTAGGTTTAGGAGACGCTAAAACGAAGGCCTGCCAATGGCTTTGAGGTGTGTCTGAGGGTATTCCAATGTGCACCGAGTTCAGCCTCTGGCTTACTGTTGGGGTTTACCATATGTCCACTGGGCCATAAAATCTTGGGTCCGGATTTTGGTTGGGGACTGGAGCCTAGAGCTGAGACTTGGGTATCGGGAACCTAGAACATAAAGTTCAGAATCAGGGCATCAAGCCTAAAGTCAGAGACCTGAGATCCTGAGCCTGGGGACCTAGAACCTGACCATGGGGTCTGGATCATGTAAACTGACGTCTGGGAAAGACTCATTCTGTGAGACACTGCTGGCAGGGTAAAAGACAGCGAAGGAACCCCAAGCTCAAACTCAGGCAGGGGACAGGGGACAGCCGGAGAAGGCAGCATACTGCAGGAGGTAGTATTACCATGGAAAACCGGATCCTGGGCTGACTTGAAGACAGCGGCAGCCTGAGTTTAGGCTGGGGTGCTTCCCGAACAAGAGCAACCCCAGTTCTGGAAGAAAGAGAAGCAAATCCCACTGGGTGAGAGCCTTTCCCATCCCAGCGATGGCTCCCAGCACTCCCACCAAGGCAGCCAGCAGACACAGAAGGAAGCCACCAGGCTTGACGGTGAGCAGAGTACTCCACAAATTCAGGGCCTCGGGGATGGCAGAGTGGAGCTGCTGTGTTAGAACAGAGGACACCTAGAGTGGGAGGTGTTCCAGAAAGAAAAGAGACTCAAAGGATTCGCTGGTCAAATGAGGGAAGCTGGTTTTGTGCACATGATGATTCACATGACCCGAGTCACAGAGAAATAGAGAAAGAGAGAGAGAATGAACCAGGGAAGCTTGAATAAATTTGACCTCTAATTAACAAGATGCTTTCAGGAATAAATAGCAGATCTTCAAAAAGAACAAATACAACTTATAGAAATTAAAAATATGCTTGTAGTGGGGTGTGGTGGCGCACACCTACAATCCCAGCAGCTCAGGAGGCTGAGGCAGGAGGATCGCAAGTTCAAAGCCAGCCTCAGCAATGGCAAGTCTCACAACTCAGTGAGACCCTGTCTCTAAATAAAATAGAAAATAGGGCTGGGGATGTGGCTCAGTGGTTGAGTGCCCCCAAGTTCAACCCCCTGTGTATGTATATATGCTTATAAAAATGTTCAAATCTATCAAAAGAACACATTTGACAAAGCTGAAGAGAATATTGAACAAATGCAAGATGTTAGAATAAATCTTCAGGGTGCAGAGAAAGGAAAGAAGAAGAATATAAGAGAGATGTGAACATATTTGGAAAGCAGAATGTGAGGGCGGAGTGACCACCCCCCAGACGGGAGAATAGAAAGAAGGGAGGAAAACAATTCTTAAAGTCACAATAAAACTCCTGGAACTTGTGAATCCAGGAAGCCTGGTGTATTGTGAGCAAGAAAAAAATAAAGATCCTTGTCTAGATACACAGTAAATCACAGAGGACTCAAACAAGAAGATGCCGAAGGAGAGAGAAAGGACCTGTCACTCAGAGAGAAGCCACAACTGGAAAGATGGCTGACTTAGCAGCAACCAGGGAAGCCAGAGAGAGGAGGCCATGGCACAGCCATGAGGATTTAATAAATGTCATCTGGATTTCTCTTCAATTCAAGCAAAAGAAAAAAGAAAAAAAGTGTGACGTTCACCGTAAAGTCAGTTGATTGCCCTGAGTGACACCCCATTCTGTCTTGAATGCTTTTCTAAGACAGACCTTGTGAGGCAGTAAAGGGTGAGGAAAGTTCAAAGCCACACGTGCGGCACACAGCCGACGCCCACCTCAGTTCTGCAAACAGAACCTTCCAAGGAAGCCAGGACCCCCGGAAGGGAAGTTAGACATTGATGGGAAACACGCTCCTACGTTGCGGTTGCGGCTCCTGCTCACGGGCACACAGGCTCTTGCTGGTCATAACAGAAGGATGAGGAGCCTAGTTGCTCTGGGTGAGGCTCACTCAGGGAAACCACGCATCCATGAGTTAGTTTTCCTTTATTTCATGGCGCCAGCAAAACTGGAAAACAGTGTCTTGCGAGTGTAGGAGGAGCCGATCAGAATTAATGTGGTCTAAGGTCCTTGGTTGTCTGGAAGTAGGTGGGCACTAAAAAAATTCATTTCTTTTAGACTAAGATGAATATCATGATAAGAAGAAGCAAGGGTAGGAGCTGGGGTTGTGGCTCAGTGGTAGAGCCCTTGCCTAGCATGTGCGAGGCACTGGGTTCAATTCTCAGCACCATATAAAAATAGATAAATAAAACAAAGGTATTGTGTCCATCTATAACTAAAAAAAAATTAGAAAAAAAAAAAGAGAGAAAAGGGAAAGCAAGGGTAACCACAAAAGAATGCATAGGGCTAGATTCCAAACAGACAAAGTGGGAAATGAAGTAAGAAAGCATGAGCGCACACACACACACACAATGAACCAAAGGATAAGAAGTATAGAAAATTCTGTAGTTTGCAACAACATCGATGGAACTGGAAATCATTATGTCAAGGGAGAAAGTCAGGTACAGAAAGACAAGTACCCCATGAGCTCACTCAGGTGGAGTCTAACAAATGGATCTCACGGAAGTTGGGAGAAGAATAGTGCCTCCCAGAGGCTGGGGAGGCTGGGGGAGGGAGGCTGTGGGGAGGTTGGTCAAGGCATAATAAGGTAGGTAGGCAGGAGTAAGGAGTTAGGGTGTGCTGTTGCACAGAAAGGTGGCTATAGATAATGATAATGTGCTGTAAATTTTTTGATCTGCTAGAAGAAAATACTTTGAATGTTTTCACCTTAAAGAAATGATAAATGTTTGAGAGGCTAGATGTGTCTTCCCTGGTTTGAACACTACATGTTGTGTTTGTTAGCACAAAAAGACCAGGCAGGACGCAGGCCTCAGGAATCATCTCGGCTGTTTATTCCGGAATGAAGTCTCGCACAGGAACAGGGGATGCAGGGATGAAATGGCGCTGGTGGACCCTCTTTCCTGGTGGAAAATGAGCCACTGAACAAAGAAAGGGACTGGGTTCATAGGTTATTTTGAGGGATAGGCTAGTGAGCAAATCAGCTTTCTGGGGCACTCAGGAATTTGGGGTCAGTGAATGTCAAGTTTTAATGGCTTAGGAATTTGACCCTCTGGGTCAAGGGTCTGCAGATTATCTTTGAAGGGGATAAGTGCCCTCTAAGGACTGTCACTTCAGGGGTGGTAAAACCCCTCCTCCCCGTCTGCAGTGCATCTGGACACCCTTGTCTGGGGAGATGGAGGCTGTCAGCGCAGGGCCCTCTTTTCACTCCCTTTCCCAGGCCACTTTATCTTGCAGATTTTTCATTTTCTGTATCTAATAGTGAAAGCACCCAGAAACCACTTCAGACACGAAAACTCACACAAGAGGTTTTATTAACCAAAACAGGCAGAGTGTCTCCCTGCAGGGAGAGAAAGAGAAAATAAGAGGAAAAGAGAGAGAGAGCGCACACACAAGAGATAGAGTGAAATCCAGGAGAGAGCATAAAAGCCAGGAGAGAGAGAGAAAATGGTGGGGGAGCTATTCTTAAGTAGTTCACAGGCTAATAACAGACCAGTGACTGATGAGAATGTTCACAGGCTGACAATCTAGACCAATGACTGATGAGAATGTTCACAGGCTGACAATCTGGACCAATGACTGCCGAGAATGTTCACAGGCTGACAATCTGGACCAATGACTGATGAGAATGTTCACAGGCTGACAGTCTGGACCAATGACTGCCGAGAATGTTCACAGGCTGACAGTCTGGACCAATGACTGCCGAGAATGTTCACAGGCTGACGAGCAGACCAATAGCTGGCTGGGATGTTCATAGACTGACAGTCTGGGTTGTAAAATGGTGTGGGGGAGGGAAAATAATAGCAGATATGATGCCAACAAATAGTGTTCATGTATCAAAATATCTCATGGCACCCCATCAATTATGCACACTTTTTATGTATCAGTTAAATTTAAAATATAAGTATTAAAAAGTTAGCATGTATCCAAACATAACAGTGATCACAATAAATGCAAGTGGTTGAATTCAATTTTTAAAGGCTGTTCATAGGAGACACACCAGAAGCACAAAGAAAAGTTGAAAGCAAAAGACAAAAAAGATTTACCAAGAAATAGTATCCATAAAAAGGTAATATACCTTTGTTAAGATTGATCAACTTGGGTATTAATACTAGAACCATTATTAGACACCAAGAGGGTATCTACAAAGTAATAAAATTTCTTTACTCTGAATTTTACGATTCTATACTAGAATATCCCCAATGAAATAACCTTATCAACATTAATATAGAAAACTGATAGAAATGCAGGAAGAAATGAACACATTAAAGCACAGACGTGCAAGATTTCAACAGCTGTGGATGACAAGAGTTTGTCACACACGAGCAATTTTCTCCAAGACCGTATCGCCTGATCATTAAAATTCAAAGAATAGTTTGGAACTGTCAGTGGAAGACTGTCGTGAAGAAGGAAAATCTGGAGGAAAAGAATATTTCAAAAAACTCGATAAGCACATGGACATAATACCCACACATGCAGAGATTTTAAAATAATTCATGATGAAAAGAGGAGACCTAAAAACACCGCAGACCTGAAGGATAAATGGAAAGATTGCGTAACCAAAATTTGTGAGATGCCCCAGATTCGTAGCACCAAATGATTATAATAGAAAGGAAGAACACGTGGATATTAATGAGCATTAGACAGACCACAGAATGACCCTGATGTAAATGGACACAGTGCAGAGAAGACCTTGGAGATGGGATGTGTGGGTGGGCGGCAGCTGTCAGGAGCAACTCTTCTCCCTGCCTGAGCTCAGGGTACCTGATCTGGGTCTGGGACCTGGGTAGGCCGAAGAGCCGGGGACCAAAAGTTTGCAGCACCTGCCCCCTGAGGAATGTGTCCACCAGCCCAAGGGGACAGGGAGGTGCTGATCAGCCCCAGCGAGATCAGGAAGTTGAGCTCAGGAAGCAGAGGGACCCCCATGCCACTCTGCTTTCCTGTCACCCTCAGGGTCTCTGGCTTCCTTAGTCTCTGCCTCATCTCTCTGGCTGAATAAGCTCTTTTCCCCTCTGTCCTTCTCTCTGTCTCCATCCTGAGTCTGGGGAGAGGGTCAGGGGAGCTGATTTATAGCAGTGCAGGTGACCAACCCAGGTGTGGTGGCAGTGCCACACTTGGGAGGCTGAGGCAGGAGGCCCGCTGGAAACTGGGAGCTTGAGGTCAGCCTGGGCCACACAGGGAGACCCTGACTCAAAGAAGAAAAAAATACAGGTGACCTGGAACTGTGATTGGCAGCTAGAGTCGGGCAGGTCTTAGGACTGAGCCTCCCACTGTGGGGTCTCCCCTGGCTCCCATAGTGTCCGAATTCTGAATTGAATTGAATTCCTGATGGACACTCAGCTGGTGTCAGAGATTTGGCTGATGTGAGGACCTGGCACATCTGGTCACAGAGGTGGTGAGTGTTGAGCATTTAAGTGCTCACCTGTCCGAGCCCAAGCAACGCACCATGAGATACGTGGAACAGCAATAAGTGAGGCTTTAATGACATCTTGCGAGACCAAGGGCCTGGTGGTAGGGGACACCAGATTTGGTACAACCAGCATTTAGTCCCAGAGAGCGCAAGACCCCTCCCTGTTTCCTCAGTGTGGAGTGCCATGGGGCGCACCATCTTCCTGCAAGGTCACCTAGGTTTTACAGCCTTAGGTGGAGTTATGTAAAGAAATGTGCCTTTAGTTGTCCCCACTTCCTTGGTTCTCCTGTGGCAGGAAATCCCCTTGGATTGAGTGCTCTTTGGGTCATACACAGCTTAGCTCTGTTGGTCCAAGTGGGGGCTTCCTTCTCTCCTGTCCAGGGGCTGAAACGTTGTACACTCCTGTGTTACCTGCTGTGACTCTTCACTCTGCTCTCCTGCCAGCTGCCTTTCTTACATCCCAAGTCACTTTACGTTTGTTGTTGTTGTTGTTTGCAGTGCTGGAGATTGAACCCAGGGCCTTGTGCTTGCAAGGCAAGCACTTTACCAACTGAGCTATATCCCCAGCCCCCAAGTCACTTTACTTTTAAAGCTAAATCCTGTATTCTGAAAATGGACCTTTGGACTTTCTATTTCTCACATGAAGAGAAGAAAAAAATTATTTTGCCAACATTACATAGTTTTCAGATTTTTGTTTGTTTGGTTTGGTTTGGTTTTTTGTGTTTTGATACTGGGGATTGAACCCAGGGACGCTTTACCACTGAGTCACATCCCCAGCCCTTTATTTTTTTATTTTGAGACAGGGTCTCACTAAGTTGCTGAGGCTGGCTTTGAACTTGTCATCCTTTTACCTCAGTCTCCCAAGCTCAGTTAACAGCTTTAATAAAAATATTTGTGATGATTTTCTTCACTAATTGAAGTCCAGTATGTAAAAGCCAAGCTTACAAATTTATAATAAATTTTAAAATTAAGATTTAAATTTATGATACAATTATAAAATTTAAAAATTATAATAGATTTATAATTTAAAATAAGTTTTAGACTTTAATAAATTTTATTTTGTTTAAATTTTAAAACTATTGTCATTTGTAAGTTATTTAAGTACATAATTCAAGCCAAATCTATAAAATTATGATAAATTCTATTTGGGGGTATAAATAAAATATTTAAAGAAAATAATATGATTTTTGAGAAGATCTACTCTTTTGGTTTTGAACTATTTAATGATCAGGAAGAGAAATTAACCACTCATATTTCCTAGACCCTCGGGATGAATGAACAGGCTATTTTGTTTGCATTGGTTTCACCAAATAGACATGGTCTTGGCCACTAACTTTGCCTCTAGTGGTTCTATATCCAGCCTGCTCTGCCTGGAAAGGGCACTTATGATCTCGAAGCGATGATTCTTGATTCCTGTGGTGCTTTTGCTCTGGAGGAAGGAGAGCTACTCATCCCCAAGGGGATGATAGGCTTGTCAGTTGGATGTGAACATGCCCAACCCCAGGCAGGGAGCAGTCAGGGAGCCCAGATGGTGGGAAGGAAGGGCCTTTCTCTTTCTTTGTCATTCTGTCATGGTATTTAAAAAAAAAAAAAAAAAAAAAGGTTTACTTAACTCACAGATTTGGAAGCAGAAAGTCCAAAGCCAGGCAGCCCCATGGGCTCCGCTGCTGTGAGAGCCGGTGGCGATGGCATGCTGGCAGGAGTGTGAGAGGGAGGGGCCCCACGGTGGGGCAGGGAGGGGTGTTTGAAAAGAACTCAGTCTCTCAGGAGCTAACAGGGTGAGAACAACCTTCACCCCTCGCTCAGCTCCACCTCTTACTGGTTCCACCACTTCTAATGTGGCCCTGCGGGGACTGAGCTTCCAGCACACGAACCCCAGAGGATGAAGCATGGAGCCGCGGCAGGCCCAGAGGACTCCCCGACCACCAGACAGTGTCTCCAAGAGACGCTCGCCGTGGCCACCACCTACAAAGCATCTGGCCTCCAAAGTCAAGACCCGAGGTGCAAATCCAGACTCTGGCCTTGGGCTCCATAGTCCCTGAGATGGGACTACTGACCCGAACTCCTAGCTCTGGACTGGTCCGTGGACTCTAAAGCCCAGACTCCCATTCCTGGACTCCATGTTCCAGGGGTCACCTTGACCAGGGGGAAGGAATCCCACTGGATAGCAGGCCACACCCAGCCGCCACCTGTTCCTGTACCAGACACTGTTGAGACCGTCACGTTTACTTGTTTGTGTGTCGTCTGTGGCTGTTTCCATGCTGGCACAGCAGAAATGGCTGAGTGTAGCAGAGGCTGTCTGGCCCGCAAAACCTAACATAATTACTCTGTGGACCGTTATGGTCAGTTTGCTGACCTCTGTCTGGATTCCACAGGCCTGACTCCAAAGCCCCAGATCCCCGAATCCACACTTGAGACCTTAGATTCTGGAACTCGAGCTGGACACTCGGAAGGCCGACTCCGGACCTCAGACCCAGGCTCTGGACGCCGTGCTTCTCTGTATTCCCAGCTCCATACCCGGATCCCAGGAGGGACCCCAGTCACACTCCAGGACAGGCCGAGAGACAGTGAAGGCCCACTGAGAGACAGGACAGACTCAGCCAGAGAGAGAGGGAAGGGGAGCGGAGGGGACGTGCCTGGAGGTCAGAGAGGACAGGGATCCGCTGTGGCTGGAGCATCCTGAGGGCAGCGCTGGGAGCCAGGTCATGCCGGGTCTGTGGGTCATCAGAAGGCACAAATCAGCCAGCTGTGGTGGCGGGGCGCCTGTAATCCCAGCTGCTCGGGAGCTGAGGGAGGAGGATTGCAAGTTCAAATCCAGTCTCAGCAACTTAGCAAGACCCTGTCTCAAAATAAAAAAATAAAAATAAAAAAGGCTAGGGATGCGGCTCAGTGCCCTGGGGTCAATTCCTGGTAAGAAAAGAAAAGAAAAAAAAAGAAGAGGGGAGGGGAGGGGAGGGGAGGGGAGGGAAAACAATTTTCTTAACTTGATATTCTCAAAAGCCTTTCAAAGGCAGATACAAAACCAAAACGTGAGTGAGAGAATAAGGGGTAGCAATGAGTACTGGACATGGGAGACAAAGCATGGGGAGAGGTCATGAGGAGCTGCCTGGGGTGGCCAGGGGACCCCTGCTCAGGTCCCTGATCTGGCTGGAATCAGGGCAGCCGGAGGGAGTGGGGCTGCAAGATTGCTCACTGCACAAAACGTTCCTGCCTGTCTGGGGGCAGGCGGCCCGACTTGGAGTCCTCCAGGGTCCCCGAGGAGGTTGAGCAGACTGCAGCTCAGCTCAGCGCAGGGCCCAGGAGCGCAGAGGCACCCAGGTGAGCAGCCGTGTGTTCTCCCATCCCCAGGCCACACGTCTGATTCTGGCCCACGCTCTCTTTGGGCTTCAGCCTCTTTCTTGCTTCTGCCTCTGTATGTATCTCACTCCCTTTCTTTGACCTAGTGTATACTGAAGTTTTAAGACCACAGTCTCTGATACTAGGCTGTCTGGGTTTCAATATCATCTCCTCCACTTGCTAGCTGTGTGATTTCAGACACATTACTTAACCTCTCTGTGTCTCTTGTTTTCCTCTCGATGCAATGAGGATAATAGCAGGACCTATGAGGTAAGGGTGCTATTAAAATGAGTCACTGCGTGTCAAGTGCTTAGAACAGTGTCTGGGCACAGAATTGTGCCCTGAAAGTTCTGCTAAAACGTCCTTATTTTTGCCTCCGTGTCTCTGACACTCACCTGCCCTGACCTCCTCCTGTCTCCTTCTCCTCGGTCCCCCTGCTGGGTCTCTGGCTCTCCCAACCCTGATTTCGAATCTCTACCACTAACTGATTCTGTTTCTGCCAGTGCATCTTCTCCGTCTCCCCATCTCCCTGCCTCTCACTCTTTCCCAGGGAACAATGGACAATGAATGGGACTTTGGGTTGTCACAGTTGGTGAGGAGGGCGCTACTGGCCTCTAGAGGGCAGAGACTGGAGCTGCTGCAAAACATCCTCCAATGCACTGGCGGGCCCACAGCAACGGTGCGGGTGGGCTGGGGTGCGGCTCAGCAGGGGTGGGGGGAGCGCTTGCCTGGCGAGCCTAAGCCCTGGTTCCACCCCAGCACCGCACACAAACACGCACACACACACGCACACACACACAGAGCATGCGCACGCGCGACACACGCACACACGCACACACACATGCGCGTGCGCGCGCGCCCACGTCAATGGCGCTGAGGCTGAGAAAGGGCCCTAGGTGTGGTGTCAGGGTCAGGGACTCAGAGTCTACGGAGGAGAGCGTCCTTCATGACTCCTGCCCAGGGAGGGTGGGGAAGAGGCTAGAGGACCCAGGATGTCACCACCAGGTGAAGACATGCGGCCCCCTGCGAAACCCTCCAGGTCTGGCTCCTGGGATAGGTCACCCACATACCCTGGGATGTGTCACAGGTTTCTGAGGTCAGGGGAGGGGAAAGGAACCCCAAGTATCCTGGGGGCCTTAAAAACAGAAATTTACTTCCTGCAGCTCTGCAGACGAGAGCCCCACTACCATCCACTCTTCTAAGGGCACTTCATCCCTTCCTGAAGGCCCCAGGCCCATAACCTCTGGTGACCCCTTACCTCCAAAGGGCCCATCTCCAAATGCCACCCCGAGGGGCTCGGACTTCGACATATGAACCAGGGCACACTGCTCAGTGTACAGCTGTGTGTGGTGCGGGATGGTGTGCATCCAAAAATGGGTCATCACACCCTGCCCACAGGGTCCTGGGGGCACGTGTGGCACAGTGGTGAAGGGCACAGGCTGCAGGGCGGCACTGCCTCTGTTCAAAGCCGGCCTGGCATTTTCCTAGCTGTGCCACTCTGGGCAAATTCCCTAATGTCTCTGTGCTTCAGTCTCCCCCTTTCAGAATGGAGATGATGTTGCAGCCCACCTCAGTGGTGATCTGCATAGATAGGTGAGGTAATAACAGGCGTGTCATACATGCCAGACCCACAGGCAAGTTCAAAAATCTAGCTGCAATTATCCTTGCACCCAGTCCTGCGACGCAGCCGGTCCCTCCCTGTGCGTGAGGGGGAGGGGGGTAGCGGTTTCTGCCTCTCTTGTTGAGTGAGTGCTATTGAGAGGGCAGGACCTTGCTGAGCGTGCAGGGGGTCCTGTCAGAGGACAACATCGTCATCGAGTGAGTGCTTTCTGGCTCCTGGTTGTCCAACTCTGTGGGTGTCCACAGGATGCAAGACTGATAGCCTCTGTCCCCTGCATGCGGGAGACGTTGCACAGGCTGAGGGCCCTTTAGGGGAAGGGAGAGTGCGTGCACGAGGACGTGGGCCTTTGGTCTAGTTTTGAAACTGTGACTGGGCGGCGTAGGAGGAGGAGGTGTGGAAGAAAAACAATCAGACCAGAGGTCTGGGCCTTAGAATCCGCCTTGAGCCCCACGAAGCCCAGCCCACGCAGCAGACCCAGAGACCCCATCCATTCTGCAGCCTCCCGATACAGTCTGCAGCTTCCAAGTTCTGACCCTCCCCTGACCCCGTAAGCCTTCCACTTTGTGCCTAATCCTGCCCCCAGGAGCTGCAATTCCTCCCGGAGAACCCCAGATTCGGCTCCCAGGTGCTTTCTCCATCGCCAGCAAAATCCTCGTCGTCGGTGGCCGTGAATGCACGCTGTATTCCCAACCCTGGCAGGCGGTCTGTTTGTGAAAAATGACTTGCTCTGCGAGGGCGTCCCGGTACATCCACAGGGGAGGCTGTCCTCTGCGCACTGCCTCGGGAGGCGAGTGCTGGCTAGCGCCCGGACACACGCGTCACTTAGCCCGGAGTTTGACTGGGGGCAACTGCAGCAGAGACAGCGGCCAGGATCGGGGTGTGGCCAGCGGGGAGGCTTGAGCCAAAGGCGGAGCCTCGGCCCAGGCGGGAACTCGCTCCAGAGCGGACGGGCTGAGCCAGGGGTGGGACTTTAGGGGGCGGGGCTTGACGGGCGGGGCTTGACCTCGCCGGGCGGGGCTTGGATGACTGCTAGGTGGGACTGAGAAGCAGACTCCGCGGAGTCCGCAGTGGTGAGGGTGTGGGAAAGGAACTGTTGGAGACCCTGGGCCTGACCCAATTATGGAAGTGCAGAAGAGGAGGATGCCTTGAGAGGAGCGGGTGCCCAAGGAAAGGGGAGGAGATGCTGTAGGAAGGGCGTTCTCTGGGCATCGCCTTTCAGCTTTCATTGGCTGTGAAGGGCAGAGGCGGTGGTGAAGTCAGGGGCCAGGATGGCGTCGAGATGCACCTGGACAGAGGTGTGCGTGTAGTTGGGGGCCAGGGTATAGAGCGAGACCAGGGCAACGCTTACCTTGACGGCAGTTTCAGGGCACAAAAATTTCACTAATCAAGGTTAATATTTTAATGTAATATTTTAAAAAATAGACGTTAATGCAAAAATCCACAATGAACCAATTTTTAAATAAAGCAGGATCTGGCAGGCATAGGGCAAGGGTGAGGTGAGTAACACGTCAGGCAGGCTCAAGCACTGTCTTTACTTAGCATTTTGATAATTCGTTCTTTGTGACTTTTTTCAATTAAAAATATTTTAATATTGTATTTAACTATTATTTGTCTTGGTTGCTGGGTGTTTGGGCTCCCTTTAATTTGGACCTGAGATGAGAGCCTCGCTCACTTCATTCTAGTTGTTGGGATTTGGGGTGAAGTTAGGAGTGGGGGTGGGAATGGGATTTAGGATGGTGCGGGTATGGGTAAGCTTGGCATGGAAACACCTCTGGGCATAGGCCAAAGGTTGGAATGGGGCTGGGAGTGGGACTGGAGCTGGGAATCGGTGGAGATGAGGTTGTGTTGGAACCGGAGCTGGGTTTGGGTTGGGGTCGGAGGTGAGGGTGTAATTACCACGCACTGACCTGCCCTGTGGCCCCCAGCTCCTGCACCACTGCACTAGGCCTGCACAGCCCTGGCTCTGCCAGGAACCAGGCAGCCAGATGACCAGGCCAACTTCATTGTGCAGCAGCCAGAGTGCCACGAACCTCAGAATGCCGGCAAACTCCTGCCCACCAAGCTGAGTGAGCCAGCCACGGCATCTGACTCCTCCAGCCCCATCCGCACCACCTCCCAGTGTCCCATCCTTGGTCTTGGGGTGCAGTTGACTGTCCAGAAGTGGGTTTGGGTGTGCCGGTCTCTGGGTCCACCTCTGTCCATGGCTGCCCTGTCCAGCTAGTGTCTCTGCCTCTGTCTTCCATCACAGGGAGCTGTCCCAACGTTCTGCAGTGTCTGGCTGTCCTGGTGATGGCCGGGGAGTCCTGCAAGCCTCCTTCCCTGAGTTATACCATCCCTGCATGTTCCACGCTGGTGGTCAGGACAACGAGGACTCTGGCGGTCTAAGTGACTAGAAGAGCAGGGGTACCATACGGAAAGAAGAGGGTAAGAATCACACAGGAGGCAGAAGGGAACAAAGACTGACAACAAGGAGGCTTTAAAAATCAGAGAAATAGGGAAGCCTGCGGGAAGAGGAACAGAAATACAAGTCAAACAACAAGACAAAAGAGAAAAACCTGGAGGTGTGAGAGGGCAGGGGAGAAAAAATTCAAAGTCAAGAAGCAACAGAAACACAGGAAGAGCCAGAGAGGTGAAGAGATGGAGATACTGAGGGAGATGCCCAGAGGTGTTGGGAGGAGCGATACCATGGCGAAGGACACAGCTGCAGAGCTGGGACCCTGTGTGGACTGGCTGTACCGGAGCCCAGCCTGGTCCCAACCCAAATGCAGCCTGCCCTCAGCTCCAGCCTCAACCCAACCCCACTCCACACCCAGCCTCACTCCCAGTCCCACCTGCAGAGGCCGACAGCAGGCAGAGGGCTCAGAGCACCCTGAGTGCAAGGGGCGGGCCTGGAAGGCAGGAGGGCCGAAGCTGGTGGAAGCTGGTTTGTAAGTGAAAGGCCTGTTCCGCCTGCCTGCTCCTCCACACCTGCCTGCTCCTCCACACCTGCCTGCTCCTCCGTGGGTCCATTGCTCCTGGTTTGAAGGTATTCCCGCAGTAGTGTAGTACTCTCATCTCCCTTGTCCTGGGGCCTCCCAAGGGCTCCAGCTGTCATCCCACGGCCTTTCCTATCTGACTCCAAGTGTCTTGGACCCTGCTGGGTCCGTCTCCTCTACAGGAAGACTCTGGAGGCCCACTTGTTGCAATGGGGCCCTTCAGGACCTCATGTCCTGGGGAGGGCCCAGGTGTGGCCAACACTACGTTCCAGGTGTCCAACCTCTGCAAATTCAAAGAGTGGGTATGGCAAACCATCAAGACCAAACAACCACAGGGGCTGCTGGGGCCATGGATCCAACATTGCCTTCCAAAACCCACCCTCAGGCTCCAGAGCCCTGCCCACCTCCTGCGGACCCAGGGGTCCAGACCCCAGTCCTCCTCCCTTAGACCCAGAAGTCCAGACCCCAGATCTCCTCCCTCAGACTCAGGAGTCCAGGTCCTGTCCCTCAGACCCTGGAATCCAGACTCACAGCCTCTCTTCCCAGCTGCTAGGACCCCCCAACTATCCTTGACAGAACAGGAGTCCAGCTGCGGCTCCTGGAATCTCCGTTGTCCCAGCAGAACAATACCACAGTATTGATATGGACCCACCAGGTCAGAGCCCAGGAACTCCCAGCTGCAGAGCTGGACACTGAAAGTGAAAGGCGCAGCCTAGAGATACAGGGAGCGGGGACAGGAAGTATTATTATCACCAGATCAGTTCCTAAGTCAAGTACTTGATGTGGAAGGTCACTCATCGGGTTTCCTGAATGGGGGCGCGGTCCACACAGGCGGGGCAGGATGTGCATGCACATGTGTGTAGACACACACACACACACACACACACACACAACCAAATGCACAAATACCAGTTGACTGCAACCACGTGCTGCAGAGGGGACCAGGCTGAGCTACTCTGTGGGTGGGAAGTGTACGCCCAGACCAGCAGGCCCCCTGAGTCACCCTGGGCATACAAGGGGAAGAGAGTAAGAAAGCCTGCAGGTGAGGTTTCACCTGCAAGCCAGGCCAGAACCCATGCCCAGAAGGCAGGCAGGAATTCTAGCAGAAGGACAGTGGCAAATGTGGAAGGGACCTCAGAGTCCTGCTCCTGCACAGGGAGGCCAGTTCAGGAGGACAGTCCCTGAAGACAGGAGTGGAGCAGACCCTCAGCCCTCCAGGGATCATCTCACAGGCGATTTCCAGGAAGCTTTGTCTGACTATCCCTGCCCAGGGCACTAGGGAGCCATGGAGGGCTGTGAGCAGGGGCTGGGCAAGGTTGTTCTTAGAAGGACCCCCTTGGGCCACATGCAGGATGTAGTAGAGGATGAGAGACTGAGGCCAGGAGGAAGGCTGGGAGAGGGTTCTAGTGGGGACAAGACCAGGGGCTTCCACCCAGCTCAGCCCATCACACTCCCTCCCTGACGCTGACCCCTCCCTACACCCACACAGACACCAGAAGGAGCTGGGACCCTGAGTCAGAACCTGACCTGCTCCTGCCCAGCACCGTCCACCAGCTTTAGCTCATCAGAAGAAAAGCAGTGTCTCCCCACAGCCTAGCTGCGGCCTGGCACAGGCCCCTCTGCCCTCTCTGATGCCCTCGCCCTGTCCTCTGTCCCCTCCTCCAACCTCAGGACCCCTCTACACGCCTCACGCCCGCCAGCACCATGAGCCTCCATGGAGAAACATGGAAGTGGCCCCTCAAGGTCAAAGCCACACACTGACCACAGTGGGGCAGGTTCCTCCTCCAAATTAAGAGGCCATAGTACACCTGCGGTGGTCACCAACGGGGCCCAGAGCACTGGTGAAGCCGGGGGGACACGGATGTGGGGGATGAGGAGGACAGGAAGGTGGACAAGGCTCTCCTGCCCAGAAGGGAGAGCTGAATATGTTGGGGACAGCTTCCAGGAGCCTCTCACGGTGCTCTGCCTTCAGAGCACGGGCACTAACATGGCTGTGCTGGAGACGGCTGCCAAGAATGGCCGGCGAGCAGCCTCCCACACGGTTATCTCCGCCAGGGCAGGGTTGTTTGCTCTCCGGGATAAGAATAATGTGTCCCCAGAAGTGCTCTGCTTAACGTACAGGACAATAAGTATCATAGGCCCCCGCAGAACAGCAGTTCTGTTTGACTTTCAAGACAATAAAGATGGTATCTCCATCTGGGCAGTTTGGGCAGGTTGGCCAGCAGCCCCTTCTCTTATAGAATCTCAACCTCCTGGACTGCTCTGATCTCTCCGCTGTGACCACCAAGCTCAGGGCGTTGGGCAGCTCTCAGACAGTAAACCCGCCCTCACACTCCAGTCCCCACAGCTTTGAGGTCGCTTCCTCTACAGTGTGTCGAGGAAAGTCTGGCATTTCAATTTTCTGGAGCATAGGTCACCTTTCGGTCCCTATTTCCACCCACCAAACCGTTAGAGCCCTTCTACACCCGACTCAGGTGAAATGCGGGCTCTCTTCTTAGCACATCCCAGTCACGTCAGCCTGCTCCCACTTATGGTCTCTCCAAGATCACCCCACACCACATGCTTCGCACCCATTTCCACACCCAGACTTCTTCTGTTCAAACAGGAAAACAATGCAGTTCTTCTGCAGCGTGACAGGCTTCCTCGAAGGTCACAATTTGCAGCTTCATTTCTAGGAATCTGCGGAGCCTACTTGTAACTGGAGGCTAAGAAGGGAGGCCGAGTCAGGACCTGGGGAATCAGCCTCGTCGTGCAGGGGAGCTGTCTCAGGCAGGCGTCACAGGTCCCTGACTTAGTGCCTATAACGGGCGACCTCAGAGGACCACAAGATCTCAAGCTCTTGCCAGATACGCCCTGCCCAGGAGGAGAAAGGCCCTCACCAGGCTGCTTTCCCCAGCAGCTGGATAAGCCGCACAGAGGCCTCAGCCGGGTGGTCTGCCAGCCGAGGAGATTGAGGAATCACATCCTGCTGTGGGAACCAGGCTTCTCCCACCCCCTTGTTACTGCACGGCCTGACTCCCACAGTCCCTCTTGTTATCTGACCCTGAATTCCATCTCTGTGTTCTCCTGCACGGCCTGTGGCCTCCCGCTTCCTGGGCTGTGAATACCTGTGATGAAGATGCTGTTGTCCATCTCCCGTCCAGCCATCTTCAAAGGCTGGAAATCCCTCCCTGACCCACAGTGTGAAGAGAAGGCCAACGAAACAATCGCTGTCTCCTCATGAGCTCAGTCTTCCCTCAAACCCGTTCCTACCTGGATCCCCCACCCGTAGGGTAGCTCCCTGGTCCACCCCCCAAAAGATCAGACCAGCTCCCCAGGGCTCTCCTGCTCCCCCACCTTCCTCATCCCCTGCACAGTAGAAGGCTAACTCAGAAGGTGCTCAATTCCTGCACCTTCCAAATAAAGGCCTCTCCCTTGAGTGGCTTCTTGGGGACAACCCCAGAGCCGTGCGTTGAATTCTCTGCCTGAGAGTGCCTCGGTATAACTGACCTTGGACCAGGCCGACACTGTGATTTGGGGTGCATGCCTGCTTTGGTACATCTGGAGCCCCGGGCCATGCTCTGGAGAGACTGGAGAGTGAATGGGTGGGGTCGGTCACGTGAGGACGCCAAGCCTGCTGTGCAGACGCCCAATAAAAACTCTGGGTCCGAAGGCTCCGGGGAGCCCTCCTAGTTGGAAATACTCCATAGGTGCTGTCGCACGTCACTGTCCCCAGACCTGACCGGGAGAGGACAGCTGGAGTTTGCCCCATTCCCTCCACACTCCCATCCCCGAGCCTTTCCTTGGCTGATTTTAATCTGCCTTCTGTCGCTGTAAATAACCATAGTACACGACGGCACGGTTCTTCTGAATTCTGAGTCCTGTTACCAAATCGTTGAGTCCAAGGGTGGTTTGGGGGACCACTGACACCCTCCACCACACTGGATCAGCTTCCAGGGACTCTCACCTCTCCTGAGTCCCCCGCAACGCTGGGCACCCTCCCTTCCCTGCTCAGTCTTCTTGAGGCTTCGGGGTGCCCCCAGAATGAAGCAGGTGGTGTTCTAGTGCCACCTGCTGTGTGTGTGCCTGGTGCCAGGTGCTTCCAGCTCCACTCAGAGCTGCCAGGACGGTGTCTATCTCACAGGTCACTGTCCTCTCCGAGGGTGGACCCAAACCTGCCCCATCTCTCCACCACACAGGCCACAGCCACCTGCCTCCTTCTGTGTCCCGGGGAACCTGTGTGGGAAGACGTGCGGACACCGTCCGGGTTCTCGGGAGCAGAAGGCGAGACACACCCACTCGAGGGCCACCGCTCCACACCCGGTTCTGCCTCTCTCTTCCTTCGCCCCGCAGCCCTGACCAGGCCTCAGGTCGGCAGAGATGAGTTCTGAGCTGTCAGGTGCCCTGTGTCTAGAAAGGTGGGAAGATGCCAGAACTTGGTGTGTACTCCATTTTACTAGGGTAGGGATGGGGCGGGGCACTTAGGAGTTGGCCACCATGGTGTCCTCGATCCACTTCCGGTAGACCATCAGCTTGGTATACAGGGCAGGCCGTTGGGGCACGGCACAGGGATCACTGCCCCATGACGTGAGACCTTGCAGCACGCCATTACAGATGAGTGGGCCCCCCGAATCACCCTAGGGGTTGGAGGGACACAGAGGAAGAAAGGTCAGCCCAATTTCTGCGGGAAACCCTGCCTCTCAGACCAGGGCTGGCAGATTGACAACTGCCTAGCATCAGCTCCCCCCACCACTCCCTTCCCTTAAGAGACTGGGGGAGGGGCTGGCTCACCCCACAGGTGTCTTTGCCACCCTTCCAGCGCCCAGCACACAACATGAAGTCTGTCACCTTCTCAGAGTAGGCTCTACTACAAAACTCATTGGGCATGAGGTTGAGGTCCACGCACTGGAGTGTCTCTGGGCTCAAGTCTAAGGGCCAGGGAAAAACGTGACTGTAGCCAGAACCTGGGGCCCAGGCTCCTGCCTCGGGCCCAGGCATCCAGTCTGGCCACACCTACACTGCTTTGGCTTTATGCTGCCCCAGCCGGAGGCCAAGCAGATGCTCCCCACTTCTGGCTCCTGGGTGGGCAGGGCCAGGACCCTCACGGCCTCCGTGATCTGGACAGGGTTCGACAGGTGCAGCAGCATCAGGTCGTGGCTTCTGTCCTGGGAGCCGGGCTCTGCAGACTTGCGGTGGCTGACATTGTAGAGCGGGTGTGGGAAGGCGAGGTTGACGGGGATGGACTGGGACGTGTCCTCGTCAGTGTACAGGTTGTGGCGACCCAGAAAGACCTGGATATTGCTAGGGAAATAAAGTGATGGAGGGAGTAAGGAGGGGAGGGCGGGAGCACGGGGAGGGCCCCCAAAGAGGGAAAGTGAGGAGGAGGACAGCCAGGGACCAGGGCCAACAGAAAGAGGAGGACAGCGAAATGAGAAGGTGGGAGAGGGCGTAGGGAAGAGGGAGGACAGGGAGCAGAGAGGAAGCCGGGGAGGCGAGGAGGGAGGCCTGGGAGCTGCTTAGCTGCCCCGGGCTGGCCAGGGCCCCAGCAGGACAGGCAGCAGACACAGAGCCCAAGGTCGCCCCATCCCCCCCCCTTGCCCCCCTCCCAGCTCCAGTTCAGCCCTTCCCGTGTCTCCTAGGGCACTGGTGGCCTGCAGGGAGGAGCAGGGCCTCCGGGAAGCCCCTTCCAGGCACGTGGGGTGGGGTGCATGCCTGCCTTTTCTCTGGATGCCCCTCGGTCCCCCACCCCGGAATGGGGCCAGTAGTGAGGGGGTGAGGGGTGAGCTGGAGACCTGGAGAAGGGGAGAGGGGCGGGGACACAGGGAGGAGACGTGGAGTGACCGGGGTGGCAGCAGAGACACCCACACATGGACAGGAGATGGGGGCACAGAGAGAAGAGAGGAAGACAGAGACCAGAACGCAGCCCCACGTGGAGCGGCCAGATACTGAGGGACACAGAGAGACAATTCCGCAGAAAGGGGCCAGGCAGCCATGGACAGGGTGGCCCAGCCCTGGTTCTGCCCTCCCCAGGCCACCTGGATCCACACCATCCTCTCTCTGAGCGCCATGCCTCGCGAGGGGCCGTCGGGGGAGGTGCCGGCCATGAATCCCTGTGGGGCACAGAAGCCCCCTCCCAGACTCCCAGGCCCCACTCACTTCTTTTGGATGGGCTGCTGGGGGTGGGACCCCAGGTCTCACGCAGGCCGGGTGGGTGCTCTGCCACCGAGCTACACCCCCAGCCCCCTACTCACTTTCTGTTGCAGTGGGCGGCTGTGAGCACCCACTGCGGGTGCACCAGGACGCCCCCGCACACTGGAAGGCCGTTATGGTACACCGCCGCCTGCCAGGGCTGGGAGTGCTTCTCACACTCCCAGCCGCCTATGATCCGAGACTGGACGGGGGGCGCAGCACCTGCGGAGGGAGAGCCGGCTGTGCTGGGGCTCCAGGGGACCAAGGGGGCGGAGGGCCGGCCTGGGGATTCAGGGTCACAGGCAAGCAGTGCTGAGAAGGGACTGGAGCTCAAGACCATTCCCCGGGTTTGTAGGATGGTGTTCCTGACTCTGAAGGAGGTGGGCCTGGGGTCAGGTCATGTGGGGTGACTTGGGGCCTTGGAGGTTGGGAGATGGTGGCGTAGGTTCTGGGAGGGTAGGTGTTTCTAGAAACCAAAAAGAAGCTCCCCATGGGAGAGGAGGTTTGAGAGGGCTTGAGGATCCCAGACTGAGGGAAGGGTTTGGATATTTGAGGTTTTGAAAAGATGCAGATGTAGGGAATCAGTTCTGGGGTAACTGGCAGCTGTGGCTGGTGGTGCTGCATGCCGGGCCCCCACTCCCCCACCATTGATGAGGGTCTGGAGCAGAGTCAGGGAATGAGGTGAAATTTTCAGAACTGCAAGATCGGGGGCCTATTTGCTGCCTCAGGCCGGAAAGCCTGGCTCTGGGAATAAGCAAGGGTACCTGATGGGATCTGAGTTTCCTAGGAGGAGGATTGGGGGGCCCAGGGTCAAGGGTTCTCTGCTGGGTAAGAAAAGTCAGCAGCATTTGGTAGGATCAAGGGGTTTGAGAGGAGACCAGTGATCTCCGGTGTCACTGAGAAAGGTCCTTGGAAGAGACAGAGACAGATGACCCAGGACCCGCCCCTTCAGAAAAGTGGCTAGTGGCAGGGAGTAGACCTCATGAAGAGGAGACCTTTCTGGGGTTCCTGGGAGGGAGCAGAGACCTGGTGGGAATGAGGACTGTGACAGATTTAGCCACAGAGAGGTCTTGGAGGTAGGATTAAATGTGGGACTGTGGGCTGGAGGGACAGGCCGGGAGTCGGGTGGGGAAGGAGGGACTCTTGGGGGTGATAGGGCCCCTCCCCCTCCTGGATTCCCCCCTTCTTACCAGTCCCCCACAGGGGCAGGACGAGGTACAGAATCAGGAACCACATGGTGACAGAGGCATCCAGGGGCAGGTGGAAAGCTTGGGACTGAGGGACTCCCTGAGGAGGCTTATGAAGTCTTCCAAGACCCCACCCCTGCTGCTGGGAGCGGGAGGCCTCCTTCCACGCCAGGAGCCCTGGAAGGAGGAGCGCCTAGTATTTGTTCTGGATGCACTTCCAGGGCCTGGGGCGGGGGGCAGGGCCCGAGCCCATAGAGACTTGATCTAAAAGGGGAAGAAGAGAGAGGCCCAGGGTGGACAGAAAGAGGCAGTAGGACTGACCCTCAACACAAAGCTCCATGTGCCTAAACCTTTGCACCCCAAGACTCAGTATCCCCTGAAATACCATCACCATGGGTTATGAATCTCCCTGATCCCTATGCTACACTGACTTCTTATGTCCCTGAAAGAGAAACCTTGGATTCAGAACTTGGATCATTATACTTCCACACCCAGAATCTGGGTCCCTAAATCTACTACTGCTCTTATAATAAACCTTATAGTCCTATAGCTCCACCTACCAATCCGGAAATACAAGTCCCCTGGACTGAGTTCCTTAGCACTTCAAAACCCAACGTTCTCCAAATGACGTGGAGGTCTCGTGACCCCTTCCCCCACCCCGCCCCTCCTGTCTCCATATATACACAGCCTCAAGCTCCAGCTCTGGACACCAATCTGCACGTCAGGGACTCCTGTCAACATGCCCTCCCAGGCCAAGAGCATCCCCAAAGTCCTCTCCTCAGTAGCACTTTTCGGTCTCAGGAGCCAGGCTTATGCACCTCAAGATTAAGTGGCATTTAATGTCACATTTAAGGGCCACAGAAGAGAATCCATAATGGAGACCCACCAACTCCACTACGCCTTGTGAGACTTCCTGAGGTTCCACCAGGTGGGCCATTTCAGCTGCTCTGTAAAACCAGAACGGCTCACATGGATCCAGCACCAGCTTTGTCTCGGGAACTGGATACAATCCTTCCTCATTCCTAAGTGAGGGACAAGTAAGTTCCAAGTGCCGTGAGGGTGATGGAAGAGGGTCTCAGGTAATCACGATGTAAGACCTAAAGACGGGGATGGACGGATAAGCTCGGCCAGGGGCCTGACCCTCCACACAGAGATCCAGGGTTCCCTGGAATCATCCTGTGATAGGAAATCCACCTCTGCTGGAGTTAGGACCTCCTGGGTCTACTGTCCCCAGGTATACCCAAACCCCACCCAAACCTGCACCAAGCCCGGCCCAGCCCATCACACCTCCCAGTCCGGCCGCAGCACACCCCCAGCCCAACTCACCTGACCACCAAACTGCCCGGTCTCCCCTCATCTCAAAGGAATCCAACCCATCCCACACGCCCCACGCCTGTGCCTGCTTCCACCTCCAAAACCAGAGCACTCGCGTCCCCGAGCCAGTCCCCACACGGTTCCCATCCCATCTCCAAACAAGCCCACTTCCACACAGGCGGTCCCCAGCACCCCGACATTATGGGTCCCCAACCCCACAAAAGCACAGTCTCATCCCCACCTCCGACCCAACCCCAACCACACCTCCACTCTCACTGATGCTGAAGCTCCAGCCTCAAACCTGTCCCCAGTATTTCAGGTGGCCAAAGAAGACCAAGCATGGCGGCACCCTAACCCTAAAGCCCACCCGCACCCCTCCCACGCCTCCCTCCCAGCTCGGACAGCGCGGGCACCTGCCTCGCCTCCGGGCCTGGCTAGTCAACCCAGGTGCACTTAACCACGGAGCCACTTCCCCAGTGTTTGGGGGTTTTTAAATTTTTTTAAATTTTTTATTTAGAGACAGGGTCTTGCTAGGTGGCTTGGGGTTTGGCTAGGTTGCTGAACTGGCCTTGAACTTGCGATCCTCCTGCCTCAGCCTCCTGAGTCGCTGGAATTACAGGAGTGCACCACCACGGCCGGCCCTGGCGAGTCTTTGTTCTAAAGATATTACTGAGATAACTCTGATTTGGGTACAATGCAAGAGACCTGGGAGACCCTGGGGAGGACAGTGGAACTGGAATAATCCCACAAATGCACGCCCCTCTTCCCTCCACCCAGAACCCTTGAGATTTCCTCCTTGGCGACACTGAGCTGCTCCCAGGTGGGCAGCGCACGGGGACAGATTGAGCCTGCCCTCAGGACACCCTTGGTCCTCCGTGCCTTTGGAGATCTGAGGGGTCCAACTGCCCTCACCCCAGACCCTGGGCCATGGTTCCAGCCCTGCCTCTCTCTGGATATCTGGAGTATCGAGCCACACACACCTGGGACTCAGCCCACCGGGTTCCAGCCCTGTTCTCTCCGGAAGCGGACCCCCTAGGCCATTCCCACCCTGTACCTCAGGAGATGAGGCCTTTCCGGTCTCATTCCTCAGGGGCCTCAGGGTCCAGAGCCCACGCCCCTGCTGACCCTGGAACTTGCCCTGCATCCCCTTCCTCCTTCAGAACCCAGCCATGGCCCCTCAGGATTCTGAGCCTCTCCCTAATTCTGGGTTCGACAGTGGCTGCCCACACAGGGGTCGGGAGCTGGATCTGGAACCTTGGTTAGGCGGGAAAAGTGGGAAGTGACAGGCAGAGAGCGCTTGGCCAGGACCGCTGAGGTTGTTTTGCGCCCAGGCGGAAGGCTGCCTGGAGGCATGTCCGCGGTCTTATGTGCTAAAGCCGAACCTCTCCCCACACCCTGCACTGTCTCCTCAAGGATGTTTGCCCACAGCAGGAAGCCCTGCCAGATTCTGTCTCCCTCAGATCTGGGTTCTTACTGTCCTGGGTGATAAAGATAACATCTCTCTTATAGCAGATTTCTTTACTGTTTTGGATAATAAATAAACGTCTCTCTAGGGAAGGTCCTCTTTCAGTCCCAGAAAATGAAGCCGTATCTCCATCAGGGACACAGGCTGGCAGTTCTGCAAGCAGCCCACGTAAGACTGAAGATTCGGTGCTCAGGGTCCTGGCCAGTGGCACAAACCGCAGCTGCAGAGAAGCTACCTGTCCTGCTCTGACCTCTGAGCACCCCACAGGATCTGTGGGTCAAAGTGAACAGACGTGAACATGAAGGTCATGCCGCCCCCGCCCCATGTGCCGTGAATAATAAAGTCCTGTGACCCAAGAGGCTCCTGTGTTTGCCAGCATCTGTGAAACTGCAGCAGACTTTTTCTTTGCAAGTTAGTAAGATCTCAAACCCTTCAGAGTATCTGACAAGCATCTAGGCACTGAGACTGCACCTGCAAGAGAGGTCCAAAAGGTCCCCCGCGGGCGCAGTGCACCGGCGGAGAGGGTGCGCAGAGAGGGTGCTGGCACTTGGTATGTGGGGAGGTCTGAGAGAAGCACTGTGGGCGAGAGTCGGGGGCGGGAGTTCGTAAAGTCACCTCCTTCTTTTCTTTGGGGCAGAGAGATCAAGTCATAATTAGTTTCTCTGCAGGTGATGACTGCTCAGAGACTCTGAAGACCCCTGGATGCAGAGTGACCTTGAACTACTGGGCACCCCTCTCTGAGTCCCTTCCTCTGTCAAATGATGCCAGTAGTGCCACCCTGGACGGATGCTGTGAGGACGATCTGAGTGCTCGTGAGAGCCGCTGGCACAGACTGTCAGGGTGCCACCCAGGGCCAGGCGCACGCGAGGGAAACAGGCTCCCCTGAGGGGGGCCAGAGGAAGCTGAGACTGGCCGGTTCTCAGCTCACACGCCTGCAGATGTATATTCCTGCGTTTATATGTATATTCCCCCTCTGCTGTCCCGGGCATTCATTTTTAGGAACTGGGGATGGATCCCAGGGCTGCTCTTCCACTGAGCCACATCCCCAGCCCTTTTTATTTTTATTTTGAAACAGGGTTTCACTAAGTTGCTGAGGCCGTCCTCTAACTTGCAATCCCCCTGCCTCAGCCTCCAGAGCCACCACCGCACCCAGCTCTACCTTTGCCCTTGTAAAAAGCTTTCCTGGCTCCTGAGTTTTCTTTTTTTTTTTTTTTTTTTTTTTTTTTTTTTTTTTTTTTTTTGGGTGCTGGGGATCGAACCCAGGGCCTTATGCTTGTGAGGCAAGCACTCTACCGACTGAGCTATCTCCCCAGCCCCGCTCCTGAGTTTTCTGAAGATGGAAATTTGAAGCGAAAATGTTTCTTCTATCTTCCTCAAAGCTGACTTGAATAGACTTTGACTTGCCCATTCGACTCTGAGCAGCAGAACGTAGCCTCTTGTCCCCTCGGGGTGGTAGCGGAGCGAGGCAGCACTAACATCACATCTGAGCCTCATGTGACCCCGCGAAGGAAAGCGTGCAGCAGAGGGTGGACCTGGCCCAAAGGGTCAGGCCTTTGCCCTTGGCTCCTGAGAGGCTGTGTCCAAGCCTCGGGATTTTCCTGCCTGATGGGAGTGCCTTTGTTTGCCAGGGGACCGGGACCACCGGAATAGTCTAACAATGTGATTCATGGTGAGGGCTTTGGGACCTCACATCAGCCAGATTTGTGGAGGGTGGTCATCCATGAAGGTGATCCATGAAGTTGATCCACCATGTCTGTGCAGCCATGCCCCAGCTAAAGCTCCGCACACTGGGGCCGAGTCTGTCACACACGATTGCCAGGGCTTTGTGTGCCCAGCGGTGTTGTTATGTGTCTGTGTGACTGCACATATGTTTCCGTCACACACCTAACCAGGTGACTGTACCTGCCACCGGGAGTGTTGCCAATCCGTGCATGTGTCCCTGAGACCAGTCTGCTGCTGCCCTTCCAAGCTGTGTGACATCTAAACATGCTCATGTCTCTGTGTGTGACCCGTGTATCAGTGTGTCGTGTCAGTATGCGGCGCTGTGGACACCTGCATCTCCCTGAGAGACTGAGTGGAGAGGGTGGGGAGAAATGGAGGGAGCCAGTTCACACCCCTTCCAGGAGCCCGTTGAGAGTCACACTGTGGTGGGCACAGTGGTGCGCGCCTGTAATCCCAGCAGCCCAGGAGGCTGAGGCAGGAGAATCGCAAGTTAGAGGCCAGCCTCAGCAACTTAGTGAGACCCTAACTCTAAGGATACTTTTTTTTTTTTTTTTTTTTTTTTTTTTTTTTTTTTTTTTTTGCGGTGCTGGGGATCGAACCCAGGGCCTTGTGCTTGCAAGGCAAGCACTCTACCAACTGAGCTATCTCCCCAGCCCGAGACCCTAACTCTAAATAAGATATAAAAAAGGGCTGGGGGATGTGGTTGAGCCCCCCTGAGTTCAATCCCCAGTACCAAAAAAAAAAAAAAAAAAAAAAGTCACATCATTAGAAAAAAAAGAAGTTCTTATTATCCAGGAAATCCCAAGGGGTTTAGAGGTTCTGTGCAGGGGACTGGAGGCAGCAACCAAGATACAGACTTCCTACTGTTCCACACCAACAGAAGGTCACCAGGAACTGACCGCGAGCCGCTTGTGTGGACACATCTCCAGCATCCCTGCCAGCCCCAGCCCCAGAGTCCTCCTCACCCTCTGCTTCCTCTGCCTTCTGTTCTCGCGAGTCCTTCAGAAACGGGATAAGGGTGAGGCGGGAACATTCTGGAGAAAACAGGCAGCAGTACAAGCTAGAGAGAGGACAGTGGTCTAGTTTTAAGGACCAGAGACTTCTGCAGAAATCCATGACAGCGTCGGAGAAGAAAATGCAGGGGAAGGCGGGAAGGACCAGGGTTGGGGACAAGGGCCGTCTTCAGGAATCCTTGGCCGGCAGCCGGTGGACAAGGGTTGTGAGGCCTCGCACGGGTGTGGTGGGCTGGGCTGCGCTGGGCCGGGCTGGGCCAGATGGTTGGTTGGCTGGGGGCAGTAGATGGGGTGGGTCCTCCCTGCTGCCCACCACCACGCCCCGCACCGAGGCAGGTCCTGAGGGTGGGATGCTGTGCAGAAAGCCTGGATCTTAGGGGAGGCAGGAGCTGCTGGGCTCTTAGGGGATCTTAGGATCTTAGGATCTTAGGGGGTCTGGGCTGCTGGTTGTGAGGAAGCAGGGGGTCCCCGACTCCTGGGCTGTGACAGAGGAAGAGGCTGTACCCAGTCCCCGGTGCAGAGGAACATGGGACTTGGTCTCATAGGTCCCTGGGCAAAAATAGAGACTGGTAACATCCCTTTTCCGGAAGTCCTGTTGTGAGAATGATCTAGAGGGTTGTATCCAAAGAGACGGGAGGGTAGGAGCCTGGGGGTTGGTTACCAGGGGCATGTGTCAGGGGACACCATGGCCCCTGAAGGACAGGAGCTGTAGCCAGTGGCTTAGGAGGCTTGGGTGAAGGGAATAGGACCTCAAGAGTCCCAAAGGGTCAGTGGAGGTGGCCTACTCTGGTCTGTCCCTCACTCAGCTTGCAAGAAACTACCCGCCACACAGCCCCAAGAGAGTGTGCTCAGCAAGCACACCTGCCCCTGAGCAGCCACCCAAAGCAGCCTTGGGCTGCATCCCACACCCTCTGGCACATGAGCTGGGACGTGCCCAGCCACACCACAACGTCCTGTGGACGGGACACGCCCTGCCCACACCTGACCCTGGTGGCTGTGACCCGCAGGGCATCAGGCTGGGGCCTGGCATTGGAGAAGGAACCCCTGACAGCAGAGACCCCTGTAATGCTGTGCGTGAGAGAACGCAAGTGCCAGGACAGAGACGGGGTCAGATGCAGCCAGAAAGAGAGAGATGCCGAGTGTGAAGCAGACAGAGCAGAGTCCTGGAGGCAGCAGAGCCCCAGGCCCCGACAGTGAAAGGAGAGAAACTTCTAGGTGGATGATGGACACACAGGGCCGCTGAGCTGTATGCTTCCTTTTCTGTTCCTGCAGTTCCAGGGGTTAGGTTTTCAGGAACATCCTTACCACTGTGTGTGGACGCTGGATTATACTCTAAGGTCAGGCCCCAAGGATGCCATTCACACATCCCAAAGAAAGAACGTGAAGGACGGTGGCCATGCTGATTTCCACAATGTGAGTATCAATACATGTATCCCAAAATAAACCATGCATCTCTGATCAAAATGACTAATGTTCATGAAGCAGTTATTTTACTAATTTATGGTACTGAATTGAACCCAGGGGCACTTAACCACTGAGCTACATCCCCAGCCCTTTTTATTTATTTATTTACTGTATTTTTTAATTTAGAGACAGGGTCTCGCTGAGTTACTTAGGGCCTCGCTAAGTTGCTGGGGCTGGCTTTGAACTCATGATCCTCCTGCCTCAGTCTCCCAAGCCGCTGGGATTACAGGCATGTGCCACCGTGCCCAACTATGAAGCAGTTATGATATGGCAGGCATTATCACACCCACCCAGATGTGTAAATACACACACGCATGCGCGCACGCACACACTGAGTTTCCCCGTTTAATCCTCGAGCAGTCTTACTGAACAGATGAGATGGGAGCTCACTGTCATCAGCTGATTTTCTCAAGTATTCAGAGCCGGTATAGTTGAACCAGGTGGGTAGACTCTGGGTGTGACCACTGTACCACAGACCCATGACCGCCTCCGTCCCTGGGGTCTGAGGGCACCTTAGGTCTCTCCCTGTGCACCTTAGTAAGACCCCGTCTTGCACGTCCAGGTCCTATGCATGGTGTGTGCCTGTGTGACATCAGATGTCCTGACCACACTGGAGGCTGGATGGAGTCTGTGTATACATCCAAGTCCTAACCGTCCAACTACATTCACACCTGAACATCCATCTGTGGTTATCGAAACTGCAACCTGACACATGCCAAGTATAGCTGAAAGCACTCGTCAGAACCTAAGTGCACAAGTCCAGTTATTCACGGTTGCATATGGCCACATGTGTGACTTCATAGGACACCGAGTTTGCTGAGATGCACAGACTCTAGGACCAAGCCCGAGCCACACAGTCATTTATAAATACATACAGAGTGTGTGTGTCCCGCCCGGAGCCGTGGGCTCTTCCTCCTGCCTGCAGATGACATCTGTAACTGTGCGGTCCAGAGGAGCAGGTGGGGGAAGATCGCGTGCGCGTCCGAGGAGGGGTGCGGGTGGAAGTCCTGGTTTTCGTTGTTTGCGCTTGGCGGGGCTAGCTGAGGGAAGAGAGGGGTCTGAGTTAGTCAGTTTCTCAGAAACATAAAGCTCACAGGATTTACAGATGTACCGAGAATATTCACGACAGGAATCGGCTCTCGTGACTACGGAGGCCAAGGAGTCCTGCCACCTGCTGTCTGTGACCTGCAGAACCAGGAAGCCAGTGGTGTGATTCAGCCCAAGTCCAGAGGAGGAAGGAGCAGGAGCACCAGCGACGGGGGCAGAAGAAGACCCAAGTCCCAGCTACGGAGAAAGGGACTTTGCCCTTCTCCTGACTTTTTCTTCGGTGCCCTTGACGGGCTGGATCATGGCCACCCACATGGGGGGGAGATCTTCTTCACTCAGATGCTGATCTCTTCCAGAAATACCCTCAGAAACACCCCCAGAAATAATGCTTTACCTAATATTTGCACATCCCTTAGTCCCGTCAAGTTAAGTTAACACATAAAATTAATCAGGGCCCAAGGGAGGGGACTGGACTGCGCCTCAGACTGAGTCCCTGCCTGAGACCCGGAGATGGCCCGGGCCCCACCAAGGCTTGTTCCTTCTTCCTCTCTCCCCTCCCCCCCCCACCTCCTCCTCCTCCTCCTTCTTCTCTCCCCCTCCCCACTTCCTGCAGAGCCTGGACTCCGCCCCATGAGCCCTGGTCAGCAAGCCACAGTCACATCTTGATAATTCTGCAGCCAACCTCTCTGCCCTTTAGCCGGCTTGTTCCACTCCACAAAGGGGCCAGCGCTCAGGGTCTTCCGGAGGGAGGAGCAGAAGTGCAGCAGTCACTGCAGGAGGACCCCCAGGGCAGCTCTGGGGGGTGTGGGTGGGCAGGGATGGGAAGCAGCCCAGGGAGCGGAAGCCCTTCCCTGCATGCACTGTCTTCCTACTTCTCTGTCCAGCTCTGTCTCCAGGTTTGTCCCTCTCAGGGTGACTCTGGAGCCCCATGGTGGCTGCAGGTCCTCCAGTCCTTTGGGGGAGTCCCCTGAGGGATTCTCAACTCACCTGATTGTACACCAACCCATGCCAGCCACCAGCTGGGTATGACAAACTGCAGGCCACCGAGTCTGACAAAGCCCAATCTGTTCTGCCTGCCCCAGGTTGTGCGGTGTTTAATGCACCCCTTCTTGCCCAGACCCTCGGGTATACTGCTGTTCTTGTCGCAAGCCTCTCCTTCCTCCAGAGACCCTGGACTACGGAGCCCTAGCCCTCCTCTCTCAGGCCCAGGGGTCCAGACCCCAGCCTCCTCCCCCCACTATGGAAAGAACCTCCTATGAACAAACACTGGCTAGCGCCACCTAGTGGTAGAACCGACCGGCAAGGACAAGAAGAAGAAAGGCAGGTTTTCTGTGCCCTCTCCAATTTTCCCCAGTACAGTCCAAAAAATAAAGTCGCAGGGAAAAGCTAAGTTCTGCATGTGGCATGCTTCCCATTCCATGTCACACTTTCACACTCGGTTCTCACACATCCATTTTCTCTCCCTGAGCCTCAATTTCCCCGTCTGTAAAATGGGGTTCTTGTTAAAGGGGGTTCGGGGATTCTGAGAAAAGTGCCATCCCAGGAGATCAAGAAACAAAGTTTCCCCCAGTCCTGGACCTGCCGCTGCCAACAGTCACCTGAGAAGGACCTCTTCATTCCCCAGAGTTCTGTTTCTAGAGGAAACAGGACTAATAATACTTGTTTAAGCTGGGCGCTGTGGTGCACACTTCTTGGGAGACTAAGGCAGGAGGATAGTGAGCATAAGGCCAGCCTGTTCAACTTAGTGAAACTTTGTGTTAAAATAAAATAAAAAAGGGCTGGGGACGTAGTTCAGTGGTAGAGCACCCCTGGGTTCAAGACACCATTAAAAATAAAAAGGTCTGGGGTTACCCTGCACTGACCACGTGTCAGGCAGTAATGCCTCCTCTACAGAGGAGGTAGAGGCAATCACCACTCCCACTGAGTAGCCAAGGCAGCCAAGGCACTGAGAGGCTAGGCGATGTGCCCAAGGGCACACAGCACTGTGTGGCAGGGACAGGATTAGCACCCAGTCCAGCTGCTCCAGAGCCCATGTCTGAACCGGGTGCTGTGTTAATTGGTCTTTAAAGCGTCAGACTGATTTTATAATTGACACACTAATTCCATGGGTATTACCTCATCCAACCCCAAGAAGGCCCCACCTCATCTGCCCATCCCAAACTAAAACCCCTGAACACCTGACCAGTAGACAGGTGATGCTTCTCACCCAAGGGGCTACACATTTCTTAACCCTCCCAACTTCAGCAGCCTCTGTGGTCTTGAACAATTCCCACCTCCTCTGCTCAAGAGTAGAAGAGGGCTGGAATCTACAGGCATCAGTACAAAGCAAGCTTATCTCCTTACGCAAATGAACTCCACACTCCTGGAAAAACTCTCTGAGGCCGTCCACTGAGGACCAGGTTTTACAGGGAACCACGTCAGGGGAGGCTGTGAGCAGGGGCCAGAGGGGTGGGCTCTGAGAATCGGAAGACCCTCTGTGGCCACGTGGTGACTGCCGCCACCACAAGGGCCAGACTGCCAAGTGAGGAGAAGACTGCTGGGGCCAGGAGCCAGGGAGAGAGAATGACTGAGCTGGAGCCAGGCCAAGGGGACAGAGAGGAGGGGCAGGGGGAGAGAGAGACTGGGGCAGGTCAAGGGTTGGGGATGGATGGGGTGAGAGGCAGGACGGGAGGGGAGGGAGGACCGCTATGGGGTCTGGTCATATGAATGGACGAGGATGGTGGGACTGTCCCATAGAGAGTCTGGATATTGAAATGAGTTAGGACACCGTGAGAGGGCCCTAATGACATTGGGGAGGGGTCGCCCAGGAGCAGGAGGCTGCTGGAGACTGGAGTTCAGGTCTGAAGGAGGAGACCTGCGTGCTTGGTGAGTTAACCCCCGAGCTGCAAGAAGAGTCTCCTGCAGAGCGTTCTGGAAGGAGAGGAGGTGGTCAGAAGGCCGGCCTCAGGCCGCAGGGCAGGCGCAGGGCGTCTGCTTAGACAGCCGGCAGCACCGCACGGGTCTGAGCCGGCCGCAGCAGGCGGGAGGCGGGTCGCCGACGTCACTGAGCGGGGCGGGACGGGCACGCTCCCAGTGGGCCCGCGCGCGCGCTGCAGATCCCGTGTCCCCGTCGGTGTCAGGCGGACGCTCCCAGTACCTGCCTGCGTGGGCTGGAAGGAAGAGCACGTGCGGCCCTGATGGACGGCGCTTAGCACAGGCCTGGCACGGGAAGCCTGTGGCTCATCTTTCTGTCACCACCACCGCCTGCCAACAGCCGCACGTGGCCAGGGGCCGCAGAGAACTGGCCAACCGGTTGTGCCTGGGGTCGGAACACTGGATTCCGCCCCGTTGCCTCCTGCCCTCTGCATGACTTTTGCCTGTGCCGCCCCTCTGTAGAGGTTATTAAGGAGGAAGCCATAGCAGCTGACAGGGCTGTTGGGAGCACAGGTGAGCACGGGGTGTGGCCTGGGGCGCCCCGGCCCAGGCTCGAAACAAAGGGGAGACAAAGGGATCAAGGAGCTCTAGAATAGCTTCCAGCCTAGGGATCCAGAATGTCTGAAGATCTGGAGTTGTCGATGACTGGAGACCTGAAGTTCTAGAGTGCCTGAAGGTCTGGGGCTCCCAGACATTGAAAGCTCCGGAGTTTCAGAGTGTCTAGAGATCTGTGGTTTTAGAGTATTCTGAAATCTTGGGTTTCAGAATATCTGAAGACCGAGACTCCCAGAATGCCTTGGGGCCTGTGGTCTTAGAATGTTAACGTCTGATATTCTAGATATTTGGACAGCCTTTGGTTCTGGAGGACTGAGCCCCGACTGTTGGGCAGCTTCCCATAAAGGAAATGCCTCTCCAGACAAAAGAGGAACCATGTTTATAACAGGTCCCATTCTTTGCTGGTTGACTTGAGGTAAGTCCCTCCTGCTCTCTGAACCTACTCATTAGTGAGACTAGACAATTGCTCAGAGCCCTCTGGGGTTCTGAGACACCAGAAACCAGCCTCAAATACCTGAAGCCTTCAGTCATCTTACTGTTGATCTCTGGCCTTCAGAATTTCAAGTTCCAGAATCCAGAATCAAGACCACAGAATCCAGAACACATACCTAGTTTCCCAGTCTCTAAATTCATACTTCTCAGTCAAGATTCTAGCAATCTCAGATTTGCAAAAGCAAGCTTGTCTCCAGTCCAGTCTTTTAAATGTGCAATGCAGATCTGGAACTCCAAATCTCAGAATCTAGATCAGACTTTAGAAACAAGGCATCAAAATCCAAAATCTGCCATGTAGACCAGGCCCCAGGCTTCACATTGCATGTGCACAGGTTTCTGACCTCAAGTCCCAGGTTCCAAAGGTTTCTGACCTCAAGTCCAGATTCCTAATCTGGATTCCGGATTCAAATACCTGGGATCCAGAATCCAAGCCTAAGACCTCAAAGGGCATTAAAAAAACTTAACACCACCCCACATCCAGATTCCAGACCTCAGACCCCAGAACTCAGACTTCAAAATCCACACTCCAGACTTTAAGTCATAAATGACAAATTCAGGACCCCAAAATCCAGAACTCAAGATCCAGATCTAGACTCTGAGCTCCATCTCCAGAATCCAAGGTCCAGAACCCTGTCCCAGGCACAAGAAGTATGACTCTAGAATCCAGTTTCCACACTCCACACCCCAAATTCCAAGCTGTGTATTTTGAGGTTCTCTGAATTTTCTTGCACTTGCCTTCCTGTCCCCTGCCCCTGGAGGAAAACTCCTCCTCACAGACTCAGACAATAGCTTCAGTCCATAAATGCTCATTAAACCTCGTCCCCCACCCCACCAGCCACCAAGGCGTCCAGCCTGTAAAGCTGACTCTCAGACACTCTCACCCCACCCTACACCACCCCACCCCTGGACCCAGGTGGGGCTGGGACCTTATAAATTCAGGCATTTTGGTGCCTGCCTCCCTTCTGCTGCCATCCAGGCTGCCCTAGATGCTACTGGAGAACTGGAGGGGGTGAGATCTTTAAGAAAGAGCTTGGGAAGGGGGAGCGGTGAGGGGCCACTCAGACCACGCTGGGGGAATCGAGCGTCAAGGGTACTGGATAGATCCATGTGTCCTTTACTGAGGTCTCAAGGTGAACCTGAACCAAGACAATGTCCTGAAGCTGCCAGAAAAGCCCCCATGGGGACAGGGGATATAGAGTGAACCAGGAGGATGTGGCTGAAAGCACCGTACCAGAGCCAAGGACGTGGGCAGGAGAACGACCTTCCAGAGCCCACCTGCATGCCAGGCTTCAAGCTGGCTGGGGACACAGAGAGGACCTGACCTGAGGCCCCTCCTCAGAGCCCCCAATTTGGGGGAAAGGGAAAAGACCAGACGGGATTTGTGGGGGTCTGTGCTGTAATGGAGGCAGGATGGGCCTCCATCCTGTGGGGTTCAGAAGACAACCGTTAGTTAGGTACTACGCCTCTCAGAGGAGGCTGGTCTGAGCCTTGCAGGACAGGTACAAATTCGGAAGATGAAGGGAAGGACTTTAACTCACTCCCAAAGCTTCCCCAGGTCTCCCCTTGGCCAGACCCAGCAGCAGGCAGTACATGGAATCCAGAATCAGGTCAGCTGAGGCCTGCTCACGGGAGTTCCCAGTCTGATGGGGGAGGGAGATGCCACTGAGGGCCAGGGAGGTCAGAAGAGGCCTCAGGGGGAACGTGGACCTGGAGGAGAAGGGCATGCCTGATAGGGGCACAGCCTGAGCAAAGGGGAAACAGCTGCACTGGCCTTGTAGACCTTGTCTACAAGGACAAGGTCAGACAGGCTGAAGGCCAGGAACCCACTCACATCCTCTAAAATGGGGCTGAGGGGCTGGGACTTTATCCCAGGGTCGCTAAGTGGCCTGTGGAGGGCTGTGATCAGGGAGGGGCATGGATGGCCAGCTCTGGGAGTGGAGAGACCCACTGGGGCCTTGGGCAGGGGACAGGCTGGGGGAGTACTAGACTGGAGGGGGACTTGAGAGGCCAGAGAGGAGGCTGGGATTGGGTCCTGAGCAGGCCCTTGGGGATGGCACGGTGTGGGGGGCCTGACAGGCTACAGGGGGACCTGGGGCCTGTCCTGGTGCCTAGAGGAACAGTAGACCCTCCAGAGATGGGGGACCCAGCAGGAAGAGCGGGTGGGGGCCAGGGGAGCGGGTGGTGAAAAGAAGTTTTTGAAACAGCAGAGGTGAGGAAGGAATGAGTCGGTGCCTGGAGGGGTCCGGGTGGGACAGGGGAGCCCAGGCGCAGCCCGGTTCCTTCTCCTCTCCACAGACGTCAGCTGCGCCCCAGCCCCTCTCCACGATGTGGCTTCTGCTCACCTTCTCCTTCCTGCTGGCATCTGCAGGTGAGCGGGCCCAGGTTGGGTCCTGCTGCCCCAGAGGGTGGTGTCCCTTCCCCTGAATGTGCAGGTCCTGGAACCTCAGAGAGACCACCGATGACCCTGCCCCCACCCTCACCCCACCTGAGCCACCTACCAAAGTCCCTGAGTCCTCACCCCACCCTGAAAGCCACTGGGGCTCTGGAAGCACTGTGCTGTCTGGAGCCTCTCCCTGCCCGTGACAGTGAGCACAGTTCTGGCATCTCACAAACCTGAGTTTGAGTCCTGGGCCTGCCCCTTCCTTGCTGGGTGACCTTGAGAAACTTGTTTTACCTCTCTGGGCCTCAGGTACCTTCTGGATAAGATAACATGTACCTGTGACAATAATGGCGAGGTCTCAGTAGCATAATGTAGGTAATGCATGTAATAAGCATTGAACAGGGTCGAGAAGCCAAGAGCAAAGATTCTGGGTTCAAAGCCCACCGCTGCCACTCTCTAGCTGCCCAGTGAGTGATTGAGCTGACAGGCCTTCCCCCACAGGTGGTTGTTGAGGACTAAACTTGGGGACCCGTGAAGTGCACGTCCATGTGAAGTGGGCACCACAGTCCTCATCTGCCAAGGGAAGGGGCTGTGGCTCAGAGGGATGGCCACTAGGTCAAGGTCACCTGGGTGGCAGGTAAACTCCAGCCCTAGCTCTGCCACCACCCAGAGAAATCAAATGTAACCTGATGCCTCCAGGAGGAACCGGTGGGTAGACTGTTCATTAACCCCCTCCTGCCCCACGGGGCCCTCGCCCCTGGGGCCCCTCAGGCCTCCCCCATGCTGCCAGCCTCCCCTCGGGCTCTCCCCGTGCCCTCAGCTCCCTGCCTCCCGCCTGCCTGCTGCACCCACCTAGGGACTCCGCCCTTCTCCAGACTGGACTGGCCAGGTGCAGCCCGGTGCCCAGCTGTTCAGCAGTGCCCTCCCGCCCTTCTCCATAGGGCGACCTCACCTTCCTTTGTTAAGCCCCTCGTCCACCACATCCGCATTCCCCTGGCCTCACCCTCACCTTGGTGGGCACAGTGGGGGTATTTGGTCCAACTGTGCAAATTCAGCCGCAGTGAGGGTGTCTGTGTGCACGGCTATGACCTTGGGGGTACACTCTGCTCACTTGCACATTGCCCATTGTAGGAGGTTGCGGTCCTGTGACCTGGAAATGTCCCTGATCATGTCCTGTGAATGGTGCCATTGTGTGTGTGTGTGTGTGTGTGTGTGTGTGTGTGTGTGTGTGTTCGTGTGGTGGGGGGAGGGGGTGTCCACCTCCCATCCACACTCATGAACCAGGTCCCCGTAGGTGCAACCTGCTGTGTCTTTGGCCTTGAAGACCCAGCCATATGTCTGGGTGTTGCCCTGGAGTCTGATCTGGTGGGTCCACATCTGAGTGTTGGTCCTCTGATTTGGTGTCTGCAACTTTGGCTCTTTACAAAACAGCTGTGATTGAATCCAAGTTTTGACTTTGGCCATCAATCATATGGAGGTCTGTGCAGATGTCTGCCTCCTTTGGCTCTATGTGTGCCCACAAATAAATCCATGTGTCCTTTGTTAAAAATAATTAGCATTTACTAAGCAGTTACCAGTTACCATGTTGCAGGCATGATTCAACACACACACACACACACACACACACACACACACAAAACACTCCTGTTTCATCTTTACAAACATCCCCATCTTACAGATGAGGAAAGAGAGGCACAGAGAGATCAAATAACTTGCTCCACATCTCACAGCCTGTATATTTGAATCCAGGGTGAAGGACCCCACTTGCTCTGTCTAGACCTGGTATGCACATGTGCTCATCTGTGACACTGGATGCCAAGACCCACACTGCAGACTAAATTTAGATCTGCCCTATATCCAATGCTGTGTGTGTGTGGATACACCCATGTATTAGCTGTTCATATTCATACACATGTGAATGTCTCTGCTGTGATTCTCGAAGCTAATCTGTGTGCCTGCAGTTGATTTTAAAATGCTCTCCCTGTCTTGTGCCTATGTCTGCCAGCCTGGTGGAGTGCGGGCGTGTGTCCAGGACCCTGTGGGGCCATGCTGGTATCTTTTATAGTATAGTGAATGTGGCTGAAATATACTGACCCTGGAACCAGGCCTGTGTGTTGTACATATTGAGGGGCTACATTCACTTGATATTGTGACACTTTGGTGACCCTGAAGGACTAGTTCCAAGTGACCACCTGTCTGAACCTCACCCCCAATCACAGAGAACTCCTTACCCTCTGAGCCTTTCCCCTTCCTCTCTCCCAGGCTCCTTAGCAAGTGGGGCTGCTAAGAATTGCATAACAGGCCATCTTCGTAAAGGCCAGAGAAGACAGCACTTCACCATAAGCAGCAGGGACCCTTCAGAAATCGGAACCAGGCATGGTGGCACACGCCTGTAATCCCAGCAAATTGGGAGGCTGAGGCAGGAAGATCACAAGTTTGAGGCCAGTTGTGGCATTTTAGCAAACCCTAAGCAACTTAGTGAGATCCTGTCTCAGAAAATACAAAGGGCTGGAGATGTGGCTCGGTCATTAAGCACCCCTGGGTTCAATCCCTAGTACTAAAAATAGAAAAAAAAAGAAAGAGAGAGAGAGAAAGAAAGAAAGAAAGAGAGAGAGAGAGAGAGAGAGAGAGAGAGAGAGAGAGAGAGAGAGAGAGAAAAGAAAGAAATCGATTGGTAAGGGCGTGGATGAAAAGGATGGCCAGGACAAGGTGTAAGGAAGGCCTGGGGGATGCCGAAAAGGCCCCGCCTCAGGGATCTTCTGCCCCTCCCAGCAGCCCAGGATGAAGACAAGGCTCCGGAAGGGGAGGAGTGTGTGCCCCACTCCCAGCCGTGGCAGGTGGCCCTCTTCGAGCGTGGGCGCTTCAACTGCGGGGCTTCCCTCATCTCCCCGCGCTGGGTGCTCTCTGCTGCCCACTGCCACACCCGGTAGGAAGGCAGGGTTTGGGGTCCTGCCGGGGCTGGGGACAGGGCTGGGAGCTAAGTTTGGGGGAGGTTCACGCTGTGCCTGGACTGATGGGGTGAGGCGGGACGAGGATCTGGATCCTGGGTTCTGAAGGAGGAACCGGCTGGCTGAGAAGGGGTGTGAGTTCTTAACTCTTAGGTCGCTGAAGGAGGAAAGAGGCTGGTGCGGGCCCATCTTTCAGGCCCTGGGTGAGGGAAGGGTCTAGGAACCCAGAGGCTGAGTTCCAGGTGCGCCCGAGCTTTCCGTTTCCTGGATCCCCAAGGGGCAGGAGCTGGAACCTTTTGGCCTCAGGCATACAGGTTCATAATGGCATCTCGAGATTCCCAAAGGGTCAGAGGAGCCCAGGTTGCACACTCTTTGATCCCCCTGTCTACTCCTTACCCTCTCGCCTGCACAGCTTCATGAGAGTGCGCCTGGGCGAGCACAATCTGCGCAAGCGTGATGGTCCCGAGCAACTGCGGACTGTTTCTCGCATCATCCCACATCCGCGGTATGAAGCGCGCAGCCACCGCCATGACGTCATGCTGGTGCGGCTAGCCCGGCCTGCGCGTCTGACCCCCCAGGTGCGCCCGTTGGCTCTGCCCGCCCGTTGCCCCTACCCAGGAGAGGCCTGCATGGTGTCTGGCTGGGGCCTGGTGTCCGACAACGAGCCCGGGACCACAGGAAGCCCTGAGTCTCAAGGTGTGTGAAAGGATGGACCCAACCTTCGGGGCTCTTGGTGGAGGGGGCAAGAGCCAAAATGCACTGTGCGCTCCAAGTCCACTGTCCTCCCCAGTGAGTCTCCCAGACACACTGCATTGTGCCAACATCAGCATCATCTCGGACACAGCTTGTGACAAGGACTACCCGGGAGGCCTGACGGACACCATGGTGTGTGCCGGAGTAGAGGGCGGAGGAACGGACTCCTGTGAGGTCAGATCCCAGAGGGGCCAGCAGGTGGGAGAAGTGGTGGGTGCAGGCTGGAGGTTGGGCTAGGCTTGGATTTTGTGTGACGAGAGAAGACCCTAGAGTTAGGTCTGGAGATGGGATGGTAAGAGTGGTTATGATGCTGGTGAGGTTGGAGTTGGAGCTAAAGATGGGGACAGGGATGGATTGGGTTTGGGGTGGAGAATGTGGCATCTCACTTGGAATAGCATGGACTGGTGTGAGAATGGGGGTGAGTTTGCTTTGGGTGGGAAATATGTTGGGGTTTAGGTGGGATTGAATGGATTCAGAGAGGAGATTGGGACCGAGTTGTGTTGGGTGTGAGGACGGGCGTGGCTTTGCCCTGATGTGTTGAGGTTCCTTAGGTTTAGCTGGGGGTGCCTAAGGGTCTGGTCGTGGGAAAGACGAGTGGGAGGGACGGGTTCCATGGAGTTACATTGGGTTGAGGTTGGGTTGTATTGGTTTGAGTTAAGTTGGCTCATGATGGGTTGGTTTGGGTTTTGGTTGAGATTGTGAATGGTGATCCGGGAAGTTCCCACTCAATCTGAGACACCCCCTTCTCCCCGCAGGGTGACTCTGGGGGACCCCTGGTCTGTAGGGGTGCTCTGCAGGGCATTGTGTCCTGGGGTGATGTCCCTTGTGACACCACCACCAAGCCTGGCGTCTATACCAAAGTCTGCCGCTACCTGGAGTGGATCAGGGAAACCATGAAGAGGAACTAATTGGACTCTGAGTGGAAGCCTCCACAGCTGACCAGCGGCCCCATCCTGCCCTCGGCCACTTCTGCACCCACTCTGTCCCTGTCCAAGTCCCAGATGTTAGCCAAGGACTTGTGTCTGAAGCTATAGGTGGTGTTCAAGGTCACCTGTTTAACACCAAGATAAGAGGTTAATTCAAGTTTCTCCGTAGGAGTTCTTTCTTCTGGAGATGAAGGGAAATAGGAGCCAGAAGCTGGGGGTGGGGGTACTGAGAGACACAGAACAAAGTTCCATCTCAATCCTTGTCCCTCTAGTAGGTGAGAGGAAATGACTTCAAGCAGGCCTGTGTCCTTTCAGCACATGTGAGCAAGTGCATGATGCTGAACAGGGTCTCAACCTCACTCACCCTGGATCCTCGCATCTGTAAAATTCTGACCATGATATCACTTACCCCGGTGGTCATGAGGAGAGATTGAGGTAATTCTTATGAACTGATTAGAACAGTGTCTGGCACTGGGTAAATAAATCACTGAACCCCAGAGAGAACCCACACACACTAGGTTACCAAGAATGACTTCTTTATCTTAAAGATTTGATTCAAGGTTTCCTGCTAGTCATGACAAACAAGGCAAACTCCTCCTTTCCTTAACCAGATTCCTGGACAGCAGAGGCTGGGACCCTGTGAGCTGCTTTGATCTTACCAAAGAGTCAAGATAACACTTCAGAAGCCTGTGGGTTTACCACTGAGGCTTCAGGAACCTCGTTCCTGGTTCTCCTCAGAGATCCCAAAATGTGATTTTTAAGATCATGGGATATGGAAGCACATGAACCTGGTTCTTGAGATCTAAATATTATATTGATGGCATGAGAGTGGTAGCTGGAATTTGTGGTGATAATTGTGACCCAGGAGGGCAGTTTATCCACATCTGTGGGACTTCAAAGAACATGACCTTCAGCATCCATACCTGGGAAACAAGGAGTGAAAAGGTCATTGTGATCCCAACACTGGGGACACACTACATTTGGGAATGCTAGAGAGCTTGCCTGGGAGACCCTGGAAATTTCATATTCCAGGATTTGAGAATGCTAGCCCTGTGATAACATGTCCTCCTAATTTTTATTTTGAAAGGACCAAGTCTTGGGTCCAAGAGTGCAAGCATCAGGGCAGGCTGAATGCCAAGGCTTATGTTTCAGGGAGAGCTGGCAGCTGAGAAGCAGCTTTCTGGGCGCTGGAGTGCCCTGTCCCACTGAGCAAGGCCCCAGGAGCTCCAGGCCCTGCCCACCTGGCCTCAGCCCTGGGAATGCTTCCAGTGTGATCCAGGGCATGCAGGACAACAGGTGCAGGTTCTCCCTCCCCTTCCACAGGGGGTGGGAAAGGGTAGCCCAGCCCGTCACCAGGGGCAGGGCCTTGGCCAGTATCTGGGTGCCAGCAGGGCAGGGGCGGGGCTCTGGGGGGGATGAGGGTTTTTAAAGGCTCCCCAAGGAGGTTCCTCAGCTCCTAGCTTACCGCCTGCCTGCCTCTGGACACCTCTGTCACCATGTGGTTCCCGGTTCTGTGCCTCGCCCTATCTCTGGGGGGGACTGGTGAGACAGTGGGGGGATGTTGGGGGGGACCAGCACCCTGACTCTCATGCTTCCCTCTACCCCGTGAGTCCTTCCTCTCCTGCCCAGCACCCCAGCCTTGTCCCTCAAGGCCATGTCACCCTAGACCAGGGTATCAGATGCTTCCTTTCTCTCCCAGGCCTCCACACTGTCACCTCCCTCAAGGGTCCCCTTCCCTTACATGGGAGGTCCCTGCTCCCTGCCACTTGCCGGAGAACTTTCTTCTCTTCCCAAGTACATAGCACATCTCTGTGTCTCTCTTTGCGCTTCTCCAACTCTTCCAGGGAAGCCTTAATCCCGTACAGACCCTGGGACCCTGATCATCCCCTCCGGCCCTCTATTCCTCTGTGGCCGGATGGTCTGACAGGTCCCGCCTCACCCGGTGATTCTCCCACCCAGCTGTCAGCAATCCATCCAGTCCTCCAGACCCTGACATCCAATCCCCTTCCTCCCAAGTCTCCCAGATTCCACCAGACAACCTGGCTTCCCAAGCTGGCATGTGACTCCAGACATGGTGGCGGTGTGGGGCGGGCATGGAAAAGTTCTCTCTGCCCCAGAACCCCATGGAGAAACCCCATTCTTCCCTCCCAGGATAAAAACCCAAACCCTGCAACCACAGGCTCCTTTCCCTGCAGAAGTCCCATCTCTCCCCAAGCTCCAGCTCTTCCCCACCAGGAGCAAAGCTCTGGCTTCCTGGGACTCCAACCCCAGGGCCCCACTACCTCCCTAGTCTGACCATCCTGCCCTGACCTCCCCAAGGACCACAATAACCACAATGTGTGATTCTGACCCCTTACACCAGGCAAGTCCTCCATCTCCACCTGCACAGCGGTTTGGCCTTCTCTGTGCCTGTCCTGGGACCGCCTCCACCATCGCCCAGCACCCTCTGACAAGAACGCCATTCCCATGGGAAACAGTCTGCCCACCATCCTATCCCAGAATGACTGTCACTCACCCCTCCCTCTGGTGTCTCCAACCCAGTCCTGACACATCCCTGTGCTCAGGGCCACCTCCCACCAGAGACCATTCCTGCAACACAGGAAGGACCCTGGAACCTCACAGGAGCCCCTCCAGCCTCAACCCTGCTCCTTCCTCTATCCTTCAACTTGGAAACCCCAAATTCTAACTCTTCAGCACAGCTGACCCCTTCCAGCCCAATCCAGTTCCCTAAATCACCCCCAGATTCCCCTACCCAGATACGATTATCCTCTCAGACCTGGTCCCCTCAACCCTCATCCTTTCCTGAACCGCGAAAGCTCAACCCAGGCCCTGTCTCCCTAGCCTAGGAGCCCCTAAACACAGAGTTCTTCTTCCAGCCTCTGATCCTCCGGGGAGGCCTCTACTGGTTTCTGGAATCCCTCCTCTGTCCACTCTCCTCCCACCCCTCAGCCCAAGACCCTGGGGGCCAGACCTCGACCCGACGCCTGCTCCTTGTCTTGCTGCGTTCTGCCCTCATTCCCGGGGCCAGCTCTGCTCTCAGCGCACAAACTCCCCATCCAGGAACAGCCGGCAACCCACAAGCTCAGGAAGACTCTTGAGTTTGGGTCCCTTTCCCAACCCACTTGGCTATGTCCCCAGATCCCCGGTCCTGGCCCTCTACCCCCACATCCCTTCAGACCCTCTGAGTCCAGTCCCCAACCCCCTCCACAGGTGCTGCACCCCCCGTCCAGTCTCGGATCATAGGCGGCTGGGAGTGTGAGAAGCACTCCCAGCCCTGGCAGGTGGCCGTGTACCATTACAGCAGCTTCCAGTGCGGGGGTGTCCTGGTGCACCCGCAGTGGGTGCTCACAGCCGCCCACTGCATCAGCGAGTGAGTAGGGCCGGGGCCTGGGAACAGGGTGTCTCGCCCACAGGACTGGGCAGCCAGGGCCATTCCCAGGGTGACCTCAGGCAAGGCTGGGCCTGACCAGGGACAGTACTGGCTTTGCAAGGAGGGGCAGAGCAGGGACTGAGCACCCTGTCCACACCTGTAGCTCTCTGTCTCCCGGTATTTGGCTCTTTCTGTGATTGCATTCTGGTCTCTGTCTTCCTCTCTTCTCTCTGTGCCCCCATCTCCTGTCCATGTGTGGGTGTCTCTGCTGCCACCCCGGTCACTCCACATCTCCTCCCTGTGTCCCCGCCCCTCTCCCCTCTCCAGGTCTCCAGCTCACCCCTCACCCCCTCACTACTGGCCCCATTCCGGGGTGGGGGACCGAGGGGCACCCAGAGAAAAGGCAGGCATGCACCCCACCCCACGTGCCTGGAAGGGGCTTCCCGGAGGCCCTGCCCCTCCCTGCAGGCCACCAGTGCCCTAGGAGACACGGGAAGGGCTGAACTGGAGCTGGGAGGGCGACTGAGGGGGCAGGAGGAGGCGGGGGAGGCGGGGGCGACCTTGGGCTCTGTGCCCGCTGCCTGTCCTGCCAGGGCCCTAGCCAGCCCCGGGCAGCTGAGCAGCTCCCAGGCCCCCCCTCCTCACCTCCCCGGCTTCCTCTCTGCTCCCTGTCCTCCCTCTTCCCCTGCATCCTCTCCCACCTTCTCATTTCGCTGTCCTCCTCTTTCTGTTGGCCCTGGTCCCTGGCTGTCCTCCTCCTCACTTTCCCTCTTTGGGGGCCCTCCCCGTGCTCCCGCCCTCCCCTCCTTACTCCCTCCATCCCATTCCCCCAGCAATTACCAGCTCTGGTTGGGTCGCCACAACCTGTTTGACGATGAAGACTTGGCTCAGTATGTCCAAGTCAGTGACAGCTTCCCACACCCGAAGTTCAACCTGAGCCTCCTAAAGAACCACACCCGCCTCCCCGAGGAGGACTACAGCCACGACCTGATGCTGCTCCGCCTGTCAGAGCCCGCCCAGATCACTGACGCCGTGAAGGTCCTGGACCTGCCCACCCAGGAGCCAGAAGTGGGGAGCGTCTGCTTGGCCTCTGGCTGGGGCAGCATAAAGCCAGAGAAGTGTGCGTCTAGGCCAGACCATGCAGCCTGGGGCTGGGCGCTGCGGGGGGTGGGGGGGAGCGGGGCGAGGACCCAGGGGGATCTGGCCACACCCTTTTTCCCCTTGGCCTGCAGTTGCATACCCCGATGATCTCCAGTGTGTGGACCTTGAAATCCTGCCTAATGAAGTGTGTGACAAAGCCCATTCCCAGAAGGTGACAGACACCATGCTGTGTGCTGGGCACTTGAAAGGTGGCAAAGACACCTGTGTGGTGAGCCAGCACCCCCCACCCCAGGTGTGGGAGGCTGGGATCTGAACTCTTGGGATTCTGCTCCTCTGCTGCCCCACTGCAGCCCCTGCCCCAGAGCCTCAGCGGCCCCCACCCTGTCCCTCCCCACGCCGGTGCCTCATCCCTCCACACCAAGTTCACCTGCTCCTCCAACACATATGGACTGTCTAGTCAGAAAGCTCCCAGAGAGCAAGCTGGGGCCAGCCCAGGGGCGTGTCCCATAGCTGGCCCTACTCATTCTCACCGCCTGGTCTGCAGAGCCTGTTCTCTGGACCATGACCCCCAACCCTGTGCAGGAGACACACATTGGCCCGCACTCTGTCCCTGTTGGGGCCCCTGCCTGCCTTCTTCTGGGAGTGGGCTCTGGAGTACCCGGGTCTGAGTGCTTGACTTGCAGCCAGAACCCAGGCCCTGCGGACCCTTCTCACTCCCTGTCCCTCTTATGTTCCCAGGGTGACTCAGGGGGCCCACTGGTCTGCAATGGTGAGTTCCAAGGTGTCACATCATGGGGCCACGTCCCATGTGGCAGCCCCAATATGCCTGCCATCTACACCAAAGTATTGCCGTATGTGAATTGGATAAAGGACACCATAGAGAACAACCCCTGAATGCCCGTGCTGCCTCCTGCTCCCAGTAAAACTGAATATGCATCAAATGAGTGTAAGGTTATTCCTTATTATTCTTATTCTGAGCATTGGCTCTTCTGAAGACTTTTCTATAGATACAGTCTAGCCTTGTATCTTTTTTTCTTTTTTCTTTTCTACTGAGAATTTAACCCAGGAGTGATTTGGCCTTCCGGATGCTGGGTGGGCACCTACACGCTCAGGGGCCACAGAGCCCCTGAATCTCCCCATCGGTGGCAGTTTTGCCAGCAGTCAGGAGCAGATAGGGGAAGCGAAGGGGCCCTGACAAAGGTAGACCAACAGGCAGGGGAAGGCTCAGACCCCAAAGGGCAAATCAGGGCCCGATGTTAACCTGGGAGAGCAGGTGGGGGCCAGGGAGAATCAGACAGTGGAGGCTGGAGAGCGCTCAGGTTTTACTGTGGCAGGGGAGCCAGGAGCGTGCTGAAGGATGCGCTTCTAGGGAGGGACCCGTTCCGCAGAAGGCTGAGGCTACTCCAAATGCAGGGCAGTGGCATGTCCCCGGGAGCAAGAGTGGATATCCACTTATCGGGACTTCTGGGAGGGGAACTCCGACACATACTGCCAGGGCTGAGATGATGGGCAGCGAGGGCTGGGCACCGGGGGTGGGGTTACACAAACTGGCCACACAAACTGGCTCGGCAGGACAAGGTGGATCAGTCAAAGTCGCAGAACCCCAGGACAGAATAGGACTTCCGGGGTGGAAGAGAACTATGAAGACCCGGTGGGCGGAGACAGAGTCGCAAAGGGCGGAGCCTCGCACAGCGGGCAGGGTTTGCCTCCTGTCTGCAGAGGCTGGCGGCCTGCTGCCAGGGCGTGGGGCTTCAAGGGAGGTCTAATCTCCGGAAAGTGGCCACGCTGAAAGAGGCCGGCCTGGCACCCAGCAGCTGTTACCAATCCTGAGAAGCTTGGATGTTATTCCTCAGAGGTGCTTGGGGGACCATCCCGGATTATCGGGGCAGGTCCAGGGTCGGCCCGAAGTTCTGCCGTGGGGATGCGGGCTTCAGCACACACTGCTGCATGGTCCACCGGCGGGAACTGACCGGCCTCTCCAAGGAGGACATCCGTTGGCTCCATACGCCCACTTGGTTTAAGTAGGACAAGAATCCTGGGAGAGGGGGCTGGGTGGGCGCGGGACTCTGGGCCCTACCCTTAGGCCCCACCCACGGCATCCCTCCAGGCCGGCTGCCTCTCGTCCTCCCTGGGCTCCGCCCTCTGCCCTGCTGAGGCCCTGCCCTTCTTTCAGAGCCTTGCGCTCACCGGCCCACAGCATCAGGGCGCTGGCGCACCAGCACAGGTAGAACGTCACCAGGTAGGATACCCGTGGCCTCGGGCGCAGTATCTGGCAGTTGACTGCAAAAAGCGTCAGGCTGAGGAAAATCAGGAGCCCTGCACTGGGGTGGGGCCAGAGACGGACAGGAGGCTGGACAGTGACCCCCAGAAACCCCAATGAAAGAGACAGACTTCCTCTCCCACCCTCTGGACAAGCAAAGAAACAACACACACACACACACACACACACACACACACACACACAGATTGATGGATTGATGGATGCCTGGAGGAAAAGGAAGCTAGGAAATCCCACACCCGGAGGCTGACAGAAGGAACAGAGCAGAGATACACAGGGAAGGGGCACAGAGATCCCAGGAGACATCCCAAGACCCACAGATAGCAAGACAGAAATTCCAGATGCGCCTGGCTGAGGCGGGGAGCGGAGGCAGGGCGCCCCTCTGCCCCAAGGCCACACTCACCAATGCCAATGCTGAGGGAACTGAAGAGGAAGTCCAGCTTGCTCAGGCGGCGGAAGAGTGGCCGGAAAGAGAGGCCCATGGAGAGGAGGAGGACGAGGCACAGGGCCATGGCCAGCATCATTAAGCCCTTACTCATGTGAATGAGAACTGGGGAAGTGGCCACATACACCCACAGTCACCCCCAGACACTCCAGGCCACCTTCCAAGGCATCTACACTGACACCCATGAGCTGCCCAATAGGCACCCCTAAGTCTGGCTGACTCAAAATCGCCTCTATAAATTCCAGAATAACTGTTCTTACTAACAGTCACCCGTGGCCACCTTAAGAGACTCTTCAGAGACACCCCCAAATCCTAAGATCCTCCCCCACAGACTCCTGGGAGACCTCCACCCCCAGTAACCTCTAAAGACACATCTAGAGGCCCTGTAGCCCATGCAGGGTGACTGACCCGTGACCTGGCCCAGGTTGGGACACTTGTGCTTCCTGCAGTTGATCCAGAAGCCCAGGTAACCAGTGTAGGAACCCTGCAAGTAGGCCATGCGCCCATCCACCACGCTGAGCGCCATCAGGGTGGAGAGGGTGCTGAAGACGAGAGACCAGCCCCGCAGGATGAACTTGCGGTCCTCCTCCCAGGGGAGCTGAGCTGCCAGGGCAGAAGGGAGTTCTGGGGGCTGGATCATTCTCCATCACTTTGTTGAATACCAGTCTCCATTCCCCGCTAGATCCAAGCTCGCCTTTTATCCCAGTCTGGATCCCCTGACACCCACAACCATACCCCACCCCACCCAGGCCATGACCACAGCCTCATCCCCAACTCTTCCTGTCCCGTCTCCAACTTCACCCCTAGCACAACCCCATCCTAAGCTCCAACCTACTTGTTTTGTGTCAGACCCATTCTCTGGTCCCTGTCCCCAAACTCCAGCTCCAACTCTGCTGTCAACAACCTCATCCATTTGTCTCCGTTCCTCCCCCAAACCCCAGGCAAACACCAGTTTCAAGGTGTGGTCCTGAGGACAAGAACCATGGGGGTCCAAAGAAGGGACCAGATGGTACACTCCTCCTTCACCAGATGCCTCTGGTCCCGTCGGCCTTCCCATCGCCACCTCCCATCAGAGGGCAGTTTGGTGGTGAGCGACTGATAGGAAACGGGCTGAGCTTGGCACTAACCGAGATGGAGGTACTGGCAGTGCTGTTTCTACAGTTCCCACTCTCAGTCGCAGAAACGGGGGCAGATAAACGAGAGCCATAATAGAAGCAGACTGCTATCTACCTGTCACGGTCACACACACTCAGAGGTCTGGAATTGTCAGGGGCAAAACTGCCTGACTGGACTTTCTGCTAGCTGGTCTCACAGCAGTGTACCCAAGGAAAGGAAGACATAAATCACTGTGTGGCTGGGAGAGATTAGATAAATGGATGTGGGTGGTTGGATGGATGGATATACAAATACAGACAAAGACACAGCTATATCTGCATATTTTCTTCTTCTCTCCTCTTATACAAATTCTATTTTGCCTTTTCTAGATGAAATCAATTCATTACTTTCCCTTCTATACAAAAAAAATCACATATTAGAATTACATACGTGTGCTGGCTGTATTTTCTGAGAGTCAACATCAATATCCTTTTTAAAAAGCGTATTCTATTTAGTTCAGAATTTCTAATAAATTACCAAATGGAGATTATAGGAAAAGAACTAGAAACAAACAAACAAAAAGTCACTTCAATATGCTATTTGGAATAGGCAAAATAATCATACTAATAGTGTATTCATTCAACAAATATTTATTGAACAACACCATGTGCTAAAACCTGTGCCAAGTGCTAGAAACAGAACTGAAAGTCAGTTAACCCCAGCCCTGGGAGTGCACGAGGAATCAATCGGAAAGGCAGGTGCGTGTGTGAGACCAAATGTGATAAATGCTGACAGCTGAACTAATTAACAGTGGGTGGCCAAGTCTGCTAGTCCTCCCCTTATGTGATAGAACAGAAGCTAAACCCTAACTGGGCAAAAGCATACCTAGAATATAGACTTTATTTCCCAGGTTCCCTCACATCTCAGTGGCCAGATGACCAAGTGCTGGCAAATGGGGATGAGCAGGAGTGTTTCATGCTCTAAAAGGGAAGGGTCTTATAATTTCCCTTCTGCCTTTCCCTGGATGACATGTGAACAAGGTAAAGGGTTAAGAAATACGTAAGGGCACTTACGTAATACGTAATACCTTACGTAAGGTAAGGGCAGAGAAAAAAACAGAAGGAACCCAGGTCCCTGCATCGGGACTGGTGGGGGAGAGAAAGATCTTTTCGTAATTTAAACCACTGTAACTTGAAACCCTGTTCCCATTACCAAACAAATCCCTCAACTAATCCACAGCCAAATACCACTGATTCTAAAATGCACATTTTTTTTTTTTTTTTTTTTGGGTGCTGGGGATCAAACCCAGGGCCTTGTGCATGCAAGGCAAGCACTCCACCGACTGAGCTATCTCCCCAGCCCACACATTTTTTTTTAACATTTTTAACACCCCTGAAATTGGGATGCATCATATAATCAGTAGTATCTTAAAACCACCTTTGGCTATTTTTTTAAATTACAACATCTATTAATAAGAGCACCTAGGTGCTCTGTGAAACACAATGCTATGTAGTCACTAAAATCTAAAAAAATGGGCTAGGTTTGTGGTTCGGTGGTAGAGCGCTTGCCTAGCACATGTGAGGCACTGGGTTTGATCCTCAAAGCACCGCATACAAATAAATAAATAGGTGTCCTGGACAACTAAAAAAAAAAAAAATCTAATAACATGCCAGGCATGGTGGCACATGCCTGTAATCCCAGCAGCTCAGGAAGCTGAGGTAGGATTGTAGGTTCAAAGCCAGACTCAGCAACTTAGCAAGACCATAAGCAACTCAGCCAGACACTGTCTCTAAATAAAATATAAAAAAGGGCTTGGGATGTGGCTCAGTGGTTAAGAGCCCCTGGATTCAATCCCTCGTACAAAAAAAAAAAAAAAAAAAAAGAGCTGGTGAGGTGGCTCAGTGGGAGAGCACTTGCCTTGCATGCAGGATGCCCTGGGTCCATCCTCAGTACCTCAAAGGAAAAAAAAATCTAATGACACGGATATTTATGTAATTAAAGACTTACATAAAAGTTTGTGGGTTTTTTTTTTTTTCCCCCTCAGAAGTTTATCACAAAAGCCAAAGGAACGTGTGGGGGATAGAGATTTGAAAAGTCCCCATCCCTCACCAGTAGGAGAGGTCACACACAGCTTGGGGCACCTGTGCCCCTGGTGACCCCTCTTGATCCCAGTCAAGCCATGGCTGGGTCTTCCTCCTCTCCCCAACCCTAAATTGCAGATCTTTGAGAGCAAGCAACAGGCCCTCTGAGAACTCAGGGAAGTTGAAGTGGGGCAGAGGCAGGAGGAAGGGGAACCGGGAGAGCTACAGGAGTGTAGAAGGCAACCAGAGGCCGAAGCTAACGCAGAAGGTCAGGGAAGGGTGAGGAGAGAGGTCAGACCAAGAGGGCCCTCCGGAGTGGAGACTGGTGACAGAAGATGGGAGAGCAGGGACTGAGATTGCCAGTCTCTCATGTCTATGGCATACCTGGTGCCTGGGGATGTTCCTGTGCAAGGGCACAGGATGCTCAACTGCTGTGGCAATGCCCTGCATGAGGAGGCTGTGCAAGAGTCCTGTCAGCTCTGACCTTGACCTCAGGCACACAGCTCCGGGAAGGAAGGAACTCTTATGCTAGACAGCCACAGTGTTTCACCAGCTCTGCTTCTCCGGTTCCTGCCCGCTTACTTTCAACACTGGACTTTCTTGAGAGCTCCGCAAAGCTTCTCACAGTGCACTTTGCAACTGTGAATTGCAACTGCGGAAAAGCTACATAGATGTCCTAGTTTCTGTAACTTTTCTGAATACAAAAGTTATGGTTGCATAGTCTTTAACCTGATAATGAGACATACACAAAGATTGATGGCATGACTCTTTAGATCTGCTTCTCCATCAGAGACCAAAGCCCCACCTGATCTCAGCTTAATCTTCAAGATCTGTGTTAGTGCATCTTTATTTTCCAACCCCCCTTCGCCTCTCACTGGAACTCAGAGTTTGGTCACGCTGGTGGCAGCACTCCAGAAATGGTCAGAATTCATCTGGGACATGCTTTGACCCTGCTCTGCCTAGCTCTGACCCCATCCTGGCCCCCCTCTGACGCTGTGGTCTCCACCCTAACCCCACCCTCCCACTGACCCAGCCCACCCCTTCTTGATCCAATCCTGACTCCACTCAGACCCCATACTGAACCCAACCTGACCCAGTCCCAGTCTCCATGTCACTCACGAAAGGGTCGGGTAAAGTCTGAGGCCATGGCCAACGTCCTAACCTCCTGGAACACCTCCAACTGTCATAGAACCTTCCCCAACATACACGGCCCCCAGCCGCAAGCCAGACTGAATCCCTGAGCCGTACCTGTGGATAGCGGGAGACATCAGGAAACACGGACAAAAGACAGATGCAAATGCCAAAGGGCCGCGCTTGAACCCCAGAGAGAAATCACCGGCTTCCGGATGGCCATGGAGGTGCCCAAAGGGAGGGGCTGAGGTAGCTTGGGCAGGTTGAAGGCACTGGGACTAGCCCTGCCCCGCGCCTCCACATGTCCCAGAAGCCTCCATCCGACCCCTGGAGCACTCAGCCAGCAGCTCCCAACACCACCCGAGCTGAGACCCAGAGCTCTGTGCCAATGACCCTCGATGCCCAAGTCGGTACCCAAGAGTCTCCGCTGGCCATCAGCACTCTCAGGGGCAGCAGCCAAGAGCCTTCTCACAACATCGGCATTCTCAAGGTCTCGGGCCTAGAGCCGCCGACGTCCACCAACCCTCGCCGCGTCAGTATCCAAGAGCCGCCAGTGTCCACCAGCGCTCGCCGCGTCAGTATCCAAGAGCCGCCAGTGTCCACCAGCGCTCGCCGCGTCAGCATCCAAGAGCCGCCAGCATCCACCAGCGCTCAAAGCGTCAGCGTCCAAGAACCGCCAGCGTCCACCAGCGCTCAAAGCGTCAGCGTCCAAGAGCCGCCGTCGTCCAGCAGCGCTCGCAAGGTCAGCATCCAAGAGTCTCCTCAGACCATTGGCATTCTCAAGGTCGGCAGCCAAGAGCCTTCGTCAGTCACCAGCACTCGCAGGGTCAGCATTCAAGATCCCCTGTCAATTTTGCACAATCGCCGGGTCAGTATCCAAGTGCCTTCGCCAGATTCCGGCAGCCGTCAGTCTAGTATCCAAGACACACCATCCATTACCTACAATCGCTGGGTTGGTGCCCGAGATAGTCAACCAAGTTACCAAAATCATCACTGGAGCACCGAAGTGACTGAAATCGAATCAGTTACTTCCAGTAGCCAAACCAGTACCGAAAATCTCCAGACAATCGAGACTCCCTACCAAACGTTCAGACAAAACCGGGTCAGTGTTGATGTCCCCCCATCCATTACCCACAGCCCTGAGGCTAGTATCAAAAGTATTGAATCAATTGTCTGGGATTCCCAGGAGAGTTACAAAGAATTGGTGCATAGCTTCCAGGTCAGCCAAACCACCATAGACAACATCCACAACTGCTTGTCCAGACACTCCACGGGGATGAGTTCTGCCAGGTGAGAGACAGGGAACCAGGCAGACCGATCTGGGCTAGAATTCTGGGGGACAGGCAGCAGTCAAAGGTCAGGGGCCAGAAACAAAGCTGCTGTATTAGAAAATGGAGGGTGTGGGCTGGGGCTGGGGCTGGGGCTCTGTGGTAGAGCGCTTGCTGGGCATGTGTGAGGCACTGGGTTTGATCCTCAACACCACATATTAATAAATGAATAAAATAAAAGCATTGTGTCCATCTACAACTAAAAAAAAAAAAATTAAAATTAAAAACGTTAAAAAAAAAAGAAATTGGAGAGTGTGACAGGCCTTGGAAGTTGTACCTCCAGGCTGGTCCAGGCTGGGGCATGGCATTGGGTGAGACCTGGAATGGACACATGGTAGAGAGGGTCTGAAGGCTGGATCCGTGATGCCGGGGCAGGGTGGTTGGACTCAGTGCTGACAGTGGTGATGTGCCATCTGATGCAGGTTTCAGGACAAGTGGAGCCACCAATCACTGCTGCCCATAGGCTGGCGACTGCTGCATGAGGCCAGGAAGATCAGCCGCCAGCTAAGCCTGGTGCTAACCCTGGCCGGCATGATGATCATCAGTCTCATCTCTCTGGGCCAGCCCTGGATGCACTTCCAGGTGCCACTGATGCCACCAGGGGACCCTGATGGCTCCCTGACCATCCCCATCGACACCATCTTCTTTGTGCAGTGCCCCGATGTTGTCTGCATGTATGAGTACGACCAGAATGCTTGTAAGGCCTGCCCTGTCCTTACCACCCTGGGATTCATCTCTCCTCTTCTGTCCCAGGGACCCCTTCTCCTGTCCTGGAATGGCTTCTCCCTTCCCTGGGATGGTCCTCACTGCCCACCCGACTTCCCACTAACCAATAACCTGTCCTTTCTGACCCAGAGTTGTATACTGATGCTGGAGGTACCAGCCTCAATACTAGTTCTCTAGAGCCCAATTTCAATTTTCTTAACATGAGGATAGTGTCCATGGGAGCGGGCAGAGAATACTCCCTCTGGTGATCCTCTCCCCCATGCTCAGAGGCTAAGAGACAGTCTCAGTGTTCCTGATTCTCTTCCTTCCCCAGACTTGCTGGACCTTTCCTGGGCCTTCCTCGTTATCGCCAGCATCACCAGCTTCTGCCTCTGTGTGGCCCTAATAAGCACCCTCTTCTTTACCAGCTCCAACCTGCCCATGCTGGACTTCTTCCTCTTCATCAGCAGCATCATGACAGGCACAGCACTAAGATCCTTTCCTGAGGAGCCAAGGCGAGGAGTATCTTGCCCAGTTTTGATTATGAAACCCAACCCCATCTCCACCATATTCCTCACCTTCATTCTGAACCCTAATTTTATCTCCTTCCAAATCTCCAACTTATCCCGACAAAAATATCAACATTCAACCTAACTCTACATTCAGACCCAATACCAACTTCAACTTTAACTCTTATTGCCAACAAATCTCCAACCCACCCACGTCCCTTCCCTTATATCCATTCCCATCCCTACCCATTCCAATTCTATTTCCTTTTCAAAACAATCCCATTACTATCCCGAATCTCAAAACAATCCCATTACTATCCCGAATCTCTTCATGAATCTCAACTCCCAACTTATTCCCACCCCTAATCATGCTCGACATTTGTTTCAAACTGAACTTGTTTCAAATTGAACTCCACCCAATTACCTGTGAACTTCAACTTCAGTCCATCTCCAGCTCCATGTCTACCACCTATGAACCTCCCTCTCAAACTCAACCCAACCTATTCCCAACTCCATCTTTTTATCCATATCCAATCTGTCCTCTGCCCAACCACAACCCATCACCATCCTCAACCGCAATCTTGTCCCAACACAACCTTAACTCCAACCTTTACCCATATCCAATACCATCCCAAATCCTGTCCCACCGCTGTGCTCAGATTTTGTTAAAGCTGCTTCCTCTTTCTGAGTCACTTTTGTCATCTGTGGGTTGAGGATAAAATTTCCTACCACGTGGAGATGTAGTGAGGACTGAATTAGAAAATGTTAGTATTGGACATGAGGGCTTTCTGGTTGCAACATCTGTCACCCCATTGATTGCCGGTGTTGGACCAGCTGGTCTGGCAGACTAGGTGTGTGTCCCCTTCCTCCCTCACCACTTCATGTGTGTGTTCCTCCAAAGCTGCATGCTCAGTAGAAGAAGACGACCTTCTTCAATCGAAAAGGGCTGTTTTCTGGTCAAAGGCATATAAACCACTGGGCTTCCCTGCTGGGACCCCAAGACAAACAACTCTCAGGACCCATGCATAGGGTAGTCAAGTCCCCAAGACTTCAGACATATCCAGATGAGGTTCTGCATGTGGCAATCTGCCTTTCAAAAACAAAAAAGTGTCAGTACTTGATGTTAGCTATTTAACTTTGCACAAATTCTTACCATGAAAATCCTCCCACCCCTACCCAAATAACTCAAAACTGATATACTGATTCAAATGTTTAGTTTCCATTTGCATGCCACAATTGCAAAAAATGGGGGGAGGATGTTGCTTTGGAATGAAGAATGTTGTCTTCCTGTCAGTTGTAGTAATAGACCACAACTTCCAGTTGCTTTGGGAAAATATTTTTGGACACTGATACTATATCCAAGAATAGAGACTTCTCAATTTCCTGTTTCCTTGTTAGTAACTGGTATTTATCAAGTTTGTCTACAAGCTTTCCTAACCAATTAAATATAAGGTACAAAGAGCAGAAACCACCTTAATTTAAAACCATCTGAAACAGGACATTCTTCTATAAGAAATCATTTCTGTCCATTCCCTCTTTTGGGAGTAGGTGAGGGAATACTGAGGATTTAAGTCAGGGGCAATTTACCACTGAGCTACATCCCCAGCCCTTCAGATTTTTTTTTTTTTTTTTAAATTTTGAGACAAGGCCCTAAGTTGTTTAGGGCCTCACTAAGTTGCTGAGGTTGGCCTTGTTAACTGCAATCCTGTGTCAGCTTCCTGAGCAGCTGTGACTGCAGGTATGTTTTAACTAAACAGAAAGCATCATCTATATTATTTTTCTATAACACAAATTAGCCAGTACTCCATAATCTGAAAAAGCCTTTTCATAATTATCTTTAATTCATAACATTTCAAAATTTCCAGAATGACTGAGATCTTTGCTGCCTCAGAACACCAAAATTAAGGACTTAACACAACGATAATCCATCCTTGAGGGCTTGCTGTGTGCCAGGAAATGTGCTGATCACAGTATCTCCTCATGTTGGCTCTATAAGGTGGGACCTGTGATATGCCCACTCTTCAGATGAGAAGCTCGGAGAGATGGCGTGGCTGCCCTCAGATGAGGTGCAGAGGCAGGATAAGAGACCTGGTCTCTTAGTCCCAAAGCCGATGGGTTTCCTCAATATTGTTGCTAGTTTTTAAAGACCAAGACTTGACTTCCAATACCCTCTAGCATGATGTTGTCAGGAGGCCATTTTCTGGCTTGTGAGCAGAGGTATGAAGGTTGGGAGGTTAAAGAAAGAGGGGGAAATAATGAATAAGCTCAACTCTGAGCAGGGGTCCTCACACACATGATTCCTGGCCTTCTGACATCTGTGTTCATGCAGGGACCAGTATCATATTGGGCATCCTGTTCTACCTGATGCAGGCCCACAAGTTCCTGCAGGAAGGCATGACCTACAGCCTGGGCATCAGCTTCTACCTGGCATGGACTGGCGTCTTCTTCTTCCTGATGACTGGTCTGAGTTGGGATGGGCTGGGTTTCGGCATGGCCTCAGGGATGCAGATAGGTATTGTGTGGGATAGTTTGGGATGGGGGTGGAATTGCAGTCAGGGCTAGGTAGGGTGATTTTGAGGTGTGAAAATGGGGTCATAGATACACAAGGGGCTGGATGTGGGATTGCATTTGAGTTTAAAGTGGGTAGGGGATAGAGCCAAGTTTGGATTTAGGGATGGGTTTGGGGATAAGTTAAGGAATGAGGATGGGTTTGGGGATAGGATCAGATGCAGTGTAGGGCACATGATTGGGGTTGATCTACTGAACTGTGTCTCACCCCCTCTGTCATCTTCCTCTCCCAGGTTTATTCTCCTATCTGAATTATGTGAATTTCTGGTCCATCCTGGCGGTCCAGGCCATCTGGGTTTAGGACATGGGAATGATCCCATGAATGGCCTGTTCTCATGGCTACCTGTCAAACACCTGACACCCTGCTGTCTAGCCCCCAGCCCCACCAAGTCTTGTATTTTTTCAGTCTCCTCTGACCCCTCTCAACCCAAATTAATAACCTGTATTTTAAAATAATCTGTATTTTCTGCCCAGAATATTCTTTATTTAGTTTTGTACCTTGAAAGCATTTTGTGGAACTGCTGTCTTTCTGATGCAGCCATTCTTGGGTTCTCTGGTTTGGAGGGACAGGGAAAGGAAGGGACTCAGAGGCACAGGTCAGCAGGAACTGGACAATGATCCTTGGCATACAGATGATGTTCCATCAATGTTTGTTAAGAGTTGATTCTCTGTCCCCTGGGGCCCTTTGTCTTCAGCTTTGACTTTTGCAATCCCCAATCATTTACCATCCCTAAGGTAAATTCTCTCTTTACCCTCAATCCATCTCTCTCCCTTATTAGCAGCTCTGACACCCACCCTGTCTTTCTTCTCCCCAAAGTCCCTCAACAGAGAGCTGTTCTGTGTAACAGCTTTGGGGCTACCAGAGTCATTTGTTGAATGAAGCAGGATTAAAACCAAATACAAAATTATATCATTGGCCAGGACTCGCCCTGGAGCTCCCTCCCCTTTATCTCCTCACACAGTAGTTAAGCTGCCAGGCTTTCGGCCTGGGCTCTGCAACCTAGCATAGTTCTGTGACCTGTGGCAAGTTGTTGAACCCATTTGGGTCTCAGTTTCCTCATCTATAAAATGGGGGTGGTAATGGTACATAAATCTAGATAGAATTTGACAAAATGCCCCCACATATGGCTTTTTCAGTGTTATTACAATAGCCTTCCTTTGTGTCCTGCTATAGGTCCCCAAATTAATTCATTGCTTTAAATAAATGGTGCTGCAACTATGTGCCAGACACTGGATCTATAGGAATGATCAAACTAGACACAAACCCTTATCCTTGTGGAATTGACATTTTCACAGAGAGGCCATAGAAACAACCATAAACAGGGGCTGGGGAGATAGCTCAGTCGATAGAGTGCTTGCCTTATAAACACAAGGCCCTGGGTTTGATCCCCAGCATCCAAAAAAAAACAAAAAACAAAAAACAAAAAACAAAAAAAAAACAACCATAAACAAACAGGTAAATAATATGTTAGGGGATATCTGATATGAAGAAAAATAAAGGAGGGTGAGGAAGATGGGGCTGAGGAGTGGAGGCAAGGCAGGGGAACTCTATGCTAAGTGACATCTGATAACAGACATGACTGGGGATGAGAGAGCCATGTCCACTGGCAGATAGAGTTCCAAGCAGATAAGACAGTGAATGCAAAGGTCCTAAAGTTGAAATGTACTTGGCAGGTCCCAGGGATATCAAAGAGGCCAAGGAAGGGAGAGAGGAAGGAGATGAGTGCAGAGAGGGAACAGGGAGAGGTGAAGCCTGCGGGTCACAGTAAGAACACTGCCTTTCCTCTGGAGTGAGTTAGGAGTTATGGAAATGTCTCTTATTTCCGAAAGATGGGAACCTAGTCTTTTCCTGTCACTTTAGACCATTAGATTCATGCAAGGCATCTCCTCACCATAAGGAAGAAAGCAATCCAGATGACCAGGGGGACCAGCTAAGGAAAGTATGTACTATTAATGAAAAAGAACACCTCGCCATTGCTAAAGAATGAAATATTTCCATATGTGCTTACTGGAAAGACTATTTGTGAGGCAAACTGGAAACAAAAAAGCCTCTTTACCCGTGTGTGTGTGTGTCCCTGCACCCATCAAGGACAAAGTCCACACCCAACAGTTGATAGTGGCAACCTCTGGTGAGTAGGTTTGGAGTGGAAAAGTTTCATTTATTTTCAAAAACAATTTTAGAATCATGTCCGTTGAAAGACACCCTCCAGATCTCCAACCTTACCAAGAATCCAGGACCCCAGGACCTGAACCACCTGAACCGGGGGTGAGCCTCAAACCCAGTGCTTCAGCCCCAGGAGTTCAAGTTCCTAAATTCCCAAACAGGGTTGCGGATCCCAGCCCTCCTCCCCGAAACCCCGCAGTCCAGCCTTCCGGGTGCGGCGTCCCAGCGCGGTCCTCTGTCAATCTCCGCACTGGCTCCGCCTCCCGCTCTGCGGCTGGGACCAGTTTGGATCCGCCTTTCCGCGCCGACCCCGCCTCTGCAGCCGCAGCTCCACCACTGCCGCGCTGGCAATTCCCGTTGCTTCCCTTTCAGGCTCCACCTGCCCTCGGGGGCCTTTCTCTTGGCGGCCCCCGTTTGGTGCTGTCCTCAGAATTGCCTGACGCGCGTGACAAGACCATCGTAACAGTCCCTTCATGATCTTGTTTTTCCTGCCTCCAGAGACAACGTCTTCCCGCTTGCTCCGGAATATACTAGCGGCGATAGGCGTTTTTCCTTTCCTCAGAGCCAAGGCCGGAGCCCCAACACAGGCGCGTGCACTGGATGCCTCGGGGCGGAGACCAGCCTGGCGCCGGGGGCCGAGCCCCGAGAACGGCGCGTACTATAAAGCGGGACTCGCTGCGGCCCGGCACGCCTTGCGCAGTGGGAGGATCGGGTGAGGTTGGTGCTTTTGGCTCAATGTGCCGTTCAGTCTGTGCGGCGGGGCAGTGGGGCGCACGTGTCGCGAGGTGTCCGGGGCTGTGGCGGGAGTGACCGTGTCGCGTGAACGGGGTCACGATCTCTACCGGGCCTCATCGAGGGCGCTCGGGGTTGAGCCTGGGGGTTCGGCGGTGGGAGGGTGGAGGCACTTGCGGGGCATTCCTTCCACCAGGTGGGTCGGGCGCGGGGCGCCGGGGCGGGCCTTCCTTTGTCTGCTGCACTGCCGGGCTGCGCCATTTCTCCTGCCCACGTCGCGGCCCTCCGCCATCTTGTCGCGTTTGGGGATGGGTGAGAGGGGGTGTGACTTGTTCTCCTTTCTGAGGATTTCCACCTTTGTGCTAGCTTCAGGCTCGCCTTGGGGACGCACTCTTGTTCAGATTCTGGAGGCTGGCGTTTTTGTGCAAGCCAGAACAGACAGGGATGGAAGAGAAGGGGGGCTTGGGGTTTCTGAAGGGGCAGAGAGAAGATGCCGACTTACCAAGGAAGAAGTGGGTCTCCAAGTGAATTGGCCTGTTTCAGGAAACCAGATAAGAGTAGACTTAGTAGAAAGGAAACGAGGCCTTTGCTCACCTGAAAAAATCCTGAGGGGCAGTGCGGATGTCAGGGTGCTGTTAACTTTAATTCTGGCCTTGATTCCTTAAGGTCTTCTGGAACATGGGCTTCAAGACAACTGAGAATGCCACTACCCTGCCTTGGAGCCCCAGCCTGGAGGGAGCTAGCTAATTTTCTTCTCCCTCAGCAACCCAAAACTAGACTCACGTCCCAAATATTCCTTTTTGAAGCTCCTTTTTATCTTTTATTGTTAAAATCTGGACCTGTGGGAAAGTAGATGTCATTTAACAGGTGTTACATCTTACTGTATTTGCAAGTAAATTTCATAATTCACCCAAAGTAGTTAAACCCTTGTGCCCTAAGGCTGACAGTGCTGTTAACGAAGATAATTTCTGCACATCGTTATCCGCAACCTTCTTTGTGTTCAGTGTTCCTGGATCATCCTAAATGACTCTCGCAGCAGATTTAAAGCCTGACTCAGTTAAGGGTCTCTGACCATTGCTTATATTGCTTAGCTTTGTTTTCTCCCAGATTATTATCTTTTCTCATGCCTCCCTCTAGGTTCTTTGGAAGGATTTGCATCTTAGTGTTCATGGTTCAGGGTCATTAGCAGGTATAGCCAGTATAGAAAACGTTGGGGCCCTTTTCATGTGATGTGTTTGGAGGTTCATCTCAGGAGTACTGCCTTGTGGAACTATGGCAATAGGAAGTTGGGGACTGGTGAGTTTTGTTTTCCAGTCTGTGCTCTGTTCGCTTGGCCTATCTGTGACGATATGTGGCCCTGGAGACCTGGTTGCAGAAGATCTGGGGTTCCCATGATGTCTAGCACTGGGCTCTGACCATCCATGAAGACACAGTGCTCTCCAGGACCTTTGACACCTGGGGGTCTGAGGAACCCTGGTTTTGATGGTCTGGACATATGAACTATTTCTTCACACCCTCATGAAGTCCTTCCTGTGTTACAGGTGTATCTTCTAGCGGAGGGACTACCCATCATCATCCCATCTTGGTAAGAACTTGCTCCAATGTTCTGATCTATCCAGGTCTAAAATTCCTTACCCTCATCTTTGGTGACTTCACATAAGATGTCTCTGGGACCTAATTTATGTACCAGCAGTCCTACCCAGGATTTACATACAAAACCCATTTTGTAGCCACAGAAACCCAGGCAGCTAGTCAGGATCCAGACCCCAGCTCTGCTGTTCCTTGGCTTGGAGCTAAATGGTCAGCAAGCAGTCCCTCTCCTAAGCTTCAGTTGCTATATTTGTAGGGTAGATACATCATCAGGAGCAGATGGTCTAAATCATTTGCACAGTTGAGTGGGTGCTGGTGGCATTTCCTGCTTTCCAAAGGCAAAGGTTGAATAAGATGGGAAGAAAAGTATTTGGGTTTTAGGGAGAAGGACTAATCAAAAATTCAATTTTCAGACTCAGTAGAGGAAATGAAACAACAACTCTCAGTGTTATCTTTGCCTCTCACGTTGCAGGTTTTGTGGACTGGATACAGTGTACCTTTTAGCAAAACTTAGTGGCTTCTAGTCGGTCATTTGGATATAATTTGATATTTGAAGGAACCTTAAATATACACAGCAGTCGTTGTAAAAATATCAGGATTTATCTTGAGAATGTTTCATGAGTGTTTAAAAGGGCTACATCATAAGATAGGCATATGTTTGTGTTACTGGAAAGAAACAAGTGTTCTCATTTCTAGGAGTTTCCATTGTTAAGGTGTCGGGAGCAGTTGACCTCAAAGTGTTTTCTCTGCTCTTGGAGGCTTCAGACCCTCTGTCTGTATTGATAATCCAGGGTGTCCCCTGTAGAGACCTGGACAGATATGGGTGTAGGGAATTCCTGGGGAAAGGGAGTCACCAAGGTGCTTTTTGGGCAGGGATGTGACGTGAGCAGAGACTCGTCTTGAGGGAAATGAACTCTGAGCTCTGCCCGGGTCCCACGGAAAGACAGGCCTTCCTGGTTTTCACACAAGCCCATGTGAGATCACTTTCCAAGTTAGAGTGCCTTGGTGGTGCCAGGTAGGCTGCAAGACGTGCTTAGGGAAAAGCACACCTGCCACTTCCACTCCAAAGCTGCCTGTAGGCTGCCCACCAAGCACGTCCAGTCCCACCATCCAGCGGAGGAGCAGCCTCCGGGTGCCTTAGGTCAGTTGACTGTGAATCATAACAAAGCAACACGTAGGATTAAGCTGAACAGTGAGAAGTGGCCTGGGGGAGCTGGGGGCTGGTCCCCGAGCATCTCCAGGGGCAGGTATCCATCATTTTCTTACCTAGATCTCTGTACACTAACCAGCACTGTCCTCTTCAGGACTGCAGGTGACCTTGGGACCTGAATAAGTGGGGGAAACACCAGGACCCCTGTGATGTCCAGCACTGGGCTCTGACCACTCTTTGAGGACAAGGTGCCCCCCCAGGACCTTTGACACCTGGGGGTCTGAGGGGTCCTGGTAGGGGGTAGATTGGGGGTGCCAAAGATTTGCCTGTACCCTACCAACCTCTTCCCCCTCCCCTGCTCTTTCCTGTCTGTAGGTGGTTTCTCCAGGTGTCCTGCTGCCCGCTTTCCTCCTGGTAAGGGCTGAAGAGGCTGCCTGTTGGTAGGGAGCGCAGCCTGGCACCATGCACTCCTGAGGCAGCGGCTTCCTTAATCTCCACAGTAACCCTGTTCCCTGAGGGATGGGGCGTGGTGCTGGGGCTGGGTTGCTGTCCTCTCAGGGTTGTTAGGGGACCCCCCATGATGTCCAGCACTGGGCTCTGACTGCCCCTGAAGACATAGTGCCACCCAGGACCTTTGACACCTGGGGATTTGAGGGACCCTGGCTCCAGGGAGGTGCTGGGGTGGGGGTGGCCCTTTCTACTTCCTGCAGCTTATGCAGCAGTGCTCCTCCTGATCCTCTTGCTCTTCCCTGCCTTGGGGCAGCTGTGGCCATGGCTGAGAGAGTGCTGGCACCCACCCAGATGGGCCGGGGAGACCGCTACTATACATACACTGAGCTCCTGGCCATTTCTCGGCGCTTCAAGCAGAACCCCAACGAGCTTATGATCACCTGGATCCTGCGGGTGTACGACCAGGGTGGCCCAGCTCTGTCCCTGAATTCTGGGGAGCTGGCGCTGCTGGGTGACCTAACCCATGATGCCATCTTCAACTACCACTGCAAGACGCTGCGGGGCGGCTGCCAGACACTGCTCACCTGGCTGTTGCAGGCCTGGCGCCGGCGCTGGGAGTCCTTCCTGCACTTTGAGGCCACTGAACTGCCTTTCCGACCCTGGACCACCATGGAGGAGGGCATCCAGCTGGTGCGTGAGCTGGGCATGCTAGACTGGATCTACCGTGAGCCGTCCTCTCCACCCTCACCTCCCGCACCTGAGTATGCGGCACCAGAGGACGTGCCCTTCACTCAGGGCCTGCAGCGGCGCCTGCTGACAGCAGCGCCCTCAGAGCTGCGGCTGTCGCTGGTCAGCCTGCTGGTCAAGGGCATGACGGTGCTGGAGGCTGTGATGGAGATCCAGACAATTGCTGATGTGGGTTTACTCTGGCGCCAAAGCCAGCCAGGCCGTGCCAAGCTCATGCTGGGGCCCAACCCCACGCGCAAAGACCTCACGGGCTGGCTGCTCAGTCATGGAGTGCCCAGGGAGAGGGTGGATAAGCAGCCCACCAAGGTCCTCCTGGAGCTGTACATCAAAGAGGCCAAGCGCAGCCGCAGCCAGCCACTCTATGGGCTGGGAGAGGAACAGCCACCACCGCCCCCCTACTCTGACCAGGCCTGCGGGGAGGAGCCGCCCATGCGCCATGACTAGGCCCTTCCTGATGACACCTAGTGGGTGGGCTGGGGAGGGAGCCCAAACTCCAGAAGAGCGGGCCCAGTCAGGCACAGAGCCTGTGTGCTTCCCCGTACCTCTAGCACTCTCACATCACGTTTGGGACCTCTGAAGAAAGGGGCGCCCTTGTCCATGGCTGCTCCCATAAGCACTGACCGGAGCTGTGGAGTGAGTGAGCCATCAAAACAGCCACTTGCCCAGTTGGGCCTTGGAGTGGGTTGTGCCATTTTGTTGATCTCAGCCTGGCAGCAGGGTGTCTGGGCACAGTGGTGTACCCAGCCTCTGATGTTTGAGCCCAAAAGTCCTGTAGGCCAAGTGGAAACCCTGTGGTCCACACCACCTGACACCTTTTTACTTTTTTTTTGTTTTAGATGCAGTATTTCTATTTTATGTTAAGCATATGTGACACTTTGGTTTTAGTGAAGGTCATGTCCCTCGAGGTCCTGTTTTCCTCTGTTTTGATGCTTCCTTTTAAGGTATGTTTTGCTGAGTGCCCCTCAGGTAGGGCCTGCCCATTCTTTCAGGTGGGTCTGGTTTCTAATCTAATACTGGCCTCAGGCCAGTATCTGAGGTAGGTTTAGTAGGATTTCAACCAGAATCACAGCTTTGGGGACAACTGGTGGTTCTGCTTTCACAGGCACTCATTAAATGGTACACACATCGCCCTCTGAGTTGTGTTTGATTTGATCCTGCGTGGACTTGGGTGTTGAGCTGGATCCAAGGTAGGGAAGGTACACCTGGGCTTGACCATCTGAGGCAGCCAGGTGGGAACTGGTCCTAGCAACCAGATGGTCCCCTACCCCCACTTGAGTCTGTGGCCTATGGACCTGCTATAAGCAAGAAACAGCCTCAGGACCAGAAAGTACAAATGGGTCACAGCTGTTGCCTTCGGTGTTGGAGGCCCTGTGACCACTGGCACCTACCTTTGGTGGTGATGGGCAAACAGGGTGGTAAGGTGTTGTTTGGATGGGGTCCTGTAGTCCAGGGTCACTGTAACCACTGGTTCTCAGCTGCGGTGGAAGGGCGGAGCTTCCCTCAGGGCCAGTGGTTAGTGGCAGTAGCACAGGCACTGAGGTGGCTTCCCACCTCAGCACCCAAAGGCGTACTTTGGGATCTTTGCCCAACCTGTAGGCAGGCAGTCATATGTGGCTGGGACCTGGGCTTGCTTTTTTTAGACCTGAATTTAACTGTGGTCATGGGTGACCATGCTGACCAGCCTCAGGGATGTGCCCTGCTCCCACCCCATCCTGGAGTGACCAACCCCCTCTGCTCTTTCTTGGGGGCTACTGCCTGAGGGGGGTGTGGAGGTGGGTGACCCCTGCATGCTTGTCATCTGTAAGCATGGGAGTGCTGGGATGGCCACAAGAAGCGTCCAGGTGTGTGTGTGTGCATGCTGGCTTAGCACGGGGAGCCCACCCAGCCCTGTTTCACGCGCACAGACAGCGACAAGCCAGAGCAGCGGGTGAACACGTGTTGGGATCCAGTTGGCTGAGGGGAGGGGTTGCCCCAAGCTCCCAGCTCACACGGCCCCCCCTAAGGCCCGCAGGCAGCCTGGTCTCCAGGCCAACAGGCCAAGCCCCAGACTGAGCATGGCCAGTAGGGCCACAGCTCCAGCCAGCAAGGGCACTGCTGTGGCTGCAGGAAGAACGTGAGGGTTGTGGATCCTGGGCCTGGGGGATCCCCAGCGCAGAGGGCTGTCACCTGGGGGAGTGGTAGGCTCATAGCCGTGGCAGGGAGCCCCTCGAGCTGGTGGTCGGGCTGAAGCAGTCAGCTGGTGGAAGTGCCCTAGGGGGCAGGGGGCTGGGCACCCAGGGAGGCTGAGGGACAGGGGCAGGCGGGCAGAGTCATTGCGGTAGAAGAGGGAGATGGTGACGTTCCTGGAAGGAGAGGAGACAGTGGTACCTGACCTACCTCTGACCCTGGTTGGAGGAAGAGCCCCACTCAGGGAGAAGTGCTCCTGACTCCCACCTGTCAATCACCCAAGTATCCCTTCCAGGCGAGTTCCTGAGCACTGCCCTCTGCCTGAACATCGCCCCTCAAGAGTTCAGCCAGGCTCATTCCCCTGGCCAACGCCAGTCCTCACCCTCCATCTTCAGCCGGGTCTCTGAGACGTTTCCGGAACTCAAAACCAAGGCAGGCAGCATAGGGCGGGGTGTGCCCGTCATAGAGGCCCAGGGCCCCTAGGAGGGCCAGCAGGGTGCTGTCATGCTGCAGGCAGATCCAAAAGCTGAGACAGAGCTCCTCCCTTGGTAACTCCCAAACTAGTCTTGCTCATCTAGCTGCCTCCCAGATGGTCCCAAGCCACCTAGGACCGGCCCACCAAGCCTGCACCTGCCTCCTCACCTGGGGGAACAGGTACCCCAGTTACAGGTAGCCACTTAATAAAGGCAGTCAAAGGCAATATATGACTGTGCGGCTTGGTGAAGCAGCCTGTCCTTCCAGAGGAGCTAAACCTAATGCCATCGCCTCCCTCCTTCCAGAGTGTATCTCTAGCAATTGGATCTGCAAGTATGATCTAGGGATGTGGGTACCCAAGGCAGTGGGCCAAGGTTGCATTAGGACCACCCACTCTTCCTCACCCAAATTGACATGACCGTCCCAGAGCCCATGAGGCACGCACGCCCTTGCTTCCCAAGGACTCACAGCTGAGTACATGACCATCTTGAGGGGCAGTCCCAGGCGCTGAACCCGGGAGAAGTTGGCGAGGATAGCGTCCAGCAAAATCCCTGAAAGGGCAGGAATGGTGCTTAGAACCCGCCCACCAGAGGGAGGAACCTCAGCCCCGCACCTTCCCGCCTCCCAGCCCGACACCTCACCCCCTGTCAGCTGGGCCTTCTCTGCTGCCCGGGGGGGCCCCACATGGGCCCCAATATCCAAAGCCGAGATCTGGGCCAGCGTCCTCAGGACATCAGGGGAGGCCCAGGATGGGAGGGGAAGTCCGTGGGCTTGCTGGGGAGACAAGGAGGGAAGACGGGGCACATCCAGAGCTGCCCCACCCCATTAACTGTGCAGCTCCTTCCTGCCCCTTGGGGGAAGGAAGTCATGGTGAGGGCAATAGTGATTTTTGGGGGGTACTGGGGATTGAACCCAGGGGTGCTGTACCACCGAGCCACACCCTCAGTCCTTTTAATATTTTATTTTGAGACAGGGTCTCACTAGTTGCCAAGGCTGGCCTGGACTCGCAAGCCTCCTGCTCGGCCCCCTGAGCGTCTGGGGTTACAGGCATAGCCACTGCGCCAGCAGCAGTAGTGACCACTAATGAGCAGTTGCGGTGATCTCATCCTACGGTCCAGAAGCTCTTCTCTGACTCCATCCGGCACAGGCGTTTGGGGCTCCAGACGTGGACTTTGGAAGGCTCTGACGGTGCCAGCAGCCGCGGGGCAGGGCAACCCTGCAACCCAGCACACCACCCCTCCACGCGTGGCAGCACTCAGGTCAGCTCCTGCTGCCCAAGTGTTGGTTTCTGGAACTTTGCTGATGAGAGGATAGCAGAGAAAGTATGGCCAAAACAGCCTCCACCCCTGTGTGGCCCACAGAGTGCCAGCTGCTCCCAGAAGCCCAGGATGTGGATTGGCCATTTTAATCTTTGCAGTGACCACAGAGGTGATGGGCAGCCATTCCTGCTCTGCAGATGGGAACCAAGTCACAGGCTATACCTCTCACCTGAGGAATCCCAGTAGCACGGACAAAGTTAGGATTTGAACCCGTTGACTGGGAGCAGCAGGGCAGGGGACTCACCTGGCAGATGAGCGTGTCTAGAACTTTCCAGGCTCTGTGCAGTGGCTCCCCGACCAGCGTCAGCCCCGTGAAGTTGCTCAGGCGAGTCAGGAAGTCCTGGGGACACGGGCCTGGTGAGCCTCGATCCTGGTGGCACCCCGCCCCCAGCCACCACCCTGCTCACCGTCCAGCCCTCCAGGGCCTCCTGGTACTCGGCGGCCTCCGTGGACTCCTGCAGTAGCTCATGGTACCGGGGACAGCTGCGCATGGGGAACCTCAGCAGCTGAAGGAAACCGAGGCTCAGCGGACGGCAGCCAGCCCGGGGCTCAGGCCCTGTCTCCCTCCCAGTCTCTCCTGAATCCAGCTGAGTCGCAGGCGGCTGGTGGCTCGCCCACTCTGGACAGCTCAACCCGGAGACAAGTTCACTGCTTTGAGCCATTGGAGGCTTCTGGAAGCTGACCAACCCCCAGGCCTAGAGCCGCCTCTGCCCCTGTCCATCACAACCTCTGTCTCTCTTCCTCTCCCACCTCTGTCTAGCTCCCAGACCTTGTCCTCGGCAACAGGCACTGTGTGCACGGGGATTGGCCTCCAGTCTGCCTCAGGGCTCCCGGGGGCTGCCTCCGGGAACAGCCCGGCCAGGTTGGCCTGAGCGCTCTCCAGGGTCCGGTCAAAGTCTGTGCTCCGGATGTACACCTGGCAGGGGGCATGGGACAGGAGGGCGGGGTCAGCTGTGGTGGCAAATCAATCACTTTAGATTCAGTTTGGCATAGGTTAAAGGTCATGGAAACAGGTTAAAGATTAGGCAGGGGGTGTCAAAATGCAAAGTGGCTTCAAGTTCTGGCCTTGAAATATGTCAGAGGTCAATGTCAGAGGTCAATGTTGGAGGGCAGGGATTGGGTAGACATGTTGGTCGAAGGGGGTCAGAGTTGGTGGGATTGGAGTCAAGCGGTCAAGACGAGGGCAGGGAGGAAATGGAGCCACAGTTCAGTGCGTGATCCTCAGAGGAATCAGGTCAGAGGCCAAGGGACCTGATCCTAAATAGAAGATGTCGGAGGAGACAGAAAAGGAAGGTTAGAATGAATGAAGGGCAGAGATCAAAGGCTGGCAGTCAGGAGGTTGGAAAGAACCAATCAAATTTAGGAGTCAGAAGGTCTAGCTGGAGTCAGTGGGAGTCAAGACAAAGGCAGAGGCCAGAAAATAAGATCAGAGTTGATGGAGGTCAGAGGTCAAGGGTCAGGCTGAGGTGAGAAGTCAATGTGGGTTCATTCATGACTCTGAGGTCCATGGACTGCAGGTCAAATTGAGGGACGTCAAAGGCCAGAGGTGGAGCCCAGAGAGCGCACTGGAGTCAAAGGTGGGCGGACAGCGGGCCATGTAGGGGTCAACGGGCAGTACCTCCTCCCGCCGGTACTGGGGACTCAGAAAGGACTTGTAGCGCCTCCGCAGGAAGTGGCCCAGCTCCAGCTGCTGGCGGACTCCCTCCTGGGGACAGAGCAGGCCTCAGCACACCCTCCTCACCCTGCCACATGCTTACCCCCCCGCCCACATCTCACCCTGGTCAGCTGGCCCAGGCCTCGAGGCCACAGAGCAGAGGCGGCTTCCTTGTGTGGGTCTGTGGGGTAGGAGGCCAGCGGGGCGCGGTCGCCATGGCGGAACACCTGGGGACAAACGGGGTCAGGGCTGGCCTGGGGGAGGTGAGGGGCCCAGGTAGGTGGGGGCAGCTCACCAGAGCCACGAATGCCAGGGGTCCTTCTGGCAGGGCCTGGGGGGGCAGCTGCAGCAGCAGCAGCAGGAGGGGCAGTCCAGCAGTGTGGCCCTGGAACCCCAGCCCGGCCATCTCCACGCAGCCCAGACGCTGAGCTCAGCCGCCGACTGAGCCGCGGCCTCGCCTGCTCATTACCCTCTGCCGCATCCCGGGCGCAGGCCCCGGCACGCCCCCAGGTGCCGGCCAGCCTGGATCAACCCACATACTCTCCACCACAGCTCCAGGAGGAAGGCAGAGTTACCACCAGCCCACGTCTCGTAGACAGGGAAACCACGGCACAGAGGGCCCAGCCATTGCCTGGGGAAAAACTCCTGGCCGAGCTGGCATTTGAACCCTGCCTGCCGCCTTAAGCCTGGAAGTAGCCACAGGAAGAGAGACCCAATGCTGCCTCACAGTCTAGACCCCCCCCTCTGCTCTCTCCTCCTTTCTCCTTCCCCTACTCCGAATCTGTTCTTCCTTTCCTTTCTCCTAAATGCTGTGACTCTTCAAGGCCTTCTCCGGCTCCTTGGAGATTATCTTCTTCCACCTGCACCTGTCAAAACCAGCAGGACCCAGTGGTTGGACACACAAGTCCAATAATTGGACAGACTGGGTTCAAATCTCAGTTTCACCATTTATAAGCTGTGTGACTTCGGGCAAGTTATTACACCTCTCTGTGCCTTAATTTCACAAAATGGGTCAGATGAGTTGAAATATATTCAGCAATATATTCAGAGAAAGGGATTTTCAAAGAGTAAGTACTAGGAAGTTTGTTGGTTGGTTTTAGTTAGTGGGGATTGACTCCAGGGGTGGCTAGGCAAGCACTCAACCACTGAGCTACATCCCCGGCCCTTTTTATTTTATTTTGAGACAGGGTCTCGGGTAGTTGCCAGTGCTGACCTTGAACTTGCGATCCTTCTGCCTCCGCCTCCTGAGTAGCTGGAATTGCATGCATGCGCCTCCCTGCCCAACTGCCTCCTCTTTTCTATGGCAGGAGCACTTTCTTCTTATCTGATCCCCACTCTCTTTTCAAATGTCCCCCAATTTCTCTCCAAATCTTTACAGTTGTTTTGTCCAGTCCAGAGCCCATCACCTGTCTAACCTTGTCATAGGTCTTGTTGAATTTTTTTTAAATGTAGAAAGTCCACTTGCCTTTGTTTTGATTAGCGACACAGACTTGTTGGCAAGATGATGCTGAATGTCTTGTCTTCTGGAATCTTCTTGTTGACGCCCCCAAGGTATCATTTTACAGTCCGTTATCGTGATCTGTGGCAGTTGCGTTGTAAAACTTCAAACCCTGAGTCCGTGAATAAAGAACTACCACTTCACCAAAATATGTATAAATAAAATACATATTAATAAAATCAACATTTCCCCTAATATATACACAAATGCTCCTCAACAGCCCACCATAAGTTGAAGACGTTGCAAGTCAGAAATGCAGTCAACGCCCGGGCCCGCCGAGCCCCACAGCCTGGCAGACCCTCGCAGGGTGGTCACTGCCTCTGTGGCTCAGTGCTCAGGGCGGTGGGAGAGGATCGCCCCACCCCTCCCGGGTCCAGGAAAAGAGCAAAACTCAGGATTCCAAGTCCGGTTCTTACCTGGGCATGGCTCTGGACCATTGTAAAGTCGAGTACTCACAATGCAAACCACCATAAGCCGGGAACTGTGTGTCTTTACATTTTCCAGAAGCAAATCATTGTATTTACTGGTCCCATGTCCCCAGGTACCCAGCGTGACTACTGCAGATCAAGAGAGCAAACCTGCAGTAGATAATGAGGGAGACACTCGGAATAGCTAGACCCTATGTCCTGGCTTCTTGTGGTAGATATAGAGAGAGCGAGGGGAGGGAGAGAGGGAGGGAGAGAGAGGAGCAGATGCATATTGTATAATATAATCTTAAGTTCCAAAACTACCTGGTAGAGTCTACTTCTTTATATTAAAAACAAACAGGCTAAGTCATAAGGGAGCCCCTCCCGGGCTCCCCACTAAGGTGCCGGAGCACAGGCTTCCACTCAGCCAGCCACTCCTGCCCCGCACGCCCTCAGTCCCCGTCGGGGACATCGCTGCTGGGAGTGGAGACCAGAGGCAGAGCACAGGCAGCCTCCCCACCTCCACTGGGACCACGCATCATGCACCTCAAAAGTGTCCTTTCTAGGCGTCCGTGAGTGGCCCAAGGCCCCTGAGCGTCGCGTGGGGCGCAGACACATCTCGGCAAGGAGGGGCGTGCACGGCCTGGAGCCAGCCTGCGCAGGGAGGGTCAGCGTGCCTGCGCCTTCCTCCCTGTTCCTGGAAGTTCCTTCTAAAGGCAGGAGGGACAGAAGTGTGGCCAGTGCCTACAGAGTGAGTGGGAGGTGGCCCAGTGCCCGGGCTGTCACAGCCAAAGTGCGTCACTGTCCCTAAGGTCCAGAGGCAGGGAGCTGCTGCCGCTGTCACTGCCACAGTTTCACCTGACAACTGCCAACCCCACACCAAACTGGTGACCAGACGCCGAAAGGCCAACCCAACCCTGCATCGCTGTCCCTTGTATCTGGCGGGTGAGGGGGCCACCTTACCTGTTGCCCTGGGTGTGAGTTCTGGACTCTCCCATTTATCCATCTCGATGCCAAATTCAGAGACCCCGTGTGGCATCTCATGCCTGTGTCCAGCTCTCCCCTAATGCCCTGTAGAAATGTCCCTTCTACCCAGAATGCACTTCCCTGGTCACCACGGCCACCATTCTGGTCTCCCCGACAACTCCCTCTTGGTTCCAGAGGTTTCTCCCCTCTGACTCAGAGGCCAGGGAAAGGGAGAGAGAGGTGCAGCCGGCTGCGGCCAAGGTCTTAATGGCCATGAACTTCCAGGAAGTGAGGACAGGGGAGGAAGGCCAGGGGCGGGGCCAGGACAGAGGGGAAGGGCCCTGACCTCTGACCTCCTTCCCTAGAATGTGACCCTCGCCATGGCTGTGTTCACCATCCTTGCCTCCATCTACTTCTTCAACAAGGTGAGGGGACAGAGGGTGCAGGTGGGGCCGAGGTCCTCTCTGCTCCTGTTCGGTCATCTCAGTCTCTTTCTCTCCCATGTCTCTGTCTTTGCATCTCTTCCTCCCACAGGCTCAGCAGTGAGAAGACACAGGCTTCCCAGCCCAGAAGCCTGGTCTCCACCCACCTGCACCATGCCCCTGGCCTCGGAGACCAAATAAACATACAGCATTAGGAGACCCTGCTCCTGCTCCTGTCCCTGGGAGGGCCAGCCCCCTGGGTCTGAGGGAGGGGGCTGGGCCTGGACCCCTGGGTCTGAGGGAGGAGGCTGGGCCTGGACCCCTGGGTCTGAGGGAGGAGGCTGGGCCTGGACCCCTGGGTCTGAGGGAGGAGTCTGGGCCTTGACCTCTGGGTCTGAGGGAGGAGGCTGGGCCTTGACCTCTGGGTCTGAGGGAGGAAGGGAATGAAACCTCAGACTTTCAGATGCCTCATCTTGGAGCTGGGTTTGGGGAATGATTGGAGTCTCAGGTGTACTCAGAGAGGAGGAAAGACATTCCCACTCCAGGTACAAAGACACAGATGGGAGAAAGAACAGGGCAAATTCACTACCCAGCACCAGAACAGCCTACTTCGTACTTCAGACTCGTTACTTCTCTCCAAACCTTGGCTTCTCCTCTCTGTAGGACAAAGGTGGAAATCTTTGTCTGGTGGGTCCTGGAAGGGTGCAGCAAGGATGAACTGACATCAAAGTTGTGAATGGACGTACTTGAACAGCAAAGGGTCTGTAGTTACCAACATCCTATTCATCATTATTTTATTGTGTGAACACACTTCCTCTTTTCTTAGCAAACTCCTATTCAACCTTGGATACCCACTCTCCATGTCCCTTCATATAAAGGTGATCAAAGCCCCAAGTTCACAACCTGTTAAGTGGCCACCTGGATTGCTACCCGCCCACCCCATTCCCTACCCCCATTCCCGGATCCCCAGTGAATGCCCAGGGGCCAACCCAGCCTTTGCTTGAGGTTCATTCACCAGGTCTCATCTGGTTAGAAGCAATTTCAACTCAATATCTGAAAAGTCAGCTTCTGAATAGTGATTGTACATCATTTTCCAAGGAAAGGACTGAACAGATTAGTAGTCTTAGTATGATTTTAGCTCAGGTTAATGTTGTTTTATTGGATTACAAATACGTTAGGCCAATTATTTCAGCATAATTGGAAATAGCCCCTCCGAAATTCTCCAAAGCATCCTAATTTGATGAGTCCTTGGTTGCAAAACGACGAAGAACCACAAGGTGGCGGTTTTGGACCGTTTTCCTCAGCAGAACTTAGTCCGCGCGAGGGTCGCGCTCCGCAGAGGAACGTGGATTTCCGCAAAACCGTAATTCTAGGACCTGGGAGGTCTGGCCGCTCCCCTCTCCTCCCCGCTTGGGCTTGGGCTTCCTCTCCCCGGACCCTGCCCCAGCCTCCCATCTCCTCCAGGCTCAGAGGGGCCTTCTCTGGAGCCGACGCTGCCTTCCCTGCTCACTGATGGCTGGGGTCCCCGCCCCCAACCCAACCCGGCCTGGCACGGAGGCTGGGCTAACCCGACTCCCTCCGGTTTCGTTTTAAAAATCCCACCTTCCCCTGTGGCCCCTCTGCTCTATATAGAACTCAAAGATGGTCAAAAAGGCCACACGCCCATGCCTTTACCCTGGCTGTACCCGCAGCCTGCCGTACCTTCCCACTTCTGCTGTGCGTCCCGCCTCCAATGCTCCCCGCACAGGGAAGTGAGCCTCTGCTGCCCGCCCCTCCCCACCGCCTCTCTCTGCGCCCTCGGGATGGATTGGCTGTCGTTTTTTAAATCACGCCGACAAAGCGTCGTCTGTCTTCCCGCTCCCGGGTTCGACCACTTAAGACTTCTCGGTGCCCTGGGAGCTGTCAAAGTTCCGTTCGCACCACCACAGACACGTGGAGACGGACGGCTCGGCTCCGGCTGGCTGCCCTGTGCCTCCCCGGGGAGCTTTTGAAATTCCCAGAGCCCAGCTCCACCCTGACCACTTAAACCACCAGGCCTGGGGGTGGGCTCCCCCTGGAGATACCAAGGTGCAACCAGGGTCAAGAGGCATCCTGGGATGCATTTCCTGAAGACAAAAAGACAGCTGTTCGGCCTTGGAGCTGAGCGCAGGCAGTTCTGTGGCTGCTTCAGACTCCAAAAGTGGCGCAAAGATAAACTCTGAGTTTGGAAACGTTTGGAAGTTTGGAAGGAAGGTGGTTTCCCAGGACCCGGCAGGGAAGGGTGGATCAGAGGGACTTGGAGATCTACCACCCGCCAGCGCAGCCTGGTTTTGTTCTGTTCCACCTGGAAAGCCAGGATGGGTCACCCTAGGCCTCCTGCTTGGTTCCTGGGGCCCCTGTGTTTCTTTTCATCCAGACTCAAGCCTCTCCCTGTCAGACTGGCGCGCTCTGTCTCTCCGTCTCTGTCTCCCTGTCATCTGTCCGTCCGCCTCTCTCTCTTCCCACACTTCTCCTTGGATACCAGCTCTATTTCCATCCCTCACTGTGTCTGATACCGTCTCCACCCTGCAGCCTGACCTGTCGGTCACCTCCTGTCCCCGCCTCAGCCCCCTTATGCTACCTGCGCCTGTGTGATTCCTTCCCTGGTGCCTGTTCCTCCCTCCTGGCATCTCTCATCTTCCTTGGGGCTCTCCCTGGGTCTCTGTCCCCCTCTCTCTGGGTCTCTGTCCCCTCCCTCTCTGAGTCTTTGCCCCCCTCCCTCTCTGGGTGTCTTTGACCCCCATCTGGGTATCTGTGCCCCACCCCAGGTCTCTGTCCCTCTCTCTCTCTGGGTTTCTGTCCCCCTCCCTCTGGGTCTCTGTCCCCTCCCTCTCTGGGTCTCTGTCCCCTCCCTCTCTGGATCTCTGTCTCCTTCCTCTGGGTCTCTGTCCCCCTGTCTCTCTGGGTCTCTGTCCCTCTGTCTCTGGGTTTCTGTCCCCCTCCCTCTGGGTCTCTATCCCTCTCTCTCTCTCTGGGTTTCTGTCCCCCTCCCTTTCTGGGTCTCTGTCCCCTCCCTCTGGGTCTCTGTCCCCCTCCCTCTCTGGGTCTCTGTCCCCTCCCTCTGGGTATCTGTCCCCTTCCTCTGGGTCTCTCTGTCCCCCTCCCTCTGGGTCTCTGTACCCCTCCCTTTCTGGGTCTCTGTCCCCTCCCTCTGGGTCTCTGTCCCCCTCCTTCTCTGGATCTCTGTCCCTTTCCTCTGGATCTCTGTCACTCTCTCTCTCTGGGTTTCTGTCCCCCTCCCTCTGGGTCTCTGTCCCCCTCCCTTTCTGGGTCTCTGTCCCCTCCCTCCGGGTCTCTGTCCCCTTCCTCTGGATCTCTGTCCCTCTCCCTCTCTGGGTCTCTGTCCCCTCCCTCTGGGTCTCTGTCCCCTTCCTCTGGGTCTCTCTGTCCCCCTCCTTCTCTGGGTCTCTGTCCCTTTCCTCTGGATCTCTGTCCCTCTCTCTCTCTGGGTTTCTGTCCCCCTCCCTCTGGGTCTCTGTCCCCTTCCTCTGGATCTCTGTCCCCCTCCCTCTCTGGGTCTCTGTCCCCTCCCTCTGGGTCTCTGTCCCCTTCCTCTGGGTCTCTCTGTCCCCCTCCTTCTCTGGGTCTCTGTCCCCCTCCCTCTGTCAGTCTCTGTCCCGCTCTCTCTTTGGGTCTCTTTCCCCCTCCCTCTCTTGGTGTCTTTGCCCCCACCTGGTTCTCTGTGCCCCACCCCGTCTCTGTCCCTCCGCCCCTGCTGCTCTCCTCTTCCCCATCTGCCAACCACATCCAGCAGCCTCTCAGCTCAGCCCTGCATTCTTCCCTGCAGGTTGAGGAGATCGGAATCTGTCCCCTCCCTACCCACTGTCCCTAATTCCCCAGGAATTGCCTCTTGGGTCCCTGCAGGAGGGCTCAGCCTCCATCCCCAGAGCCCCGCCCCAGTCTCCTCCTCAGCTGCTCCTCTGCGGCAGGACAGGCAGGGCTGGAGGAACTGACGCAGCTGTCGCTGGAGGATCTGGGCCCCACACACATAGAGCAGGGGGTTGAGGCACCGCTGGCCACCACCAGGGTGAACCCCAAGGGTCTGAGAAGCACCCAGACATCCCCCAGGTCCAGCCTGGCCTTCTGTGTCCCCAGGAGCCTCAGTAGAAGCAGCAGGTGGAAAGGAAACCAGCAGAGAAACAGCATGGCCCCGGTGGCCCAGGGCATGCCCAGCAGCAGGGGCTGCCCTGTGAGCCTGGCCAACCACAGCCTGGCCCGCACGAGGCTGTGGAAGGAGCTCAGCAGCCCCAGACGCACCCCAAGTCCAAACACCAGCTGATCCAACGTGTGGCCCCAGAACCTGGAGTCCTGGGCTTGGCCAGGGGGCGCCCCAGCAGGAGTCCTGTTGTAGGGGTCAGCGGGGCTGGCGTGGTCCCTCACGGCTCGCAGGGCTGGCCCACCTAGGCCCAGCAGGAGGAGCCAGAGCCCACCGGCCCAGAAGACCACCCACCGAGCTGTGTGGTGAGCCAGCGCCCAGGTGGGCTGCAGCAGGGAGGTGTGGCAGGCGGCAGCCACGTGCGTCAGCAGAGAAGGTCAGGAAGGCCAGGCTGGGGTCCAGGCGGCAGAACACTCCACCCAGCATGTCCTGGTGAGGGTCAGCGGCAGGAGGACGGTGAAGATGGCGTCAGTGGTGGCCTGATGGCCAAACAGGCGGCTGACCAAGGGGAAGGCAGGAGGGGCCCCGCAGCCTGGATCAGCAGGCCATGGCCAGCCACCTCCAGCAGGTGGGAGGTGAGTGCCACCAGGGAGTAGAGGAGAATGAGGGTGGCCCAGGGCAGGCACAGCGCCTCGTGGGCAGACGACCATGGAGTCTCCGAAGGGCCCTCCATGGGCGGGACAACCTGTCAGGACCCACAGGCCACCAGGTTAGTGGAACCTGCAGCTCAAGTCAGCCCCACTGTCCACCCAGGAGTCCAGGCACCATCCTCTGGGGTTCCTCGCCCATCCTGGTTCTGCCCCGCAGCCCTGACCCAGTTCAGGCCTCACCCTCCTCCCCAGCCTCCCTGCCTCCAGTCTCTGGAATACTCCAGAGCTGACCCATCCCGCCCCCGATCACAGCCCTTCCAGGGCTCCCCGGCACCCCTGGACAAGGTCCCAGCCCCTCGGTCCCAGGCGGAAGCCCTGGATGTCTGTCCCCCTTCTCTGCCACCTCCTCTTCTGAACTCCCCCTGGTGTCTGCCAGCTTCCAGAGCCAGCCCCTGCCCTTCCTCCTCATCCTGGACTCTGCCTCTTCTAACCTCAAAGGCCTACCTGACAGGTGGTGTCCCTGAGCAGCTCCTGCTTCAGGTGGAGAAACTACCCAGAACGTGGAATTCAAAATCCCACAGCGGAGCAGATACCGTGAGCCCCAGGAGCCTGGACGTTAACGGGATCTGCATGTGGGGCTGGGGCCTCGGTTTATCCCCTCTGCTCCCTGGTGTCCTGAGCACACCAGCAGGCGGAGGGCAGGTATCTTCCAGGTGTCTGAGCAGGGGCTGGTAGCTTGGTCTCCCTTGAGGATCGGAGGTGGGGACTGTGGGCAGCTCGCAGAGGGCAGATGAGGAAGTGGGAGCCGGGGCCTGGCAGGAAGTCAGGGCACAGAGCAGGTCTGATCCTGGGCCTCAGTTTCCCCTCTGTGAATCGCAGGACTGACTCACTCCCCGGGGCACACCCAGGTGGGTCCCGGCCCCTCTGCCCAGCTGCAGCCCTGCCTGTTGTAGCCCACCCTCCCTGCCTGCCTCAGCTCCACCTCCTCTCACACCCAGGCGCGCATGGGGCTGTTGTGCCTGCTGTTACCTCATCCTGTGCCCCTTACTCCTTCCCTTTGCTGAAGATAGCAGACTCCTATTCATCCTTCAAAACCTGATTGGGTCCCACTATCCCTGGAATCCCCTCTCTGGCCACCACTCCCCCATCAGACTGGGTCAGGTACCATTGTCCTCGTAGGCATGGTCTCTGAGAGCGGGTTGGAGCTGTGCCGAGGGCGAGGACTAAGTGTCCACTGGGCACGGGGCAGTGTATTAGGACCTTTACATCGTTTTAATTTCTTCCCAGACCCCCATGAGGAAGTTACTCTTGCTGTCTTCACCTTATCAGGGGGAAATTGAGGCAGAGAGGAGGGTAAAGAACTGAACCAGCGAGGAAGTAAAAGGACGCAGGAAGGGATCCAGGGTGACCGACGGTGGCTGTGAGGAGGTATCATCCTGCTCAAACACGTTAGGTCCTGAGCCACCCAACCCCACGAGGCCACAGGACATGTTGGTAAATGGATGAGTGAGAGACGGCCTGTGTCCATCCTGCAAACTCCTACGATGCCCAATTCAATGTCCCCCCTCCCGGAAGAGGCAGAGTCCTGCCTGGAACCTCTTTCTCTCCCTCTGACTTCCTTGCACCCCTTCCCCCACTGGAATGGTCTCTGCCCTGTTTCCTGGAGCTCCCAAAGGCTGACTGGTGTCCCCAGGGGTCTGGATGACAGGTGGCTTGGGCAGACTTGCATGGAGAGCGGTGGCCTGGAGGAAGGGAGGCTAGAACCCAATGGTGAGAAAGAGGCAGAACCTCGGGCCAGTTCTCCAGAGAAGAGCCTCAGGGCTGCAGGCCACGTGCCATCCGTCCCAGGAGTCCCCGACCTCCCACTTGCTGGCCCTCACCTCACTCTGGCCTGTCCCTATGCATTCTCAGCTGGAGAACCAGGCCTCCGTCAGCAGCTTAGTGACAATGACCATACTGAATCCCCCCGTCAATCCCTCAATGCACCCAGCACCCTCACTGTAGGCTTGGACCCTCTGTGCCCCCTGCCTGGGGCACCCTTCCTCCTGCGGCCTCCTGGCTGCCTCAGGGTTGTTCAGTGTGTCCTGCTCCCAGACCCTGGGTGTCAGCGGCAGCCCTCATCCCTTGCCCTCCCCTTAATCCCTCCTCCTGGTGCTCAGGAAGTCTCTGACATCCCCCTCCTGCCAAGCATTCGTCTGCTCTCAGGTAGAAACTCCACAGGGGACAACGGATTCCTCCCACTCTGTACCTGAGAGAGCTCCGCATGGCATGTGGCTGGTGCTTCATAAAGACTGCTGAACTCTTGGGTGAATGATTGTGAGCAGGGATCCCTGTGCCCACTGAGGTGGCAGACGGCTGGCCCCCAAGATGCCCCTGTCCTAACCCCTGGGACTTGGGAATGTGTCCCATGACCTGGCGATGGGAAGGGAAGGTCACAGATGGAATTAAGGCTGCTGCTCATGTCATTTGACAACAGGGAGACCATCTCGGGTGGCCCAGGTGGGCCCGATGTGGCCACAGAGGTCCTTGTGAGGAAGTGGGAGCCAGGGAGAGAGGCAGAAGCCACCCTGCAGGCTTTGCAGGCGGGGGACTGGCTGGAGCCTTGAATGCAGACACCTCTAGCAGCCTGGAAAGGCAGGTCCTCAAGGGCCCGGTAAGATCTTTTTAGGACTTATAAGATAATTTGTGTTGTTTGAAGCCCCCAAAGTTGGATAATTTGTTACAGCGGCAAGAAGAAACAAATACACCCATTTTATAGACCAGCAAATGGAGACTCTCTGAAGGTCACACGGTCACTTCATTGTTGAATTTGCCTTTGGAATGAGAATGGGGTAGGTAATTGGGGACAGACTGCAGAGAGAGGGGGTCTCCACCCAACATGGCCAAAGGTGGGACGTGGAGGGAGTGACCAGGCAGTGGTGGAAGTGGGTAGGACTGGGGTTGGGAAAGAGGAAGGAGATCCAGGCAGGGGAAGTGGGAGGCCTGCTTGGCTAGGCCTTGTTCTTTGTGGCTCCTGTGGACCTCAGAGTGCCCAAGATGTGGAGGGAGAGGGAAAGCAAGAGAGGAGGAGGGGTGGTCCTGGATTCACACCCACTACCAGGTTTCCCCCAACTGGGTGTCCCCAGTCTGCCCCCTCCCCTTCTCCATCTCAGTGGCTAGGCCCTCCCTGCTCAGGCCAACTCCTCTCCCCCTGGGCCCTGGATGCAGCCTCCTCCTGGCCTCTGTCCATCCCCCACCAGGATCTTTCTACCCATGCCCTCCCCTGCGTACACACCTGCCATGGCTCCCCAGCATCCTGGGGCAAATCCCAGCCCCTCCACCTGGACTTCCAACTCCCTGCTTGAGCCCCACCCCCTGGTCCCGAGGTGGTAACCCCTCTGCCACAGCCTGAGCACCTTGTTTGTTCTTTGTGCCCCTCTCGAGGGTCACCTGAGACTTCCTTGAAATCAAGGTCTGAGCCTGACCTCTCCAAGGTGGCCTGCATCACCCACAGGGGGAGACACACATGAGAACCCTCTTGTCAGAGACGGAATCATCCACACTGCAAACCCACGCTGGGTCAGCATGGGACTGCCTGCGGGACCATCGTCATCCAGCAGCAAACCCAAGGGACCCAAACGCCCCTCATCGTGGGCAAATTCGGTCACGGTGCTACCTCCTCATTTTATTCCACACAAGAACAAGAGTGGGCACCCGAAAGCCCGCAGGGCATCTGGTGGTGCTGCGGAAGAAGGCGGACAGCGGACTCCCATGGTCTTGAGTTCGAATCCCGGCCCTGGCTGCCGTCCTGGCGGGCACCGTGGACGAATTAGGCCCATACCTGGTAGAGCAGCGGCGAGGAGTAAAAGGCCCCAGGGCCTCAGACCGACAGTGCACGGCGCGGGGAGCGTTCCTGCGCGGGGCTCGGGACGTGTCGGGGTGAGGAGTCTCATGACAGCTGTTTTCCGACATTTGATGACAGACTGTCTCCCAAGGCTGGGAACATCTCAAACCAGGCCAGATTGGGGGCGACGCCTCCCCTCCCTCGTTGCCTGCGAGAAACAGAGGTAGTGATTAAGATCGCATAATTACCTCCCTCCTGCCTGGGAGGGAGCCTCTCTCCGTGGGATCCGTGGGTTAGGACTGCCTTCCCCTAGGCTGCGCGCTCCCTGAGGGTAGAGGCGGCCGTTCCTTACGCTGCAATCTCCAGCGGTGAAAAGGATTTGCACCTACTATGCGCCAGGTCAACGCAGGCTAGGACAGGGCTCGCAGGGCAGGCGAAGGCGACGGGCACCCTAGAACGGAAAGTCCCACCCGCTGGAATGTCGACCCCGCCCCCAAATTCACATTCAGCCCCACCCACTTGGACGTAAGCTCCTCCTCTTGGAGTGTGCGCTCCGCCCTCTGGACACAGCCCCTTCCCCTGGCTGTCAGCCCCTCCCACTGGAATTTCAGCCCTTCCCACTGGAATGTCAGTTCTTCAAATTAACGATCTTTGTCTCCTTCACCTTTCTCTAAAACCGCGCCATTTCCCCGACAGTCCCCTATAAGCACAACTGGATGGGATAATGCAGTCAGACCCGTCAAGTCCCGCTCCGCCACTTACTTGCGGTGTGACTTTACCTCGCTGAGCCTCGAGTTTCCTGGTCTGTATGAAGGACATCAAGGCAGTGCCGTCCTCGTGGACTGATTTCGGGGGTTCACAGGTTTATAAATCCCTGGACAGGATCTGGCACTTAGGACACGATGAGCCATGGTCGTGATGAATGGAGGCGCGAATCGCCCTCTGTTGTCACAGCAGTCTTGTGAGATGAGGAGCCTTAGTCCCGATTTGGCGGAGTAGAAACCCGAGGCTCACCGAGGCGGTCCAGGGAGATGCCAGGTGCCCCCGCGGGGCCGCGGCCGCGCTCCGCCGCGCTGCCTGCGCTGCTCGGCCACCGGAGACCACCGCCCGCGCCCCGCCGGGAGGGTCCCGCAGCGGCGCTGAGAGCCGGAGCGCCGCAGTCTGCTGGAGAGAATGCTTAGCCGCGCTCGTTAGAAAATCAATGCAAATTAAAAACCTCCCCGGGATCCCACTCTCTCTCCGAGAAGGCGAGGATCAAAGAGTCTGACTTGGCGGTTGCGTTGGCGAAGCCAGCCGTGAGAAACAGCTTGGCGGAGCGGCGCCGAGTGGCGGTGTCTGGCGACACGGAGCACGCCCTCTGACCCGGGTTCCCCTCCCCGCCGAGGCGCTTACTCTGACAGGTGTCAGCCCTGATCTCCGCGAACGCCTCCCGGGGGCCGGGCACCGCCTGGGCGCCTTGCCCACCCTGAAGGCGCACTCCTCACAGCGACCCTTTGCAGAGGCCTGTTAGTGTCCCGGTGTGGCGCTGGTGGGACCCAGGCGTGGAGGGCGGGAGCAACTTGCCTGGTGTCCTCAGCAATAAATGACCATTGTGTTAGTCTGCGTTTTGGTACCCAAAAAAGTACACAAACACAAATGTTAAAGGACGTTACTGGTAGGTGGGGGGAGGGAGGTAAGTGAAAAACAATAACAATTCCCTCCAAAGAACATCTTCCTATCACAGCCCACCGCTTTTTCCTTTTCATTAATTGCCTCATTAACCTCTATTAATGCTTCCTTTCAACTTCTGGTGCATTGATTGTATTGTTCTTTTTCTGCTTTCTTGAATTGTTGGCTTTACTAATTTCCTTTTGGACTTTTCTTCTCCCAGTTTAAGACTAGAGCTATAGATTTTCCTCCAGGCACAGCCTTGGCCCTACCTCTGGCAGGTTCCAAGTGCCATTTTTGGAAATAAGGTGGAATATCAGTTTTTCCATGGAACACAGGAGTTACTGAGAAAGGTGTTTTGCAACGTATGGCCAAGGCGATTGGAGTGGGAATATTTTGTTCTTCCTCATTATTGATTTCTAATTTCCAACGTGCCCTGCATTATTACTTCTACTTGTGGGGACTCTTTCTAGGCTGTGCTTATGACCTAAATCAACCAGTTTGGGGTGGGGAAAGAATACCATTGTAGAATCTTGATTTTTTTTAAAAAGTTAAAGTTCATAATTGGGACAGTTAGGAAATTTGAATATGGACTTTTGTTAGATCATAACATGTTAAAGTTCTTAAGGAAGAGAAGAATGTCACAGTCATGCAGGGAAAATGCCCTTGTTCTTAGTGGCATAGGCTGAAGAATTTATGTGAAATATGGTGTACCCGTTTTCAAAAGGTCTGAAATTTTCTGGAGCTGCCTCTAAATACAGCCCCTCAGGGACAGCGCCTTGGCAGGGGCACCCTCTCTGTTGGCAGAGGTCGGGTGTCTCCTACTGACTTGCATGTTCTGGATGTGTGATGGTGTCCTGTGCAGGTGCCTGAGGAGGGGGAGGGGGAGGGAGAGGGGCAGAGGGGAGGGGAGGGGAGGGGGAGAGTGTGGGAGCCCCTGTGGGGTGGGACAGTACCCACATTTGGGAACTTTAGTTGAGTGGTATTGTGTACTGTTCTGGTAATCATGCCTTTGAATTTTTTCAAATGAAATCTTTGAGAGGAAAAAAAAGAAGTGTTTACAACTAAGTGCAGCAATGAGGTCACCTTCGGAAGAGATGGAGGAGTGATTGGGATGAGGAGGAGGAGGGAGGGGAACCCTGGGGTAGAGTTTTATTCTGTGACCTGGCTAAGTTGCATGGTTTTTCACTTGGTGATCAATTAATTCTCCCAGTTCTGTTTTTTTTTTAAATATATATATATATATATATATATATATATATATATATACTCTAGTGTGTCTTATACGGAATAATTTTCAGACTTTCAAAGATAGATTATAGCAGACTCAAAGCAACCTAGGTGCTCATCAGTAGGGGATCAGCGTAATACCTTTAGGCACAGTATGTCTACATAAGGGAACGCTTGGCCACCACCACTGCAAAACCATATGGGAGCCTCCTAGGCATTTATGTGCAACCGCCCTTTAGATTCACTCTTCTTGTTTGTTTGGTGGTTTGCAGTGTAAGGGATTGAGCCCAGGGTCTCTCCCGTGCTAGGCAAGCACTCTACCACTGAGCCACGTCCCTAGTCCTTAGACTCTTAATAGAACACACATGGTGTGGGATAATGTACTTGGCATGTTCTGTTTGTGTTAAAAATAATTATGCATGGGTAGGCTATCTGGAAGGATATGCAAGAAGGTGATATCATCTCCAGGGAGGAAAAGTAGGCATGGAGGATTAGGAGTGGGAGTGAGAATTTCTTCTTTTTGCCGTGTGCCTACACCACTTTAAAGTTTTGTTTTGTTTTTAATAAGTCACTTCCTCCAGTTAGTGTTTCTCAAGGTGCCTCCATCTTTCCTGTATCGTTTAGTCCTCTCCTCACCCCTGAACATAGAAGCATTTGGTCCCATTTTACAGAGTTGGTAAACTAAGGCTCTGAGAGGCAGAGTCCTCAGAACACGTCGGGGCTGGGCCAGTGGCCCCTGTGGACTGGGACAAGTCGTATGATGGTTTCTGGTTTGGATAACTTTTTTTTTTTTTTTTTTTGCCTCTACATAAAACTAAGGGAGTGGCACACATTGACCAGGAACGACTAGTGTTTCTGTCCCTGGAGGGAAGTAATTTTTGCATTTCTCAGCAAGGGCTGCTTGGGGTTTCAAGTCAGAGCAAGTCTGACTCTCAATGGCTTTGGCAATAAGAAATTTATTATCTCCTTCACACACAGCCCAGAGGCTGGTGCCCAGCAGGTGCAGACACATACGGCTGCTGCAGCAGACACCGCGCAACAGGGGCTCCAGGGAACCGCCATCCGGGCTCTCTGCTCGTGGCCCCGGGCGTAAGCATCCCAGGGCTGGCTGGGCTCTCCTTGGGGCACAGAAGCGTCCCACGTGGCTCGCCACGATCATTGCTGTGGTGGATTGCAAAAGCACCAGCTCTGCGTGCCACTTAGTACCCAGGCCCCTTCACAAGATCACTTTGCTGATTTTCCAATTGAAGTTGGCATTGTGACTTTTTTTCTTTTTTTTTTTTTTTTTTGTGGTGCTAGAGATTGAACCCAGGGCCTTGTGCGTGTGAGGCAAGCGCTCTGCCAACTGAGCTCTGTCCCCAGTCCTGTGACTTATTTTGACCAGCATTTTGGAATGGTAGTCACCTGTGCAGCAGTCCAAGCTTTCATCCCCTGCTTCTCTCACTCTCAAACCCTCCTCACGGGGCCGGGGATGTAGCTCAGTGGTACAGCACTTGCCTCACATGCACGAGGCCCTGGGTTCCATCCCCAGCACTTCCCTAAAGAACCAAATGAAACTTCTCCCCATAAACGCCACATTTTTTTTTTTAAAGCCAGTCTTCAGGATAGTAGGAACTATATGGCTCAGCCAATCTGTTACCCCAGCTGACCAGCCACTTCTCCCAGAATCTGTCATTTAGCAGACACACAGGTGCATAAGGGAGCCCAACTAAGACAAGAAAACTGCTCAACTGAGCCCAGTCTACATTGCTTAACCTCAGAAATCATAAAAGGTTTTGTTTCTAAGCCTCTCAACTTGGGGGGTGTTTGTTACACAGTAAAAGGTAACTGATACACTCACTTTCTAGTCAAATGGAGGAAGGGAGGGGAAAGCCCCGTTCAATCAAGGGCACTTCAAGGAAGTTACATTGACCCTCCTACTGGTCAGAAAGGAGTCCCATGGCAGCAACTACTTGCAAAAGTTACTGGAAAATGTAGTGTTTTTCTTTCCTTCCTTCCTTCCTTCCTTCTTTCTTTTTTCCTGGTTAACCACATGTCCAGTTTAAAACAAATAGGAATCTTCTTACAAAGAAAGGGAATGATGGGGAATGCCTCATTATCTCCACCTTTAGATGAGGGATTGCTGGTAAGACTTCCTGGAGTGGCAGTCTTGGAAGTCAGCCTAGGTAAGGGTTTGCACGCTAAGGAGGGAGGCTTCCGGCCTCTACCCGGAGGTTTCCTTCATCCTCTGGGGGCTTCACCTCTGGGACAGAAGGATTGATGAATCCCTCATCGCCAAACGCTCTGGCCAGGGCAGAAGGCAAAGACCGGAAACACTTTTCTTGGAACTCTCTGCCAATAAAGGCATAGATAAAGGGGTTGAGGCAGTTGTTGAGGCAGCCCAGGGAGAAGGTAGCCCACGTGATGAGCGTCATCTTGGACCAGGGGAATTTCTTTTGTATCATCAGCCCTGATTGGACCAAAAGCCTCGTGTTAAATGGAAACCAGAAGATGAAGAAAGTGCTCACCAGCACCAGCAGCAGCCTCCTTGGCCTGCTGGCATGGACCCAGCCTTCCCACCTGAGCCCTGCCCAGATGAGGTGGGCACAGGTGCCAGTGATCACCAAGGACACCAAGAAGCCCACCAGGAAGTGAGTCATGGCCACTGCCAAGCGTCTCTTCCAAGCCATTGGATTCCAGTCCAATGTCAATTCCAAGTTGAACTGAAGTAGCAGTGGCCACATCCGTTCACTTCTCCAGTGGCCTGGAATTTCAGGTACGGAGCGCATGCGGTAGCAGCCAGGAGCCACACGCCGAGGGACAGCCACCTTGCTCGTCGCACGGTGCGGTGGTTTCGGGCCCAGAGGGGGTGCAGAGCAGAGACGCAATGGTCCACAGAGATAAGGACCAGGAGGTAGATGCTGGCAAAGAAGTTAGGGGCCAGGAAGGCCATGTAGAGTTTGCAGACCAGACTGTCCAGGGTCCACTGGCCAAAGGCGGCATAGTGTATGGAGAGGGGCAGAGACAGCAAGACAGTGAAATCAGCAAGGGCCAGGTTGAAGAACCAGATGGCGGTGACCGTGCCGGACATTCGGAAAACAGTCATCCACAGCACCAGCCCATTGCCCAGCACGCCCACAGCAGAGGACACAGAGGACTGCCGTGGTCAGCAGGAGGAGGCACCACACCTGCTCAGGCAGGCACTCGGAAGCATCCATCTTTCTAGAAGGGGAATCACCACATGTCAGAGTCAGAGGCCGCCTTTCACTAGAGCCCACCATCCCCTCAAAGACCCCAGTCATCCCTTCCTCCATTCAATGACTTTTTTATTGGCTGGGTGCAGTGGCACATGCCTGTAATCCCAGAGGCTCAGGAGGCTGAGGCAGGAGGATCACAAGTTGAAAGCCAGCCTCAGCAACTTATAGAGGCCCTAAGCAACTCAGGGAGACCCTGTCTCTAAATAAAGTACAAAATAGGGCTGGGGATGTAGCTCAGTGGTTAAATGCCCCTGAGTTCAATACCTGGTACCAAAATAATAATAGCAATAACAATAATAATAATTTTTTGAGTGCCGATTATACAACAATGATATTGTTCTAGGTCCTGGAGATGAATAATGTAACAAGGTACTTGCATCGTAGGAAAGGAACAAATAAAATAAGAAGATAACACTTTATGGGGAAAAGTCCAAAGGAAGGCTTCAGATTTTTGGTAATGTCAGCACAGCTTTTTCAAATAGTCCTACAGACAAAAAATTACAAAATCTAGACAAAAATATCAAAAATCAATTTACTGATTGAAAACACTGGAGAGTAATCAAAATTAGGCATAAACTAGGGAAGAATTCCCCAATGGAGGTCTTTCAGTTTGCATCTTTCGTGGGGACTCCTACGCCAACCCTACAGCTCCAGTATCAAAAACCCCTGCATTCCCAGAGGCATGAGCAAGGAAATTGGCCAGAAAGACAGTAGGGAGGAAGAGAATTGTGGAAGGAAGCCACCTGTCAGGTAAACACAAAAATCTGCATACAAAACCCATCTAAATCCTTTCCTGACTGAATTAGGCATGTCTGAGGGAGTCACCAAGATGCCTGGTGGAAAAGCAACAGCTGGAATTAGAAATATCTGAGCACAGATTTAGGCCATTGTCCATCAGAGGTGACACAGACTTGGGGGTTCCAGTCCAGCCAACATAATTGCCTGCTAAAACAAAAGTCACTCTTCAAAGGAACACAACACAATTCAGAGTCTTGATATCGCTCATGATCTCCAGTCTCTGTTTGAAAACCACCAGACATGTGAAGTAAGAGATGCACAAGTCATACCCAAGAAAAAAGCAGCAATACGAAAACCCTGGGCTAACCCGGATATTGCAACACCCAAGGATGTTAAGTCATCTAATACAAACATGTTCAAAGACTTCAAGGAAAAGGTCTTCATAATAAACAAATGTGGAGGCCCTTGGTCCACTTAGAGGTCACTCAGGACATCTTGACTATAGAGGATGAAAACTGCTGACCTTCAGAATCAGAATATTCCTGAAACCAGGATGTTCTGTCCAAGGCTGACTGAGAGACAGGAAGCACAGATCGCCCCCTCTCAGCTAATTAATTGCAAAACTGTTGTGTTCAGTTCCTTTTAATTGTATCTAGAGTTCCTGCTTGCTGGCACAGAGAACTGCTTGCTGAAATAATAAAATCAAGCAGCTCAGCACTCATGGTTACTTTTAATTACATCTCTAGTTCTGTGTTCCTAACACCACACCCTTGTTCATGCCTCCTGAGAAAACCAGGAGCCAGTCAGTCTGGGACTTCACTTCCTCCTGGGGGAAGACGTCTGACCCCCTGCTTTGGAAGGACTTTGTCTCTGTGTCATTATTCATTCGCTACCTCCAGGGTTCAGCTGGTCTGGCCTGGCAAATAAATAGTGTGGGTATTCTAGCAGGAAAGAAAAATTATAAAAAGACAAGTAACTGACAATTCTAGAGATGAGCAGTTGAGATTTCACCAGATAGTCGTGTGGGCTTCACAGAGGGGAAATGACCTCAGTGCACTTGAAGGCAGATCAGTAGAAATTACCCAACCTGAAAGACAAGAAAAAAAAAAACATTAAAGAAAAGCAACGAGCCCACCAGTGATGCTGTGGAACAGCACGGGTCAGCCTAACCTAGACATAGCAGGAATTTCAGGGGAGGAAAAGAAAAGGAGACAGAGAAGTATTTGCAAAAATGTGCCAAATTTAGTACAATGATGTGGATCATCGTACTGATCCACGAATTTTGGTGAACTCCAAGCAGGATAAATACAAGAAAATCACTCGCAAGGCACCGGATAGGGAGACTGATGAAATCCAAAGATAAAGAGGTAATTTTGAAGAAAGTTCAATAAAAATGACAAATCACACTATGTAAAGCCATGAACATCAGCCAACTTATCGTGGTGGTGGGGGGCACAAAGTGATGGAGTCATATTTTTAAGGCGCTAAAAGAAGAACAGAAACATGTCGATTTGGGATTTTATAACCTGTGAAGGTATCCTTCCACAGTGAAGAACATTTTTTAAAATTGTTTTTAGTCGTCAATGGGCCTTTATTTTATTTATTTTATGCAGTGCCGAGGATCAAACCCAGTGCCTCACACATGCTAGGCAAGCAGCCCAGTGAAGAGCATTTTCAGGTAAACCAAAGTTGAGATAATTTATGGTGGGCAGACCACAAGAAACGCTTTAGGAAGCTCTTGGGGCTGAAAGGAAATGATAGCAATGTTAACAGACTTCTTAGGAAGAATGAAGATCATGAAATGTTTTCTTAGAAAATCAAGGTAAACTAGGGGCATTGGGACTGTGGGGGTGGGGCAGAAGAGGAAATGCCCCAGGACATTGGAACAGGCAAAGTCTTCTTTGGGTACAACCCCAAAAGCACAGCCAACAGAAGCAAAAATTGACAAACAAGGTTACATCAGACTGAAAAGCTTCTGCACAGCCAAGGAAGTAACCAACAGAGCGGAGAGTCCACTTCAGCACCCGGGAAACAATGGCGAACTCCTCCGGATGTGAGGCGGCCCCAAAGCTCACTGTGCTGTGCGGGACGTTCAGAGGAGGGAGGCTGGCGCCGCCAGAGCCTCCACCCGGCCAGCGCTGGAGGCCCGAGGGGCCTCCGGGGTTAAGTCTGTCCAGGAGCCGGACTCTCTCTGCTTCCTGGTGGCCACGTGCTGAGCTGCCTTCCTCCCCGTCACCCTTCACCACCCACCACGGCGTCCCGCTGACCCCGGCCCAGAGCGGGCCGTCTGTGGACTGGCCGCTGAGGCCGTGGGCTCCAGACGACTTCTCCTCCTCTCCAGGGACCTGCCTTCGGTCACCGTGTGGGAAAGCCGACTGACAGCCTCTGAGAAGGACAAACACCCAGTGCGCAGAAGGAACTCAACCCAGCGGGAAAGATGATGCGGGTCTTCAGACGCACCAAGGACCCGAACTGACCTCTCCCCGGGAAGACGCACGCGTCGCCGGGAAGCTCGTGAAAAATGCTCAGCCCTTAACCGTCGGGGCAGCGCGAATGGAAACCGCAGAGACAGCTCCTCGCCCGAGTGAGAAGGCGACGGTCAAAAAGAGAAGAGAGAACAGCGCTGGAGAGGGTTCGCAGAAACGGCAGCCTTCACAGGCGGCCGGTGGGAACATAAATCAGTACAGTCGTTTCGAAAGACGGCGCCCCCAGAGCTAGGAAGAGAACTGCCATGTGGCCGGGTAATCCCTCTCCTGGGCGTGTACCCAAAGGGAACGAATCAGCCCCCTGAGAGACATCTGCACTCGCCTGCGAATGGCAGTGCCAACAAGAAAGCAACTTAGGTCCCCACTGGCAGATGAATGGATGCAGGAAAGGAGGCTCAGATGTGCGATGGAATAGTATGCAGCCGTCAAAAGAGTAGAACTCTGTCCTGTTTGGCCACGTGGATGGACCTGGGGGATGTGGCGTTAAGTGAAACCAGGCAGGCGCAGAGACAAGCCCTGCGTGTTATCGCTTCAGCCTGGAAGGTGAAAAGTTGACCTCGCAGCCTGGAGCATGGAGAGTGGTTGCCAGAACTTGGGAAGCCGGGAGGAGGGAGGGTTCAGAAAGGGCAGTTGAGGGCAGGGAGGTGCAGTCGGACAGGAGGAATGGCGTCCAGCGTTGGACGGCCCAGGAGGATGACGCTGGTTGCCAACAATTAATCGCTTATTTCAAAATAGCTAGTAGAGAGGATTTGAACCTTTTCAACACAAAGAAATGAGCCATGTTTGAAGTGATGGAGACACCGATCACCCTGCTCTAACCACTGCACATTGGTATGGAAATGTCACACTGTCCCTGTAATTGGACTGAAATTGTGAATATGAACAATTTCTATGCATAAATTAAGATTTTATACATATATAAATGTCCCGACCCGCGGGACATCAACGCAGGACGTCAAACCTAAGAGAGAAGGAATGAAGGGACAAGAGACACAGGGAGTGACAGCAAGACAGGAATTCTGATCAAGCTGCAAATTTTTATTGTTCTCAAGGATATTTATGCTGAGGGAATGAGGGACATGATGAGACACAGGCTGGTTGGCTGTGTTTTTCTTTTGGGCTCCTGATAAGGTGCAAGTTCACGCCGGCGGGCCATAGGCAGAACTATCAGCCGGGAGTGGGGAGGGGGCGCGCTCCGGGAATCCGTCAGCCTTCAGCTGCAGGGTGTTTGTACAGGGGAGGCAACCACAAAATGCTCCCTGAGCTGCTGCTTATCATAAAGGTCAGAACGTCCTCAGAATGAGAACTTCTTCTTGGTCCCTGACATATAAATATGTGAAATATATTTAAAACCAGCTGGTCAGTAAGACACTTCATTGGGAAAGTACCATCTGAAAAGAGATTTTCAAGGAAGTGAGGAGGTGAGCTGTATAAATATCTGGAGAATGAGCATTGCAGACAGTAGTAGCAGCTTGTGCAAAGGTCCTGAGGTAGAACTGTGCCTGTATAGCCAAGGAACAATGAGGAGGCCAGAGTGAGAGGTGAGGAGGGGGCGAGAGAGGGCAGAGAGGGAAGGGGGCTGGTTATACAGAAGTTGTGGGTCATGGCGAGGACTCCCCTGCTTTTCCCCTGGGAGCCACTGGAGACTCTTGAGCAGAGGAAGGACAATATCTGACAGGTTTTGACCATTGCTGGGCTTCTGGGTTGAAACTAGATGGAAAGGGGCTAGCGTGGGGACAAGAGGCCAGGGAGGAGGCTGCTGAGTGATCCAGGTGAGCGAGGAGGGTGGCCCGGCCAGGGATTCTGCGTTGCAGGTGGAGCTGGCCAGATTTGCTGATGGGCCAGCTGTGAAGGTCAGGGAGAGCGGAGCTGGGGTGACCACAGGACCTTTGAGCAGGCAGAAGGTGGAGTTGCCCTTGATTTTGAAAAGGAAGACGGTGCTCCTGGCACTGCTGGGGAGCAGGTGTGGAATGAGGCCAGGACCTGAGCGCCTGGCATGGTGGTTGAGGCTCCCGTTAGACCCTCGGGGGGGCCTTCGGGAGGCAGTCAGACACGGGCAGTGAGGCGATAGGAGAGCGTTTCCGGGGGATGGGCACGTGGGAGGCACGCTGCTAGTTCCTACCCTGAGCCTGGGAGAGGTCACCAGGGTTGAGCAGTGGCTGGCCTTGGACGTCAGGCAGCCATGGGCTGAATCTGAGTTCAGACCTGAGTAGCTGTGTGGTCTTGGACATGGAGCTTGCCCTCTCTGGGCCCCAGAGTTCCCACCTCGGGTAGGTTCCTCCTTGCTCTTGGGATAAGTACAGGTCTCCTCGAGGTGGCTTATGAGGTTGTGACCCAGGAAGCCCTGCAGACCCTCCATAGTCTGCTTGTACCTCATCTCCCTTCACTCACCACATCCCAGCTCCCCTGCGCCGTGTCCATTGCTGAGATTCACCTCGTCCCTTCTTGCCTCAGGGCCTTTGCACATGCCGCATCCTCTGCCCTTCTTTCCCTGGCCTTGTTTCCAAACTTATTGATTTCTCAATGCAGATTCCACTTTCTCCCCCAAAACTTTCCCTGATCACCTTGACTAAAGCAAGGCTCTCCCCTGGGTCCTTCTTAAAAATGAAGGGATTGCTATGGGCAGCCCTGACTACATGATTCACATCCTTCCTCCCGGAGCCCCACGAATCAGTTCTGTCAAGACAAGGCCAGTGTGTGGCTCGTTCACCAGCCCCTAGCGCACAGTAGGCATTCAATCAGTAATTGGAGGGTGGATTAAAGGCAATCTTCTACTGGGTGTGGTGGCACATGCCTGTAATCCCCGCAACCTGGGAGGCTGAGGCAGGAGGATCACAAGTTGGAGGCCAGCCTCAGCAATGCAGCTAGATCCTAAGCAACTTAGCAAGATCCTGTCTCAAAAAAAAAAAATTTTTAAAGGGGCTGGGGGTGTGGCTCAGTGGTTAAGTGCCCCTGGGTTCAGTCTCCAGTAACAACAACAAAAAAGGCATCTTCTTTGCCACGGGGGGATGGATTCTCATCCAATTCGCCTAAAAACACACCTTGGGTGGGTGCCGAGTGCCAGACACCATTCCGTGTGCTGGGCCAGCAGCAGGAGGAGGGCATGGAGGCCTCTGCATGGGGAGACCCGAGGAAGCTCTTGTCACCCCAGAGCCCATCCTCTTCTGCCACCTCCCTGTGTGCGCCCCGCCCGCACCTGCTCCCTCCTTCCAACAAATCCCAGTCCCTTGTCACCCTCCAGGCGGGAGTGGGGTCAGAGGCTCTGCCTACCTCTGGTATCTGCTTCCCGCAGCTGCCAGCCAGAAACCCAGGGTGGGAACAGGACGCAGCTAGTGAATCTGCGGGGGGCAGACGAGGGTGCAGGAGAGTCTTGAGCAAGAGCCCTGGTGGCCCCAGAGGTCAATATCAGTCTGCGAAGTGTCTGTCACTCGACGTAGGTCCCGATAGGCTCGGGGCCTGGGGGCTAGAGAGTCACCCCAGCTCCCTGCTCTGCCCTTTCTGGCATCTGTGAAATGGGTCCAGATAAGCAAAGCACTGAGAACGGCCCCTGGCACACAGCTGGTGCCTAAGCATGGCCAGCGGTCAGTACTGCAATGACTTCACTCTAGAGAGGGCTCCGCCTGCTGCGTTTCACGGACACTGAGACTCGCCGTGTTTATAGGTATCACAAGAAATAAAAGACAGCCTATAAAATACTACACGCCCTCTTTTCCCTTGGAATTCCTACTTCCTGGCTCCTGAAAGACCTCTTAGAAATGTAGTGCCCAGAGGGAAGCACGGGTGGAGTGTCCTTTATCTGAAATGGCCGGGACCAGAAGTGTTTCTGATTTCGAATCCTCCTCCCTGCCCCTCACCTGCCATGGATTCTGGAATGTTTGCACGTACCTGGTGAGAGGTCTTGGGGTGGCCCTGACCCTGACCGTGAGAGGCATCCATCTCAGACACACTTCCACACGTAGTTGGAAATGAACTTGATGCTCTGTTATGGTGCACACTGTCTGTGTCTGTGGGGTTTTTGTTTGTTTGTTTTTTGGTACCAGGGATTGAACCCAGGGGTGCTTAACCACTGAACCACATTCTCAGCCCCTTTTTATATTTTATTTTGAGACGGGGTCTCACTGAGTTGTTTAGGGCCTAAGTTGCTGAAGCTGGCTTTGAACCCCTGCCTCAGCCTCCTGAGCTGCTGGGATGACAGGCGTGCGCCACTGTGCCTGGCTATGCCTGTGGTTTTGACTACAGCCAACCCTTGAGGTTGGGTGAAGAATTTTCTAGCCATGGTGTCATGTCAGTGCTCATGTCAATGTTTTGGATTTTGGAGCATTTCAGATTAGGGGTGCTTAACTAGTACAACGAAAATGAAGTATCCCCCAAGTTCGATTTCTTTGTCTAAAAAAATTCACAAACAACAAATCAAAACTGCATTAGAGAAAACGTCAGGCAGAGGCAGGAGCAGTCAACCGAGTGTGGAGACTCCGTGCCATTGTGTGACTTCCGTGGCCTTGTTCCATTGACATCTTTATCCCCTCCCCACCAGCAGTTGATCTGGGGGGTACTGGGGATTTAATCCAGGGTGCTTTACCACTGAGCCACATCCCCAGCCCTTTCTATCTTGAGATAGGATCTCGCTAAGTCCCCGAGATTGGCCTTGAACTCACGATCTCCTGCCTCAGCCTCCACAAGCAGCTGATTTTGAAGCGAAGTCCAGATATCACATTCTTCCAAGCGTGAATAATTTGGCATCTCTGGTTCGTTTTGGATATGGGTTGAGTGTGCCCCACCCGGGGCATTCTGTGTTAAAATTTAACCCCCATTTCGAGGGATTAAGAGGGTGGAAACTTGAGGTGGGAGAATCACAAGTTCAAGGCCAGCCTCGGCAACTTAGTGAGATCTTGTCTCAAAATAAAATTTAATAAAGGGCTGGGGATGTGGGCCGGTTGCAGAGCGACCCTGGGTTCAATCCTCAAAACAAGAGGGCGGAAACTTAATCTAACATGGCGTTTAGAGTTGGGGACTTTGGGGGGATGATTAGAATTAGATAAGGTCATAGGGCGGGGCCCCAAGATGGACATCCGAAGGCTTTACAGGAGGTCCTTCTGATTATCTTATGACTCTTACGAGGTTTTCTGGGGGGCTCGGCTCACCCCAATCACTCGATGCAGAACCATTCAGGTGCTGAGGTTTCTAAGCCAGAACAGCTCCGGGACCTCGGACGGGAGGTGAGCCAACTTCTCCATGAAGGGACAGAGAATGATAGTGGGCGCTTCCGGGAGAACACAGCCCGTGTTGCCAGCACCCGGCTCTGCAGCACCCAGCTCTGCAGCACCCAGCTCTGCCACCGGAGTGCGAGACCAGATCCATAGAAAACAGGCCGTAAGCGGCGCGGCTGTGAGCCCGAGAAACCGAGCTGATGAACGCCCGGTGGTGAGGTTCCGGTCAGCCTGACGGCCAGGAGGCTGCTCTTCTTTCAATCTTGTCCAGCTGCTGGAAAACATGAAAGCCATTCTTAGCTCAGAGGTGGCACAGATAAGCCGCGAGTGGGACTGGGCCTGGGGGCCAGGGTCTGCCATCCCCCAATCAATCTCCTCACCACGGGCTCTTGACCAGCGTGGTCATTCCCGCCCCTTGGTGGGGTCCCCACATGCAGCTCTGTCTCCCCAGGTCCTCGCCTGTCCCCACCCACACTCGTTGGCACCAGGCGTGAGCTGTCAGAAGATGCCTCCCGGTTTCCGAGGGGTGGCCATGTGGGAGCGTGTGCTCTGTGGAGCCATCAAGACGGCCTTTCTTTCAAAGGCCGTGCCTGCTTCTCGGTGGGGGCGCCTGCCTGTGCCAAGACTCAGGAGCATGAGACTGTTCTCGGCCGGGCTGTGCTCTACCTGGATTTGGGGGTTGCTTCTCACTGTGGTGAAATCCTGAATGTATTTCTCCTGCTGCTTCGTAATCTCCAGCTTTTTAAAATCAGACTCGCCCGTCAAGTGTTGTGGCTTCCTTTCTCCATCCTTTCTTGGCCCAAATGGCCCGAAAGCCAGGGGTGCTTTTTCTCCCTAAGTGTTTGGCTATTATAAATAGTGCTGCAAATAATGTCTTTGAAGATAAAGCTTTTCTCCACACTTAGGATTATTTCTTTGGTCTGAATTCCCACAACTGCTCCAAAGAAGAAAAGATCTTGTCTTTATCACCCAGAAGGATATAAGAGCCATAGGACAGCACAAGATAGACTCTGCCCCAGTCTCCGCCCCCTGCTCCAGGAATTCTTGGTAGATTTTTTTCCCCGGTTGTTGATTTATTGGGACAACCGACTCTGTGTGTGTGTGTGTGTGTGTGTGTGTGTGTTGCTGGGGATCAAATCCAGAACCTCGCACATGCTAGGCAAACGCTCCACCCCTGAGCGACACCCCCAGCCCCAGTGACTTCCTGCAAGATGGTGGGCCTTTCTGCTTCCTCATGGGTCTCATCCACCTGCCTGCTGGAATCCAGCTGCCCCTCCCTTTCCTGTGCCCTCTACAGAGAAGACTACTAACTCTGCTTCTGTCGCAGGGGATACAAGGGTTTTTTTTCCCCCCAAGTCTATTTCTTGACTTATTATTTTAGGGTGAGTTTTTTATAAGCAGAGTTATTAGCTTAAAGGCTGTCAAATTTGTGTTTTTTCTTTTTCTTAATTTTTTAGATGTCGATAGACCTTTATTTTATTCGTTTATTTACACATGGTGCTGAGAATTGAACCCAGTGCCTCACATATGCCAGGCAAGTGCTCCACTAATAAGCCACAACCCCAGCCCAAATTTGCATCCTTAATACAAGAAAAAATTAAGTGTTTTTAAAATTCAAGCTGTGTTTGCCTGCAGTTTGATTCACGCTTTTTAGGGGCAGTTCTGAGACTCTGGCAAATGACCAGCCCAGTTGTGACACAGAAGAGTTCTGAAGCCCCGGATTCCCTGTGCCCTTTTACAGTTAAAGGTTTTAAAACACAAGAAGAATATGGGAAGATGGGAGTCCATCAGCAGGATCCCTGAAAGATGCAGGGTTTCTCTCTGAGGTGGTGAAAATGTTCTAAAACTGGGGGATGGTTACACAAATCTGGGTTACACTTGAAGTGTGGACATTGTCTTCTATGTGAATCTCAGTCATTATTAGCTCTGAACCAAGCCTCACAAAGTTGTGTGCAATTGTACTAAATCTATAAACCATTTGTGAGGTCTTGACATCTGTGTGACGTCTTTCATCCCAACCAAGAGCTGGGAATGGCCTTGTTTTTATTCAGGCTATCCTGAAGTTCTATTCGAATCAGAGATTAAGTTTCCACTGCAGAAGTTTACACTTTCTTCTTTACTAATTTCTGCACGATTTCTAGCTTTTGGTGGGATTGTGAATGGTATCTTCAATATAGGATGCTTGTTTATTGTTGGTGTAAAGAAATGGAATTGAGGGCCGGGGTTGTAGTTCAGCGTGTGTGAGGCACTGGGCTTGATTCTCAGCACCGCCTATAAATAAATGAACAAAATAAATTCCATCAACAACTAAAAATATATATATAATTTAAAAAAAAAAAGAAATGGAATTGATTTTTTTCTCGGATTAATCTTGCTACAGGAGACCTTGCTGATATCTCTTATTTTTGTTCTAGTAGTTTATCTGTTCATTTATTGACTTATATAACCATATCATATTCAAATAATGGCAGCTTTCGCTATTCCAGTCTAGTCTCCACACTTCTTGTGTTCTTTTCTTTTTCAAGGAAGAATTAGTCAGGACTCTCCTTCAGCTCTACACAGAGCAATAGCTGTGAGGAGGGTATCCTGGCCTGCTCGGATACCCTCCAGAAGGAACAACATTCAAAATTTCTGTGGTGTTTGCTGGAAGCTTTATGCAGAAAAAAGAGAACCAAGTATTTTAATTTTTAATCATAAACAGGTGGAGAGCCTTATCAAATTGGTTTTCCACATCAGTTGAAACCATGATGTTTTCTTCCCTAGTCCGTTGACATGATGAATTACATTGAAAGATTCTACAAAGTCGGAGCCATCTTTGCGTCAGAGGCCCAATCATGATGAATTATAATTCAACATTAGATTTAATAGGTTATGTGATTTATAATGTGATTTGAGTTTTTTGCACCTATGTTCATAAGAGAAATGGAACTGTATGCTATTCTTTTCTGATTTTGAAATCACAAGAATCATCAATGGATACTAGATCTAGGAGGAAATTGAATGAGGAACCAGATTTTACCTGATCTTAGAGTGTCTGTCCATGGACTGCTCATTAGTTACAAAGGAGGGAAGAAAACATCAATTGCACAGTGGACACACTGGACATCATGTTGGCCGAACCATTAAAGCTAATGACAGAAGGGAGGGACAGTTGGACACTGACTGTCCAGATGAGAAACTTCCAGAAGGATGCACTGCACCTGGTGAATCCTGGTGGAGACTAATCATCATGAGCGAACATCAGACAAACTCAAAATGAGGGACTTCTACTTTTAAAGAGGAGGCGGAGGGGATGTTCTTCCAAAATGTCAGTATCATAAATGGGGGAATGTTCCAGATTAAAGGAGGCTGAAGAGACTTGACAACTAATGCAGTAGGACTCCAGCTGGATCCTGGACCCCAGGGGGAAGTGCTGGGAGGCACGTCATCAAATCAACCGATGAGACTGGAACGTCACCAGGAGATCAGATAGAAGTGTTGCATAAATGTGTTTATTGAGGTTGATTACTGCAGTTACGTAAGAGAGTGCTCAAATGCTTCAGAAAACACGGATATACTGAGGAATGAAAACTAGCTAGCACTGTAAAACTCTGCCCTGCCCCCCGTCTATGGATAAAGCCAGCGGCGAGGTTCACTGTAAATATTTCATCCGGGGATGTGCTGTACCTATAGTGCCTCAGGATCCCTTGTCACCGACAGACTTGGTTTTCTAAAATCATAGACTATGTAACACGACTGCTATTTAAAAGGTCCATTGACAACTAAAATTTTTTAAAAAGTAGTTTAAAAAATGTATATACAGATGACAATATTTCTATTTAAAAGTATATAGATGTCAGTCACGGTGGCGCATGCCTGTATTCCCAGCTGCTGGGGAGACTGAAGCACCTGGATCACCAGTTCAAAGCCAGCCTCAGCAAAAGCAAGGTGCTAAGTAATTTAGTGAGACTCTGTCTCTAAATAATATACAAAATAGGGTTGGGGATGTGACTCAGTGTTCGAGTGCCCCTGAATTTAATCCCCAGCATAAATAATAAATAAATAAATAAATAAAAACAGTATATACGTAAGAATGGAACAGCCAGTCATTTGGACACAGATGAGAAGCACTCATTTCCAGCCCTGCCTGGTGCAGAGCTTCAAATACGTTTCTGAGCACAACACACCACATTTATATTAACATTGTAGTTTTCAAGGAAATAAGACCCTGGCTCCACTAGGCTGTTCAGACCTGGAGCTTTGAACTATGTCTCTCGAAACCTTGTTTCAACTGACTCTCACCCCAATTCCTCTCTTCCTCTAAAATCCTGTAACTCCAGGACCTCTTAGATCATCCCTTAAGAAAAGGGAAAGAGTAAAAAAGCATGTCCCTGAATGCCTCTCTGTTCCCAAAACCGAGCCAAGTTAGTGAAGGAAGCAACGAAAGCAAGCCTGGGCCTGAAAGTCCAGATGCCCATCATCGTGAAGGACTGCACACACCACACACCTGGAACAAGGCTACGTCAGAGTGAGCGGTAGAGAGATACTTTCTTGCATGTACCCCAGGCAGGCGCTCCCTGGAAAGCTGCTCACACAAGCAAACTCAGCAAGTTAATGCCGGCGACAATGCTGCTGTTTCTGCAGTCTGGGACATACAACTCCCCGAGTGGGGAAGGTGCAGAACGAAGGAAACTGTAGAAAGGATATGTCACTCATCCAACTGACCACCACTGGACATGATACCCTGAGAGAAAGGAGGCACCACTTGGCAGAGCATCGCGAGGGACAGAGGTGCTATCAGACTGTCACCATTGAATATTTTGCAGCAGTTTCTGATCTCTTGTAAGTTTTCCCCAAAAAATCAAATGACTCCAGGCACTTTCTTTGGCCTGTCTGCAACCTGGCCCGCTGCCCTGGCACACCTGGGCTGTGGATGGGGTACAACTCTTCCTCTGAAGTGTGGTCTCCTTGGTTGAAGTGTGGGCTGACATTGTCCCTGTCCCATCGGTGGATAGAATGACAGAGCTAAAGCAAAGGAATTAACTGTTATTCACTAACATTAAATCTGGATAAGATACAGCCAGAGGAAGGAGAAGTTGTGCTCCATTTGTGTACAATGTGTCAAAATGCATTCTACTATCATGTGTAACTAATTAGAACAAATTTTTAAAAATCTGAATATTTGTGCAGTTTATCTGTAAGTTTTAAATTATTTCCAATTTTTTAAAAAATTGTTTTTGTTTCTTGTTTTTCTTTAAGAAACTAAGTTAGTGTGGACCAGTGTGTAGCAAACATTCTCTAGGCAAGGGAAATTTTGTTGAATTTTCTATGGTAGTTCCATGCATACTAAGACGTCCAAATTTTGAGACATGTTTTTTTTATCATTTTCTAGGCACACTGAATATATATGATTTTATTTCACCATTAAAAATTAGTTATGCTCTCTCCATGGAAACCAGCTGTATTTGCAAAACTCTGGTTGGAAAGCGCATGCACGAGTAGACTCTAGAGATTCCTGTTTTCCTACTCGCGGCCTAGGGAGCGGACTACATTTCCCAAAGTACCTCGAGGAGTGGGCATCCCTATGAGGGCGTGGCCATTAGGCTTGCTGGGAAATGTAGGCGAAGCCCACGTGGAAGTAGGTGGTGGGGCTTGCTAGAGGACTTGCAGGAGACGCCCGATGACTGCTGGGACAAGAGAACCCGCTTCTCAGCCTCCTGGGATTTGTAGTCCTGAATATCCACAGGGCTCCTAGTTTTTCCTGCTCCTCTGGGTAATATCAAGCCTCGTGCCCATTCTCTACTACTAATCTGGGATTCTTTAATGCATCCGTCCCAGTCAGCTGCCCTGGCTTCCTCTGGTCCATAACGCTGGCCTCACAAACTGAAGAGCCAGGGAAGGAACATTCACAATTGTAGCCCATGGGAGGCCTTAGGCCTTCTTGGCGGAGTGGGCAGGTTTCCCATTCCTTGACCAGTAACAAATGTGCCCATAATGCCGTGTACATGCTTGCTGCTCTGGTGCATAAACAGTCCTCCCAAATGCACACCCCTCCCCACCCCTATTCTCTCTTTGTGCCCACAACTCTCACTGAGCTGGTATGGTGGCCCTGGTCTTGCCAGAGAGAAGACCAGATAGTAACACCTATGGTGATGTGGAAAGGGACACCCCCACCCCCAGGATCCAGTGGGTGACCAGAGGAGGTGCCTGACTCATCCTGGGCAGATCAGGAAGGAAAAGCTGCAGAGATCCAACTCATCTTTGGGTTGCCACCACAGTCCCACATTGTATCTTCATTCAGTGGGCTCCCATGTGCCAGGGAGGCTGGGCATGAAGAGTTGGTCCTACCTATCCACATCTACCCCCACCATCAGTGTCCCCCATCCTGGCTGGGTCAGGAGAGCAGGCAGTGGTTCTGGAATATGGAAGAGGGACATTAACTGTGGGGTAGGGAGAAAGGGCTGGCTCTTGGATAGAGTTGTTCACCCTGCGGAAGAGGGATGGAGGACAAGGACCTATGCATGTGAAAAGGCAGGTGTCAGCAGACAGCACAGAGGTGAAGGTGAGGCTGGAATACCCAATGGATTACCCTAGGTTTCCCAAGGTCTACTAGGAGGCAGGAATGATTATCATTCCCATCGTGGGCACTGGGGCACAGCAAGGCAAAGTCCTACTCACACCCACCTAATAGGTGACTGAAGTATTAGAACGTGGATTAGAACGTGGGCCACCTGGCTCCGGAATCCAGGCAGGAATCTGTTGTGTAGTCTTGCCCATGGACTTCCAGAATGAAAGTGCTGAGTGTGGTGACCCCTCTGGAAATAGCACATACTCATCACTGTTGGCTTGATCTGTCCTGGTTCACTGTAAGCATCCTGCTGTCCCCTCTAACCCTGGGAAGCTGCTTCAAGTGGAAAGACTTTTGAGCATGTCTGCCCCCACGGATTGAAGCCCTCCTGACAGTAGGCCATTCCCACCTCCATTTTCTGTACTTCCCATGGAGCCCTGCAGCTAAAAAATGACTCCACAAGGGACAAGGGGAAGTGCAGTACTCTTGTGGCAATGACAGGAGTGGCTTGTTCCCCCCAGGGTGGAACCAATGATGACACTTGAAGCATGTGGTTCTATGGCTGAGGGAAGGTCAAGTGCAAATCAGGCTCACATCCCTGTTCCTGGACTCCACAATAGTGTCAGGGTCAGGCCCATGATGCCAACAGTGGCAGGGGCACTGGCATAATTCCATGAGCTCCTCCCCCAAATAATGTGGTACAAAATGCTGAGGAACAGGCTGGCCAACTCCTGAGTATCTTCACTGCTCCCAGGGAATAAAATTATGAAAAACAGCGAGGAAGGAAGGTAGTGCGTGGCTTTATGTTCAACCTCTTCCCAAACAATCATTTTCCTGGCCTCACCTGAACATCACAAGAGCCACACAAAGTAGGAGAGATTGCACCATGTTCAGATGAGAAACCTGAGACTCAGACAAGAAGGGCCTGACTCACACTTTCATGGGCCAGGAAGTAGAGGTGGCAGCACTGGGAAGGAACCTGAGCTTCCTGGCAGGGAAGGTTGTTAATTTGTGTCTGAACACAGGGCCCAGGAGTATGGGAGAGGGAAAAATAGTAGGAGGTGTCTCTCCTTTCAGATCAGTGCTTGATGAAATGGTACCATCTGGAAAAAACGAGCTTGAGATACACTAATTAACACTAAATAAAATTAAATGGATTCTTTCCAGTAGGACTTGCCAGAGCCTTTAGCAACTTTGTGCTTCCCAGATCTCTGCCCAGGACCAAGGCCAGGGCCTGGGGCAATGACTGACAGAACCTGCATCCCAAAAGCCTCCAGAGTGGGCACAATGGAAGTGGGGCATTCACAGCATGCGCACGTGTGCGCTCGAGACATATGTGCAAGGAAGCGCATGATCTTGTACACAAGCACATATGTTCTCCATCACTGATACTGGGCTCACATGTTAACCGTAAAAGGCAGGACGGACAGGTACCCAAGGTCCAGAATCTACTTCCCCAGAGGTAAGATAAGGTCAAAAGTGCCTCCACTGTCCCTCAAGTCAGATTCCACAAGGCTTTATTGGCACCGGACCAAGTCTGGTACTCCTAAGTTCAAGAAAAGGCACGGACATGGAAGGGGTCCCAAACCCGCAAGAGTCCTCCCAGGAGCGCCCAGCCCAGCCGGGGATGGGAGGACACTTTCACCGCGGGGCCCAGGGTGGGAAAGGAGTCCTGGTGTGTTGGGGGCGGGGAGGTGTGCACAGTGCAGGGATGGAGAGGAGAGGAGAGGCGGGAGACCGGCCCACTAGAAAGGGAATTCGCACACGAAGTAGAGGCGCCGTTGGCAGTCGTGGTCCCACCATGAGCCGTCATCTGAGGCCTGCGCCACGCAGTTCTCCAGCACGCCGCCGTTTGGCTGATCGGGACTGAGCGGATGCGGCGCGGCGCTAGGTTGGGCGCCCGGTTCGGTGCTGGGTGCGCGGTGCCAGGCGAAGAAGGACACCCGCTGGCCGTTCTCGAAGAGGTAGAGCCCTTCGGCGCGCCGGTCGTGCACGCCCAGCCACACCGGCCAGTTGTAGGGAGCGAGCGCTGCACGCAAGTAGCGAGTAAGCGCTTCCATCTGCTGGCGGTCCGCAGGTTGCGCCAGGCTACCGCCCCGCGCCACGCACCGCGCCTGCGCCGCCGCCTGCGCCTCGAAGTCGCGCGAGAGCAGGAAACACTTGTGGCCTAGGCGCAGCCCCTTTAGACAGCCTGAGGGCGGGGCGGGGAGGGAAGTAGGCGGGGTCAGAGCGTTCGGGGCGGGACCAGGGTTTCGGCGGGAGGAGGCGGGGTCAGAACCCTGGCGAGCAAGGAGGCAGACGACCAGGGCCGCCGGGGGTGGGGCAAGTCTGCTGGGGCGGGACCCTAGGGGGCGTGGCGCGGCCGGAGTTGGGTCAGCACAGTTGTGAGGGGAGGAGTGTCCAGCCCATAGCCCATCCCAGTTACTCGAACGTCCTGGGCGCCAACACACCCCAATCCTCTGGGGACACTCTTGCCCATGACATGCAGGGCCCCTCCTCCCACGAGTGCCCAATCTGGTCCGGATCGTCCCATTTTCCCTGCCGCGTGTGGTGGGGACTTACCCTCCAAGCGGCCATGCTCGCGCTCGGCGCGGCCCTGCGCCTCCTGCAGGACTTGCACCGCGTCGCGGGTGTCGCCCGCCGCTTCCCGCAGCTGCCGCAGCCCTTGGGTCAGCTCGACCACGCGGGTGTCCAATGAGTGCAGACGGACGTGCAACTGGTGCAGGCCTGCGTCCAGGCCGGCCAGGCGGCCCACTGCGGAAGGACAGGGCAAGCGCTGGAGGAGGAACCTTGGGGTTCTGGAACTTCTGAGTCCAGTAGCCCGGGCTCTTGGAGGCGAGGACTGGGACCCGGGGCCCCCTGGGATGTGGGGGCTCTGGGCTGGGCGGTGAGCAGCTGAAAGGCCACTCCAGCTTCTGCTTACTCACAGATATAAGTGATGGTGTCCTCATGGGTGGGAGAGGGACTGGGGATGGAGGAAGGGGTTGGCGTTGCTTCCTCCTCCTCCTCCTCCCCCTGATCCTCTTGAGTCTCCCAGGCCAGTTTACCTTCAGGAGTAACAGCAAGATTCTCATCCACCCCCACAGCTGGCAGCCCCAGAGCCTCCTGCAAATGCTGGAGCAGGGGAGGGATGGTCAGCCCCAGCTTACCATTCCTGATGCCCCACTGTCCCCTCTCCAGCTCAGCTCACGCTCTGAGCCTGAGTCCTTTCCCTGAACCCATCACCCCCATTCTCTGAGTCTATCCCCATCACTCCCCCTTGACCATTTCCCTAATCTTGGAATACCCCCTCCCAAGCCCACAGTTCCCCCAAACTCCACAGCTCACCTTCAGCATCAGAGCCTCCCTCTCCCGCTCCTCCTCCAGGGCACCTCCCCAGCCTCCCTCCCACTCTCTCTCAACTCCCCGAGCCCCGTGACCAAAGCCCAAGAGTTGGGGGACCACCAGGACCCCAAAGAGCCAGGCTGCCTGCATCAGGCTGAGCTCTCAGCACCCAAGGTTGCAGATGTCAGGGTGTCTGGGGTAGCACTAGGGTCTCTGGGGACTGGTGAGTGCCCCTGTCCTGTGTGCAGATCACTAGCCCCTGGTTCCTGCTTTTCCCAGCCTCTTCTTTGTGCCTCCCCTCCTGCTCTTGTCTCTGTCGGTTGGTCTCCTGGGCTCCTCTGAGTGTGTGTCTCTCCCCGCCCTCTTGGCTCCCCAGAGGTCCTGCCTCTGTGGCCGGAAACCTCCAACGTTCCAAAGCCTTGATCCCGCCTTGGGTCTCCCCACACCCCCCTCTTTCCACTTTCCAGAGCTTGCTTCCGCCCTGTTCTTTCCTTCTGCCTGGCCAAGAGCTTAGATGGTCAGGAAGAGGATGGAGCTGGCTTTCCAAGGGATCCTGGGGATGGCAGGCCCCAGCCTTGAGAAAGGAGCCCCCTTAGGACCAGCGGGCAATGGTGGGGTTCTGGGGCTTCAGTCTTGCTCCTTTCTCCCCCTCCTGGCCATTCCTTAGGAGATGGGAGAACTCTGGGACTCACTAAGGTTGTTATTACCCTGTGGCCACCATCGCCCACACACACTGATGGAAGAGACTCTTCCACCACTCTCAGGCTCTGGGGCACCTCCTACACCCCAGATGGCTCACCCCTGCCCTCCCAGCCCTTGCCTAGCAATGCAAATGGGGTGAGTGCATGGGTGCCTGTGGGGACACGTGTGAAAAGCATGCTTGTGGTTGTGTGTGCAGTCCCAGATGGGGTTCCTGGATTCAGTGCCTACATTTTACTGGAAGCCTCCTGCAGGCCAAGTGCTGGGCAGGGCTATGCTGGAGACTGCAGCTGCTCACAGTCAAGCAGACAGATGAGTCCCCAGGGTGAGAGGCTGGGCAGAGGGTGGAGACGGGGCGGAGGTAGTGGCCAGAGAAGTTTTCTCCAGGTGGTGGAGTAGACAGAAGCTGGGCTGGGTGCAGATAGAGCTCTGAGCGTTCAGTAAGCTGCCTCATCCCAGCCTGGACCACTGCAGTCACCTCCTCCCTGCCCTCCCCCTCCTTCCTCCCAAGCCCCTCCAATCCCGGCGGCTTGCCGCAGCCAGAGCAATCCTTCCAAACCATAAATCAGATCACATCATTCCCCACTCCCCTGCTCCCCCACCTTCCCATCATAAGCAGGAGGGAAGCCAAACCCGAGCCTTAGTCCTCAGCACAGCCCGCCTGGCTGGGGGCTGGGAAAGGAACCCTTTGCAGGTCTGCAACCTCATCACCCCCTCTGCCTCTGCCCCGCTGGCTCCTTGCTCTGCCCCACCTCGTCCTGTGCACTTGCCTTTCCCTCCTTCTAGAAGCTTCTTCCCTCAGCTCTCCCTCATTATTGGGGTCTCAACTCCAAGAAGCCTTCTCTGGAAGCTTCAGGTCCACAAGTTGCTTTATAAGTGTCCCCCTTGTCAGTCATTTTGGAATAATCATTTTGGCATGATCTTGTGTGTTTGTTTACATATGCCTCCTGCCAATGAAAGCAGGGATTCTTGTACACTGCCATTTCCCTCGAGCCTCCCTAGCACATAGTAGGGTTGAATCCAGCTGAGTGGGGAGGTAGCCATTCCTGGTGCGGTTGCAGCTTGGTCAAAGGCCCAGAGGCTTGACTTTTGTGTTTAGCATGCACCCTGAGCTCCCAGGGTGGTGGCTGCAGCATGGGTGGAGAAAGTGAGGGCAGTGGGAGAGAGGCTCAGAGGAAAGGGGAGCTGGAGGCCATGCCATGGCCACCCTATGCTAGCCCTGTGGATCATGCAGGGCTTTTCCAGCCTCAGCCTGGTTGGTTGTGCAAACAAGCATGGAACTCATGAGCCAGGAATCAAGGGGTCTGCTCTTCAAAAGAGGAAATGGAGGCTCTGAGAGGGGATAGCACAGATCTCTGGAGTCACCAGCCTGCTGGCAACTGGCCAAGACTTCTGGCTCCAACAAAGAGCAAAGCATCTGCCCTCAGCTACTGGAAGCCCCAGGAGGGGCCTTGAACATCAACATATCCAGTTTTCCATTTTCCAAGAAAACTGGTTCGCAGAGGGCAGTGTGACCTTGGACAGGTTGCTCACTGCTTCACGCCTGGGTTTGTCCAGTGCCCATGCAGGTGCAGAAACCCCTCACTAGGCCTAGAGACCTCAAGAGATAAGGTGTAGGTCCAGAAAGGCCTTATAGGCTGTAGAGGGGGCAGAGCTTCTCACTGCTGGCACCCAAAGGAGCAGCTGTTCTCCCTGGGTCCAGCTGCTCGCCACCTGGGCGGGTGGGTGTGCATCATAGGGGCCTCCCACTCCAGCTTGTCCCAGGAACCCTGGAGAGCCTGCAGCTGGAGGCAGACTGAACGGCTGACTAGAACTCTCCACTATAGGTGCCTGTGTTTACTGGTGACCCAGGAGGTACCATTGAAGCCAGAATAAGGTAGAAGCCTGGGTTGCCCAATGGAATCCACTCTTTCTGAGTGCATCCTGGGCATGAGTGAACACAGCTGACTGTGCAATTGTGCATGAGCTCTGAGCACATGGCTATGCAGGACTATTGGTGATAAGTGAAGATATGTAACTGTAGTGGTGCCAAGCAGTGCACAAAGAGGCCAAGTGAAGACTCTGGAGCCAGTATGCCTGTCCGTAATCCTCGGTGCTGCCTCTTCATAGCTGGGTAACCTTGGGCAAGATACTTAGCCTCTCTGTGTCTCAGTTTTCTGTGCCTTTGTAACACAGGGAAGGTGAAAGGCTCAGAGCCTGGCATACCACACCTGCTCAAGAAACGTCCTGGGAGGAGCTATGGCACTGTATTGTGCAAATAAACAGGTGTGTGCAAACGGATGTGATGGATGGTACTATGGGTGTGTTGGGAAGGCTCACACACACCTCCCTACCATGTGTCTCCATTACCAGGTTGTGAGATATGAGAACACACACCCAGGTATGCTTTCTGGGCATGTGGCAGGCAAATCTTGCACTGTGCTGCATGTGTGCTCTGGCACAGGGGTGTGACAAGCACAGGAGGCTGGGTGTTTGTGGTCATGTGTCCCCAAGTACATTGTGCGTGGATGGCATGCTATGGACAGAATGCACGTGTGGAGTTGTCTGTGAGGACTATGCAAGCTGGTGACTCTGCACCTGTGCCTTGGGAGAACGGTGCCTGTCGGGTGCGCCCAGGTGTGCCTTGCCCTGTGCTTAAGTGATGTGTGTGCGTTTAGAGGCACAGAACAGGAATCTATAGCCCTCAAAATCCAATTTGGGGATGTGGGTGCCTGGCAACAAGTATTTATTGCACCCCACTGTGTATGGGGGCGGTGGGAAGCACTCTAGGAGGAGGCGGTCTTGGGACGTATATTGGGTACCCTTGGGGGGGCGGGACCCCATCGTTGGTGTATGGGGGCGAGCAGGGTGGAGTCCGGGGTTGGGGACTTGGCAGTGGAGAGGAGCGGTGGGGGAGGGCAAGGGGAGGGGGCGGAGCCGGCGGCGGGGGGGATGGGCGAGGTTTGGGGGCGCGGGGAGGGGCGATGTCTCCTCCGCCGGCTCCCGGAGGGAGGGGAGAGGGCGGAGGGAGGGGAGGGAGGGAGAGAGGGAGGGAGAGAGAGACAGGGTGAGGGAGAGACAGTGAGAGCGAGAGAGCGAGAAGGGTGGCAGAGGAGGCGCGGAGCGGGCGGCGGCGGCGGCGGCGGCGGCGGCGGCCCGAGGAAGAGGAGGAGGAAGAGCAGGCGGAGACGCGGCACCCGGAGCGGGCCGGACCGAGCCGGGGGCGGGCGAGGAGGGGCGCGGCGGCCGCGGCAGAAGGGGGGGCGCTCTGCGGATGGCCAGGCCCGGCCCGCGGGGGGGGTGAGGTCCTCGGCCCCCCCGCCCTCCCCCCCGGCCCCCGCCCGCCCCCTCCCCGGCCCGCTCGCCCTCCGGGGCGGTGGGGCATGGCCTGAGGGTCCCCCGTCTCCGGGGGGGTGGGGGGTGGGGGGAGGGGGGAGGGGCCGCGGGCGCCGCCGACCGGGACTCAGCAGCCCCGCCAGGCAGGTAAGGGGGCCGGGAACCTGGGGGTTTGGTGGAGCTGCGGGGCCGGGGCTGCGGGAGGGGGCGGGGGCGCCCCGGATGTCCTTGGCCCGGCGCCGGGTTCCGGGCCTGGGTGTGCTGTGGGGGGTGCGGGTGAGGAGGGGATCGGTGCCCGGGTGACACCAAATTGGGTTACGCCCCGGTCCGGGGTGCCCCGTCCCAGATCGCATCCTTGATGAGGGTGCACCCCATCCCCCGCCAGCAGAGCCCCTAGCCCGAATCCGCCTCCCGACTCTCCAGGGCCAAGGGTCGGTCGCGGTAACCGCCTCCTGGCCCTGCCCGGCCACTCCCCCGCCTCGCCCACCCTGGCGCACCTGGGTCCCTCCCTCAGGTCACCCTGGTTCCCACCCCATCCAGCGAGGGTCTAGGCCCGAGGTTCCTCCGCCCCCCTCGACTGGCTCTAGCTCCCACTTCTCCTTCCCGGCGCCGCGATTCCTTTCCACCCCCTGCCCAGACTCCCCCCATCCCCACCGCGTCTCCAGTCCTTTCACCGCCGGCCGGCGCACCCCCTCGGCTCCCGCCCCCGAGTCCCGCTCCCGGTGCCCCCGCCCCTTTCTCCGGCCCGGGGGCGCTCCCCCACCAGCCGTTCGGCCTCAGCCCGAGCTCGCTCTCCTCCCCCCTCCGCCTCCATTCATTCTCCCGGGCCGGCTCTCGGCCATGCCAGTCGCCCCCTGGCCCCCCGCAGCCTCCCAGGGCACCCCCTCTCCCCTTCTCCACACCCCCCCTCGCCGATTCCTCAGCCCGTCTCAGTACCAGCTGCGTGCCAGCTATTCTTAGCCGCGGAGCGTTTGATTCATGCCGCCCCGGCGGAGTGTGCCCGCTCCCTCCCTCGAGGCCGGAGGGGGAGGGGCCGGAGCCGGTCGGGGGGCTGGGGCAGGCGCGCGCGCCGGGGGCCCGGGACCAGCTTTTCTTTCATCCCACCGGTCACCCCATTCCTGCGGGGCTGGAGCTGGGGGTCAGCCAGGGTCAGCCGAGGGGGAGTGGCTGTGGCCCCAGATAGAGGCGGGACGTGTGGTAGGGCGGACCGAGGATTGGAAGGAGGCAGGGGTCTCCTGCAGGGCAAGGTGGGTGGGGCAGCCGGGCTGCGTACCTGGAGCGGGAGGGGGCTTCCCAGCTCTGGACACGCGTGGGGGAGGGCCCCGGCCGTGTTAGATGCTCGCTCGCCCACAGTTCTTGGAACTCTCTTCCCTCCACACATATTTTGTCTTCCCTTCCCCAACCCCCTAACCCATCCCCACTCCCCCAAAGTCAGCAGTACCCTCTACTGCTTCCCATCTCCATGGCAACGGTGCAGGAGCCGGGCCTGGTGTGGGGGGGAGGGACCAGACCAGACATTCTGGTTTCCGGTGCTGGGGTGGGAGTAGGGGAGAACATGAGAGAGGCAGACCCCATTTGGAAGGGACCCACCTTCATAAAGCCATCTTAAGGGAAAATGGGACCCAGAGATCTTTACCCCTGCCCCCAGATCTTCACCTCACTTCTTGGTCTCCTCCCCAGCCACCCTCCTCCCAATTCTCCTCAGTGGAACCACCAGTGCCAGGCAATGCCGGCCCACCCACCCTGCGGCGCCAGTCCTGAAACACTCCCACAGGTTATCCTCAGCATCCCACACCCACCAGGCCATCACACCTGGACATCTGCCCCCCGGGATAGCTTCCCCATCCAGCCACATATCCTCTCAAGATGCCCCAATAACTGCCAAAGGCCATCACTTCTCAGGTTCACCCAGTGCGAGATGCTTTGCCTTGTGACAACCCCATCTCAATGCCCCTTGCTCCCTGGAATGACGAATCCCCAGCAACCCTCTGCACAAGTAGCCAGCCACACTCAGTGAAGCCAGCGGCTCCACCTGCTCACAGGCACCTCCTGCTGCCCCAGGCTCACCACACCTCCATCTCCCCTTTACTATAGCTCAGCCTCGGCCTCCCTCAGGGTGAGGGGCCAGGCCGGGGCCAGGAGGGCAGGATGCCGGTGGGTTGGTCCACCTGTCCGTCCTTAGCTAATTTTAGCTGCATTTTCTGTGGCCTGACAAAGTGGGCCAGTAGCTCCCGCGGTGATTCTGCGGTTTCTGGGACACGGCCACGCTAGGTCAGCGGCAAAGTGGGGCGCAGGGGGGGCGGGGGCTGCAAGCAGGGCCAAGGGCAGGGAAGGAGACAGGTGCTGGGAGCATGGCAGGAATAGGAATGGGACATGGACTTGTAGAGGTGGCAGAACCTGCGCCCAGTCTCCTTCCTTTCCTGTTCCTGAGAGCATCGGGGAAAAACTGCCCTTGACCACTTGTCCAGAGTGGTGCCAGTGGCCTCCAAGGGGTTCTAGGCTCCTAGTCTGACAGTCACCCTTGGCCCCTGCAGCTGCCTGTGATGCTGCCGTCCCCCGTCGCCCCGTGGCCCCACAATGACCCACAGCCCTGCCACAAGCGAGGAAGAGGAACGCCACAGTGCCAGCGAGTGTCCCGAGGGGGGCTCAGAGTCCGACAGCTCCCCAGACGGGCCAGGGCAAGGCCCTCGGGGGTCCCGGGGCCAGGGCAGTGGGACACCTGGTAGCCTGGCCTCCACCCGAGGCCTCCAGGGCCGATCCATGTCTGTCCCGGACGACGCCCACTTCAGCATGATGGTCTTCAGGATTGGCATCCCGGACCTGCACCAGACAGTGAGTGACCACTTACTTGCCAGGAGCAGAACTGGCTTGAGGAGGCACCTGGGGCTGGGTGTCCTCCCAGGAAGCCCCCTTGGCTCTCATTGCCAGGCCCCACCTACTTTCCCATCTCCTTCCCCGTGTCCAGAATCACCCCCCACCCCAGCTGTCCGCTTCCCTCCCATCGCACCTTGGACCCCTGACTCACCTAGCCCCGGCTGTCCCCTGCCTCACCAGAAATGCCTGCGCTTCAACCCCGATGCCACCATCTGGACTGCCAAGCAGCAGGTGCTCTGCGCCCTCAGTGAGAGCCTGCAGGATGTGCTCAACTACGGCCTGTTCCAGCCGGCCACCTCGGGCCGGGATGCCAACTTCCTGGAGGAGGAGAGGCTGCTGCGGGAGTACCCCCAGTCCTTTGAGAAGGGGGTGCCCTACCTGGAGGTGAGGTCCACAGCCTCCCCAACCCCTTCACTGACAACACAAGTCGTGCCCTAAAGCACCCTACCCCCGACACATGCTGGTCCCAGTTGAGACCTTACCAAGGGAAAATTCAGTGGGCTGTTCTGGATCTCCTATGAATCACAGGAGAGTCTGAGGCTAAGTCCAAATCACCATTTGTTCTGAGTGGCCTTGGGAAAATCCCTTCCCCACCCCAAGCTTCTCTTGCCCCATGGATTGGGGAAGGACCTCCAGTTACAGTAGGCATTCGAGCACATCCCTTGTGGGGTCCTCACACCTGCTTCTTCAAGGTAGGAGTTGTAAGGAACGCATGCCCTAATGACCCAGCGCCCTCAGGAAAGCTCCCTGCCACCCTCTGCCCACCAGCCATGGCTCCAGAGCTGTTTCCACACCAGCCCTGAGCTCACCCTGGGGCATGAGAAGGAGTCAGACCCTACCTGCTCAGGTTCCTGCTTCTAAGTCTGTGTGTCTCTCCCCTCACCCCACTGCTGACCTCAGTTCCGATATAAGACTCGAGTTTACAAACAGACCAACCTGGATGAGAAGCAGCTGGCCAAGTTGCACACAAAGGTGAGAGAACCCTGCTGACATTGACCCACCTCACCCCTTCCCATCCCTCTCTGGCTGCTCATCCTTCCCAGGACCACATCATTTCCACTGGGCTCCTTTGCCTCCCCTTTCTGTTCCCCTGAGACCTCATGTCCATTCAGGGTCCCTTCCTTACTCCCACTTGTCCTGTCTGGGGACTACTTCATGAACACCCTGCAGCCCCCCAATCCCATAGCCTGAATCTCCACCAAATTCAGGGATCAGCCCCCTCCTCTCCATTGGTATCTGTTCTGGGATTTAGCCCTCCAATCCTGGGGCTTCATCTCCCCCATGTCTCCCGTGGTCACCTAAAAGCTGGAAGGAAGTCAGGGGCTGCAGTTGCCAGAGGGGGAGGATTCTTGATTCTCAGAAGGAAGAAACTCTGACCCCTTCTTAGCACCCCCAATGCACACCGTGCACCCTCTTTCCTCCCCGACCTGTGCCATCCACTTTGGGAGCCACTTGCCACATGTGGTTTCGGAACACCTGCAACCTGGAGTTGGGTCACAGGGGATCGCAAAGGCTCTGTGCACGTGTGTGCGCGCACACACACACATGTGAAACATCTTATTAATAACTTTCCCATGGATTGCCTGCCGAAACAGTGTCACTGTGGGACATTCTAGTTCGAGAACATAGCTCATCAAAATGAATTTCAATATAATTGATGGTTCCCCTTTCCTTTTTGCTTTGGAGGTGGCCACTAGAAACTTTTCAACGCCACTTGCGGCTGGCTGTGTATTTCCGCTGGGCCGCGCTGCTGGAGATCTCTGCCTTTCCCCCCCTGGTCCCTGACCAGCCTGACTTCTCTCTCTGTCCGTGGCACAGACGGGGTTGAAGAAGTTCCTGGAGTATGTGCAACTTGGGACGTCAGACAAGGTGGCGCGCCTGCTGGACAAGGGGCTGGACCCCAATTACCATGACTCGGATTCGGGAGGTAGGGAGGAGCCCATGTCATGGAGGACACCAGGGACCAGGACTGGACAGCATGGGCAGGAATGCCAGTCCCTACCACAGTCACTCCGGAGGGGTCCATGGAACCACATGTTGGGGTGTCGAGCTGGGGAGCCACGGAGGTGGTATGGGAAGGGTTGACGTGGAGGCTGAGGGCCTGCTTGTGACTGGCCTTTCTTGACCCTCAGAGACCCCCTTGACCCTGGCGGCCCAGACCGAAGGCTCAGTGGAGGTGATTCGAACTCTGTGCCTGGGCGGGGCCCACATTGACTTCCGGGCCCGGGATGGCATGACAGCGCTGCACAAGGCCGCGTGTGCCCGGCATTGCCTGGCTCTCACGGTGAGGCTGCCGTGACCACCCTGGGACCCCGGCTCTGTTCCCCTGGTGCTCTTTCAAACCCTAGTTCTTTCATTTCCTTTAAAAATAGCTGCTCCTCCTATCCCTGGTACAGAGCCCCTCCCCACGGACTGACAAATGCACGGTCCCTATTGTCATTCCAACTCCTCAGGTGTGCCCACCACGCAACAGCTGCTCCCACGGCAGCCCAGGGAGCTCATGACTCTCCCCAGCACAGCCTCCTTGCTCAGACACCCAGACCACGCTCTGCTCTGACCTGCTCACCCACCCAACTTTTGTCTCCCAGGTGTCAGCCCACCTCACGTCCCCTAAAACAGGGAACCCTCTGCTGGGCTCCAGACGTCCCGCACACCTGAGTCGCCCTCCGCCTGCCCTTTCTAAGCTGGTGCTTCCTCCTGGGCATCCCTCTCCTCTCACGTGCACACAGCCCCTTCACATGCTGTGCCTACGATAATGCTCTTTTCCAAATAGGCAGACCCCAATGCGCCTGTCAGTTCGCACAGAAATGTTCCTCTTCCTCGCCCCATCAGAGCACCTGGTTCCTCTTCATGCCCAGGCCAGGACTGGCTGCCCCCAAAGATGGCCATTGACGAACACCCCGTTTCTCGGGTGCTCCGGTGGACTTGGCCCACCCTTCAATTCTCCAGCTCCTCCTTCTACATTGAGACCCCTTACTGTAGGCAAATGCCAGCTGCCGAGAGCCGCCTTTCATCCCTGGAATGAACCACGCATACCCAGTCCCAGACCCACACCCTGTGCGCGCACACACCCAGCCTCTAGGCCTCCCCTGTCCAGTCCGTGAGCCTCTGGCCACATGGGGTCGTTTAAATTGAAATTAATTAAAATGAAGTAAAATTGCATTTTAAAATCCTCAGTCTCACTCACCACTTTCAGGTGTCATGGCCTTCTCGTGGCCACCATAGCGATGGCACCCTTGGAGACCATCTCTAGCATTGCAGAATGTCCCGCTGGACAGTGCCATTGCAGGGCTGCTCTCAACGCTGTCTCCTATTAGTATCAGTGGCACCCACCTCCCTCGCCCTGAGCTATCCCTTAAATAGGACCATTCCCCACCCCTCAGCCTGCACCCCAGTGAGGCTGGCCCCGCGCTTGCCTTACTCCACGCTCACCCTTTCCCAGGCTTCCGCCTGTCCCCCATCTTTGGGACTCTGGTCTTAGTAGCACCTCTCACTTGGCCATAGGCCCTCCTGTGCCCAGACTCCAGCTCTCATTTGTCCCCCAGTGAGCATCCTCTGGAGCGAGGGGACACTGCAACCACCGACATTCTTTAATGAGTCCTCCAGGGTCACTCATGGGTGAAAGTTTGGGCAGTATGTGAGAAGGACATGTCCTCTGGAGGCATCTACTCTGTCCCCTCATTGTTCCCCAGGGATGGGAGTGACCCAGCGAGGGAAGGGCCTGGCTCGAGGTCTCCAAGGCGTCATGGTTGAGCTGAGGCAGGCTTCGGCAGTGAGGGTCACCCAGGAGTCCTCTCCAGCACTTCAGAATGAGCTCGTGCTAGTGTGACCGTCACCTGTCTTTCTTCCTTGCTCTCTCTCCCTTCCTAGGCACTTCTGGACCTTGGGGGCTCCCCCAACTACAAGGACCGCCGGGGGCTGACCCCTCTGTTCCACACGGCCATGGTGGGGGGCGACCCCCGCTGCTGCGAGCTGCTCCTGTACAACAGGGCCCAGCTGGGCATAGCTGATGAGAATGGCTGGCAGGAAATCCACCAGGTGCTCCAGACTTGGCCCTAAGGGGTTGAGGGGAGACCTGGGCCCCAGGGCATCCCAGGGACTGGGGCCGGGGCTGGGGTCCAGATGCTGGGGTTCTTACAGAGGGCAGCAGGGAGAATAGCGTGGTCTGCACAGAGGAAAAGGTAGTGTGGACATCAGGACCTGAGGGGACACGGGCTGGGGGATTGCACAGCTTGATCACCAGGAAGGGTGGGGCTGGCCTCTTGGCCCTCTTGAGGTACCAGACTGGACACCAGGCATGGGAATGAGCAAACATTCAGGCTTGTGAAACTGACGGCCTAGGTCCCTGGGCAGGAATGGGGTGGAAAGGAAGAGAAGAGGCGGACATGGGGGTTCCTGGCTTCCGGGGAGAGGAACCTGGACAGTGTCAGGCTGTGATGATCTAGCCCCCCCTCCCTGTCCCCCCCAGGCCTGCCAGCGGGGCCACTCTCAGCACCTGGAACACCTGCTCTTCTATGGAGCTGAGCCTGGAGCCCAGAACGCCTCGGGGAACACGGCCCTGCACATCTGTGCTCTCTACAACAAGGTCTGACCCGTGGGGCGCAGCCGCCCTGGCACCCTCCTCCCACAGCCCCCTCCCCAGCGCGGGGCCCAGGCCCTGTGGACTTCAGCCTCCATGCCTCCGCATTCTCTGCTTCTCCACGGCTTTCACCCTCCATCCATCCATCCTTCCATTCGTCTGTCCGTCCGTCCATCCATCCATCCATCCATCCAACAGATATTGACAGAGTGCCTTTCCTGTGTCAGGCCCAGAGCTGGGTGTTGGGGACAGTGTTGAGCTTGTGACCTGGAAGGGAGCAGACAATAGCCCCTGCTGATACAGTCCAGGGTGTGCAGAGCGAGGTCGCAGGGAATCCAGGTCCCCACAGAAACCACCCCCGGGCTTGGCCTAGGGTGGAGGTGGCTTCCTGGAGGGTGTACCTCCAGGTTTGAGACCAGCCAGAGTCAGCCAAACAGAGGGCACAGCCTGAGCAAAAGACCAGAAGGAGGGCCGGTGGGGACCACTGCAGGAAGTGAAAGGGGTTCCGTGGGTCCCCTTTCCCATGTGTCTCCAGCCAACCAGCAGGGACAGAGGAAAGGCCAGAGTGCAGCTCCCAGTGGGGATGATGCAGGGTCGCAGGTTTAGCAACTTGAGGCTGGGTGGACACTTCCCCCCTCAGGAGGTCCCGGGAGAGGTGGGCAGTCTGCAGCAGCAGGAGGTCTCGCCCAGGAGCCGGAGCTGCACTGGGACAGCTGTTGGCAAGGCGTAGGGCACCTTTGCCACCTGAGCACCCAGGCTCCCAGGCAAGTCAGCCCCACTCAGAGCATCCATCTCCCATCTGTCTCCCTGCTCCCTGCCCTTGAAGAGCTCTGGGAGACGGGCCTGGCACGAGGTTGCTGGTCTGGCAGCCCCCTTCCTCCAGGAAGTCTTCCAAAGCAGCCCGGCCCCTTCTGCTTCAGGAGAACTCGCAGTGCTGGGGACTTGGCAGGTGGCCACATGCCGCCTGGTGGCGGTGAGCAGAATGCTCAGCGCTGAGGAAGGACTCTGTGTTAGTCAATCCAGACCAACACCGGCGGGCACTTCCCCTCCCCACCTGCTTCTGTCTCTCCTCCTCCCTGACCACGGGTCAGGGTCAGGTCCTGTTTCCGAGGCCGCTGTGCAGTGGAGAAGGGAAAACAGCAGTCCTGGGCAGGCTGCAGGGTCCTGACCAGGCCCCTTTCCTGCTCCAAGACTCTGTCCTTCTCCCTGAAATGGGAATGACATCAGCTGATTGAAGGGGATGAGTGAGCATATCTATTAAGTGTTCATCCCTAGTAGACAGTCATAATAATAATAATTGTTATTATTATTATCATTACCAGTGTCAATCAGGATTCAGTCAGGGGACGTACCATTCATTTGAGCAGGAAAATTTAGCACAAACAATTAATTACATACTAGGCACGTTGACTCTGAACAGCCTGGATGAACATGTTATTTCCCCTCTTTGGAGCTTCCCCCATCTCATCTGTGAAATGGGTCAGCAGTTAATGTCCACCACACAGAAGGATCGAGTGGGTTAATGTCTGACTTGCTCTTGGCATGATGTTAATAAACGTGAGCTCGTCTCCTACCTCTCGAGATCCCCTTGTCTTCCCTCCCAGGCTTTCAGCTTTCCAAGGGCTGGGGCTGGGGCTGGGGCTGGCCATCCTTCCCTGATCTTGCTCCCCTGGCCTCTTGTATGCCTGTCTGGCCTCTGGTGGTGAAGGTCAGGTCCGCGTGTAGACTGTGAGCTCTTCTGGGGTGGGACTGAGCTCAATGACTTGCTCTGTCCCAAGCCCCCAGCTCATGGTAGGCCAAGTCGCGTCTCTGTGGAAAGAGTGAATGGACAAATGCTGAGTCAGCCATCTTGGGTGCCCCCCAGGGCTGTGGCAGTGCCCACCTCAGAATGCTCCACGGTGTCTGTTTTGACAGACTGAGTGACTCAAGGACTGAGTGAATGAATGACTCAGTGAACAAATGAATTTTGACTGACAGCTCCATATCTTCCATCCTCATCCTTCCCACATGCATTTCTTGAGCACCTACTGTGTGCCCGGTGCCAGGTGCTGGGGATGTGAGGTGAATCAGAGACAGCGTCTGCCCTGGGGATGGTGGAGGGAGTTCACAGTCTGGCGAAGAGGCAGACGTGTAAACAAATTATCGCAATCCCGTGAGACGTGAGATAGGCGCTAGTCTGCAAGTAAATACGAGGTTCCCCAGGCACCCAGGGGAGGGAGCCACTACCTAAGACTTGGACATTTTCTAAACTTGGGTAGCATAGAAGGAAGAGCCCGTGAGCTAATGGATGATGCTTGGACCCCGTACCTCCATCGTGGGGGTTGGAGGTGTGTGACAATATACTAAAATACAGGTGGCAGTGTTACCAGGGCAGCTGGGGGACAGTGTGTGCATAGCCAGACATACACGCTTACACACATGCATGCACATTCTCAGCATGCACACACAGCACCCACTGGACCGACTGCTGTCACAGGGAGTGGTCTTGGTAATTGGATCTGCCTCTCTCAGGGCTTCATTTGTAGGAGACAGATGAGCATGAGGATGAGAAGACCAGGTTCAAATCCTGCCTGTGGGTCTTGGGCAAGCGATTTGGCCTCACTGAACCTGTCCTGTAGAATGGGCCTGGGCCCATATCCCTACAGGGTCTGTCCTGCGGACAGACAGGATAAGATGAGGAGGTGTTGTGGGTACTTGAAATTAGCATCTGGGAGCTGGAGTGGAGCTACACTGGGGCAGCCAGGTTGGATTTGGCCAGGCCAAGACAAGGTGAGAAGAGTCTCCCCCCTGAGCAATGGTCCATCAAACAGTCCCTGTGCGCGGGCGCTATTCCAGGTGGTGGCAGGTGCCACAGACAATATGATGTTCTTGTGGTGCTCACCATGTGCGGGAGGAGATGCCAAAGAGAAAAATGACATCAAGATGGAATTTCAGGACAGAGTATTAGAAAGAAATGAGTTAACACTGGCTTCAAAGAATGCCTGTCACATACAAGAGTGTCACATAAAAATAAATAAAATAATTAGAAAGGAACAGGACAAGGAAGTTCTTTTGACGGAATGTTCAGAGAAGGTCTTTCTGAAGCTGGGCATAGTGGCACATCCTATAATCCCAACTACTTGGGAGGGGAGGCTGAGACAGGAGGATCAAGTTCAGGCAGGCAAGTTCAAGGCCAACCTTGGCAGCTTAGTGAGACCCTGTCTCAAAATAAAAAGAAAAGGTTGGGGATATAGTTCGGTGGTAGAATATTTGCCTGGCATATTTAAGATTCTGAGTTGCATCCGTAGTACAGCAAAACAAAACAAAAGCACCTATCTAAATGGGTGGCATTTGAGCAAAAACCTGAACGAAGTGAGAAAGCAAGCTGTGGGGAGACCCTGGTGTGGAGAATTCCAACAGAGGGATAAGCAGGTGCAAAGGCCCTGGGGCAGGAGCATGCCTATCAGAGGAGAAAGGAGGCCAGTGTGGCTGGAACATGGGCAGCAAGGGAAGATGGGAGAAGATAAAGTTGGTCCATAGGGGCAAGCAGACAGCTCAGGTGGGGCCTCCCAGGTCATGGCAAGGACATGAGAGCTCTGAGGAGTGACATGGTTGATACTGATAAGAATTGATAGTAGCTGTAGATGGCATCCCCGCCCCCACTGCCCCAGTCCTGGACCCTCTGTCCTTCATGGTGCATGTGCCCTCCCTTCTGGACCTAGCAGAGTATGTGATTAAGATCAAAGCCTTTAGAGTCAGACAGACCTGGTCTCAAAGCCAAGTGCTGACGGTCATTCACTATGTGACCTTGAGCTCCTTCTGGAGCCTCAGTTTCCTCATCTGTAAAACAGGGACCATAATTTCCATCTCATTGAATTGGTAGGAAATTCGGCAAGCTCTCAATTCTGAAGTGCTGAGCACGGCATGTCACATAGTAAGCCCTTCATAAGATTTAGAGTGGTGGTTCTCCACCTGGTGCTTCTGCCCCCCAGGGGACATTTAGCAATGTCTGGAAACATTTTTGGTTGTCATGACTGGGGAAGGGACCACTACTGGCATCTAGTGGCAGAACCCTGTGACGCTACGCTACACTCCAGTGCAGAACAGACTCCCTGGCTTCAAGCGTGAGCATGCCACGGCAGGAAGTTCAGACCAGCACTGTCCAGCAGAATGTCACACGAGCCACACCTTCCTAATGTCCTTAAAGGTCCTCATGGCCATGTTTAAGGAAAAAGAATCAAGTGACAGTCATTCATTTTAGCAGTATCTTTTATGTGAGCCAATGTAATATTTTATCACTTCAATGCGGAATCAATACAGAAATTATTCGAGATGCTTAATTTCTCTGCATAAGTCCTTGAAACAGCCCCTCTCCCTTAGGACGTCCACATTTAAAGTGCTGGTGGGCCACACTGGTGAGTGGCTGCTGGCCTGGGCAGCGCAGGTTCAGGTGGGATTATTCCTGGAATTCTCAGTACAGTGCCTGTGTCCCCTTATGGTGACCTCCTATTTTTTTTTTTTTTTAACTTCATCCCATGCCCCTGGATGTCACCCACAGGAGACCTGTGCCAGGATCCTCCTCTATCGAGGCGCCAACAAGGATGTGAAAAATAACAATGGACAGACTCCCTTCCAGGTCTGGGGCTGGTGAGGGGTGGGGAGCGGGGACGAAGAGGACCCAGGGGACAAGGAGGGTGGGACTGAGGAATGCTGGGAGGGGTGCCCAGGTCAGGGAGAGGGTAGGTGCTGGAGAGGAGGGCTTGGGCTGGAAGGGACCTGGGGTGGCTTCCTGCCCCCTCTCGGCCACGTGGGCCACCCCTCCCTGCACCTCTCCTTCCAGGTGGCAGTGATCGCTGGTAACTTCGAGCTGGGGGAGTTGATCCGGAACCATCGGGAACAGGACGTGGGTGAGCGAGTGGGGTCTGGAGCTAAGAGGGGAGTCTGGGGCAACTGGGGTTCACAATGGGGTTGGGGGGTTAGGGGCTTTACGGGGGGAGCCACGATGGGATGGAGAAAACCCCAGAGGGCCAGAGCAACCTGCAGGGTGGTGGGGAAGCAAGTCCAGCCCCCCCACCGCTCTCACCTCTTTCCATCCGGCCCCTCCCCTACCACCTCTTGCCCACACCTCCCTCTGTCATCTCTGCCTCATTTGCCCCCAACCACCACTGCCCTCCCAGTGCCCTTCCAGGAGTCCCCCAAGTATGCAGCACGGAGACGGGGACCCCCAGGTGCAGGGCTGACGGTGCCCCCCGCGCTGCTGCGAGCCAACAGTGACACCAGCATGGCGCTGCCCGACTGGATGGTGTTCTCCGCCCCTGGAGCCTCATCCTCTGGCACCCCTGGCCCTCCCTCGGGGCCCCAGGGCCAGTCTCAGCCCTCAGCCCCCAGCACCAAGCTCAGCAGTGGGACCCTCCGAAGTGCCAGCAGCCCCCGGGGTGCCCGGGCCCGCTCCCCATCCCGAGGGAGGCACCCCGAGGAGGCCAAGAGGCAGCCCCGAGGACGGCCCAGGTAGGAAGGACTTGACCCTGGCCCCACAGTCCCTCTCCAGCCAAATGCCCTGCTCAGAGCTGACCCTTTCTCCAAGGTTGGCCCAGCTGCTCCGCTTCTGTCCTGAGAGTGGAGGGTCCCCATCCATCTAGGGCTAAGTCCCTAGGGCTCAGTGGGGGCATATAAGCTGCTCTCCTGACCCCTCCCCAGTATATCCAATTGTAGCTAAGCACCCGTGCCATGACGGGGACCCCAAAAGAAAGCTCAGTTCCAGCCCCTGAGACAGAATGTCAGGGTGAGGTGGGCGGGAAGAGTGTGGTGGGCATGGGCAGGGGCTTTGGGAAGAGCGTCCAGACTTGGTGATGAGCCCGGGGAGGAGGAGAGGTTGCTGAAGGGAGGATGGGTAGGAGCCATTCTAAGGTAGGGAGGCCAGCCTGGCCAGAGGAGAGCAGGGCCAGTCAGACATGCGGAAAGTGGGAGAGGCGGGGAGTGCTGGGCAGAGGACCTGGACCCCACCCAGGAGGAGGCTGGGAGTTAGTGGCCCAGGGCTCCTGAGCTGGGGATGACACAGTCCCAGCTCCATTTCAGGAAGCTGAATCAGGCAATGTGTGTGGGACCACAGGAGGGGGCAGAGCGGAAGCCAGGAGGCGGGGGGTGCTGGGGTACACCAGCGGGCAGCAGAGGGAGCCCCTAAATGCCCTCTTCCCGGGAGGACTCCAGAGCTGGGCAACCACTCACCCCTCCCACTCACCCTCTGGTGCTCCACCCACCTGCTACCCGAGGCACCCCCCTTACACCCTCTGTGTGTGCAGCTCCAGCGGGACGCCCCGGGAAGGGCCAGCCGGGGGCACAGGCGGCTCAGGGGGCCCTGGGGGCTCCCTGGGCAGCCGCGGGAGGCGGAGGAAGCTCTACTCAGCGGTACCTGGACGCTCCTTCATGGCCGTCAAGTCATACCAGGCCCAAGCTGAGGGGGAAATCTCCCTGAGCAAGGGCGAGAAGATCAAAGGTAACAGGATGAACCAGGCAGGGCTGTGGGGCCAGGCAGGGGCAGGCGAGCCACATTGGGGAGGAGACGGGGGTGACTCTGAGCAGCACCTAGGCACCTAGACTGTCCCACCCACTCTGGGGACCCTAGCGAGTCCCGGAGGGGGAGGCACAGCTGAGATGACATCTCCAGGAGCAGGGTCCGGGTGAAGGAGGGGAAAGCAGCTTTCAGAGGACACTGCTGGGCTCCGTTGGGGTATTTGGTCCACCTGGTCTCATTAGATGTCTGATGGCCCTCCTAGGAAGGCGTCGTGATCCCCATTGTATAGGGGAAGGGACACACAGGAAGCCACATGCCGAGTGTCCCCAGTCCAAGCCCAGCCTTCACCTCCTGCCTCAGCCAGGAGTTCTCATCTAAGAAACGGCACCAGGCGGCTGGTGTGTGAGGCTTGGCTGAGGCCAGGGCTCCGTCAGCGGTGGCTGCTGATACCAGGGGTCGTCTCTCTGGTTTCCCATTTTCCACTGGAGAACAGTGCCTCTGGCCCCCACGTGCAGACTCCTCGGGCCCTCGGTGCGATCTTGGATAGAACGTGTCTTGGAGACGGGAAGTAGGCTGCAGACGTGAGGGTAGCCCCAGGAGAGGAGCAGGGTGGCAGCCGAGAGTCAGGCTGCCGGGTTCAAATCCTGGCCCCACCACTTCTCAGTGGGTCCCAGTTCCCTCCGCTGTAAAACAAGACCCTGACAAGGATGGGAACAGTCTCGTGAAGCATTCAGACCAATGCCTTGCACATCGTGAGTGCTGTGTACGCGCTAGCCGTCAGTGCCAACAGCGGCCCTGCCGCAGGCACTTAGAGGAGGAAACCCGGCAGCCAGACTCCCAGCAGGGCAAGGTCTCCATCGGGAGGCAGAGGGAACCTTCAGAGGTATTCAGGGATCAGGCTGATTGCTTGCATCTACTTTGTTGTCTGTCTCCCCATGGTCTGAGTTCCTGCAGACAGTGAGGTCACAGGTCATGGTCTCTGGGTCACCAAGGCCCAGTTTAATGACCCAGCACACAGACGGCCCAGTGCACATTTGCTGAGTGAATGGATGAATGACAGGGTGCGTCAGAGCCCATGGGCCTGGGAAGTGGGGGGGAGAGGATGAGGGAAAAAAGAAAGGGAAGCTGGGGGTGGCCCAGGACCAGAGTGGCATCTCCTGTTGTCTTTCTGAACCACATGTCCAAAGCTTCTCTGTAGGGAGAGGACACACTTCCTGGCTTTATATCCCCCTCTTTCATTAAAAGGGACTTAATGGTCTCAAGGCTCGCCCCACGCACGAGGCCACTGAGCTCCTCCTCCAGCTCGCTCTGCCCTCAGAACCCAAGCCCGATGCCTTCCCCTGGCCTCCGCGGCCTCCCTGCCCCATCTTCCTTCACCCATGAGGTTCTGGAGACCTTATCCTTCTCCTCTTCCTCACACTTTCATCCTCTTCTGGGCCAGACTCTTCCTTCTGTCTGGAAAACCCTTCCTCACGCTCTCTGCCTCCTCAACTCCTGGATCCTTCAACTCTCGAGCCAGCATGTCAGTCCTCAGGGACCTGCCCCTCCGCTGTCCAGCTGATGCACGTCCATCTGCCCTCTCTGGGAACGCCCTGCCTTTCCCCTTGAGTTCTAGCTTCAGGTCCCAATCCTGCTGTGGCCTATAGAGTTTCTCCTCCAACAGCCTCTGGTCTGAGGCCTCCATGAGGGCAGGATCCACACTGTGTACAGCAGTGTCTACCTTGGTCATGAGTGGTGCTAAATAAGTATCCATCCAGTGACAAATGACTGATTCCAAGACTGCCCAACCAGGCATGGCAGAGCCAGCCGGGAACTGGCCTGGACAGGTCATCTCTGCTCTTGTCCGTGACCGTGGCCTTTCCTCAGTTGGACTCGCCACATCCTATCAAGGGAGGCGGTTCATGTAGGGAAAAGTAGCTCAACTCCTCACATGGTCTGGGCCATCTCCAGATAGGAGAATTTTCTGTGTCACCTTCAGTGTCCTCATCCACAAGGTGGAAAAGAGGTGTTCCCTCCCAGGGTGGGCACAAAGATGGAGTGAGGTGGATGAGTGGGGACAGAGTCATGAGGAAAGCTGGGTACAGGGAAAACTGTGTCTGTCACTTAGCAGCAGCAGCCGTGAGCCCTGGATGAAAAGTTAGCAACACAGTAGTGACTCAAAGCATCAGCTCTGGAAACCGACCTGTGTTCAAAGCCACCCTGCCAGTGACAGGCCCTAGAATCTTGGGCAAATAATGCAGCTCTCTGAGCCTCAGTTTCCTCCTCAGTAAGACAGGGATCATGAAGGCACCCTGCACAGCGTTCCAGCCCAGAGCAGGAGCTGGGTACCAGCCTGGTCGTCCAGCTCTGTACTTCAGTGCCAGGCGCGTGACAGGCAGAGGGGGAAGTTCTGCCCACCGGCCACAAGGTGGGGCCGGCAGAGGCAGCCTGCAGTTGTGGAGGGGAGAAGGAAGCGGGGATTTAACTTCTTGTCCTTTCTAGAGCCAAGGGAGGCAAAGAGGCAGAGGGAGGGCCCTGGAGGGAAGGACAAAAGACTAAGTGGCAAGGCTGCTTCAGAACACGGCAGGAGCAGGGTTGCAGGGGAGCACAGCTTGTCCTTGCAACGGCCACCCAAGTTCACAGGGCCTAGGAAGGGTTAGAGAATTACACAGCTGGGCTGTGGCTGGTTACCAGGCGTTTAAGGACCAACCGTGGACCAGCCCCTAACCTGGGAGGGCCATGGCAGGAAATGCCTCTCCCCCACCCCCAATGCCTCTTTCTTTTCTTTTTCTTTTTACTTACTTTCTTTTCTTTCTTTCTTTCTTTCTTTCTTTCTTTCTTTCTTTCTTTCTTTCTTTCTTTCTTCTTTCTTTCTTTTTTTTGGTTCTGGGGATTGAAACCCAGGGTTGTTGACACTGAGCTACATCCATCCCCAGCCCTTTTTACTTTTTGAGACAGAGTCTCACTGAGTTGCTTAGGGTCTTGCTGAGTTATTGAAGCTGGCCTCAAACTTGTGATCCTCCCACTTCAGCCTCTGGAGTCACTGAGATTACAGGCATGCACTATGAGGCCCAGTTCCCCTCACCCGGCTTGGGTCCAGAAATCTTGAAGTCAATAGTGACATGATTTGGTTCTCCCACAATCCTTCACCCTTCCTTAGACATTTCTTGAGGATGCCCTTAAGCTAGGTGCCAGGGATTATGGGAAGACTGTGTGCTCGGGTGTGCTGGGAGCTGGGGAGCAGCAGAAACGCTGAAATGTTCCCATGTCTCTGCTCCCTGTCCAGTGCTCAGCATCGGGGAAGGAGGCTTCTGGGAAGGCCAGGTCAAAGGTCGTGTTGGCTGGTTCCCCTCTGACTGCTTGGAAGAGGTGGCAAACCGTTCCCAGGAGGGAAAGCAAGGTAACGAGGAACTCCTGAGTATCCACCGTACACCCTAGAATCCTCATCTCCCTTCCTCTCCCCCTCCTGGGGAAGGGGTGGGGTGCTGGGAGGTAGAGGGAAGGCTCGGGTCAGGACCCTGGGTGGATTTGTGGATTCCAAAATAAGGGTTCAAGATTGTCCCTTGTCCTCCTGCAGAAAGCCGCAGTGACAAAGCAAAGAGACTCTTCCGGCATTATACCGTGGGCTCCTACGACAGCTTTGATGCCCCAAGGTAAATGTCTTTACACTCTCAGGCGCCCCACCACCCCAGTCTTCCTTCACGATGCACACTTTAGCTATGTCCACCAGCTCTAAGCCCCCATCTCATCTTCTCCCAAAATTTGAAGGGCGTGAAGAGTAGAGAAAGCAGTTAGTTTCAGACAACACAGCCCAACCCCAAACCATGCTTGTCAGTCACTGAGACTGCCCATTTTGGGGTAGCCAGAGTCTAATGAGGTGGCTGGGTGCCTGGGGGTGCTCGTGTGTGTGACTGGGTGGAGGCCCCCGTCTTCTTCATGTGCCCCATTCTGTGCAGTCACATGCAGCGGGAGTGTGTGTGCGTCCCCTGCCTGGCACTGCTGTAGGGAGGGGACTGGCAGGGCCAGGTGGGATGGGGTGGGAGAGGGGCACACTGACACCTTTCCCCTCCCTGGCTGCTGGCTGACTTGCTTCTGAAGCTTGATGGATGGGATTGGCCCAGGGAGGTGAGAGGGGAGGGGCTGGGGGGGCTGGGGTCAGGATGGGAAGGACAGGGTGCCTGTGGGATGAATGAATGTGTGCGTGAGCACGAGCAGAGCCGAGGTTTCCTGGGGTGTGAATGTGTGTCTCTGTAGGTGCGCATGACACCTATCTGTGCGCATGTGAGGCTGGAAGGCCCATAGATGGAGATCCCTGTAAAAAGGTCCTGGACCAATGGCTCTGTCCTACTCGGTATATACGGGTGCATCTGTGACTGTACTGAGTATATACGGGTGCATTTGTGGCTGTGCTAACTGTGCAACTGGCTATGCATATCTGTGCTTCTCCGAGTCTGTGGGCTTCTCCAGAAGTGTTCATGTGTCTGATCACACATGTAGACAGGTGGGTCTCTGTACACCTCTGTCTGTGCATGTTGCTGTGTGTGTGTTAGCACAGAAGAGTGTGTGCATGCATCTGCATCTGTCTGATTGGTCTGGAATTCAGGACCTGGAATGCTGGGGGAGGGGAGAGAGAGGAAGGGAGGACTCCAGGGCTTGAACTTCCAGAGGGCAAGGCTGTGGGAAGGGAGGGTCATAATCTGGTGTCTGAGAGATGACACCCTCCTCTGCCACCCCACAAGCCAAGGAAGGGTCTCCTTGTTCATAGCGTCCTTCCATTAAATGTGTCCAAACCTATGTGTCTGTGTTCTGGCCAGTGGGGAAGGGTCGGGGTTGGGGTGGGAAGAGAGTGACAACATGGGGAGAGGGAGTGGGACTGGAATGCCACCCCGCGCCCAGAGGGTCTGAGGCGCTTGACCATTGTGCGTGTTCGCCTGGTACGTCTCCGGCTCTGGGCACTGGGTGAGTATCAAGGTTTCCCCCGCCCCTAGTGTTCTTGCTTCAGAGAGTCGGGCTCTGCTTCTGTCTCTGTCCACATCTCTCTTGGTCTCTCCTTGGCCTCGGTCTGGGAGGTCACTTGCTTCACCAGCTGGTTGGGGTTGATCCCACTCTACCTCCTTCCCCTCCTGCTAGCCTGTCTTGCCTTGTCTACTGGTGGTTCCTGTCTCTTCCCCTCCTCTCCTCGGGGGCTCCATGTGCTGCTGTGAGTGTGGAGTGCCTGAGGCCCCCTCCTCCTGCCTTCCCTCTATCCACCCCTGGCCCTGTCTGTGGTGACCTGGCCTGGCCTGTGTTGTGTCCTGCATCCCGCTACTGGTCCCCAGCACCCCTGCTGAAGCAGGGCCATCCAGCTGTGTATACCCCTCCTGGCCTGTGCCACTCTCTCCTCTTGCTCGCTTGGGGTCCATGGCTGTCTTCTGAGCTGCGCTGTGTGTCTCCCTCTGGCAGGGCTTCTGGGGGCGGGGGAAGGCTCTCTTGCCTCCCCGAGGCCAGGTCTGACTGTCCTGGCCTTCCTTTCTGGGCCCTTTCAGACGGTGTTGGGGTGCATTGTGTGTTGGTCTGTGGTGGTGGGCTGTGTGTCCCCTCCCGGCGCCTCTCTCACCCGCGGTGTCCCTGCCCGGAAAGTGGGGCTCCGTCCACGCGTCCCTGCACGCGGTTGTGAGGCATCTTGTGTGATGTTGTGCGTCCCTCTCCCCGCTCTCCCTCGCTCTGCACCTGCGCGGGAGGGCTCTGGAGGGGGGAGGGGGGTTAAGGGGGGGCAGACCGGAAGTGCCTCCCCCTTCTCCCCCCGCGCCTCGCCCCTCCCCCTTCTCCCGCCAAGGGGGCCCCCGCGTTCCCCTCCCAGCCCCCTCCCCCTGCCCGGCCCCCTCCGCCACCCGGCGCAGGACGCCAAGGGGTTAAGCCTCCCGCCCGCCGCCGCCTCCGGAGCTGTCCGCGGTGCTGAAGCCGGCGCCGTCCGCGGTCCTCGCGCTACCGCCGCGGCCCGACCCCGCGCCCCGCGCCCCCGCGCCCCCCGGCATGTGAGCCCCCGGCCCTGCCCTCCCTCCCGCGGGGGGGTGCGCGCCCCCTCCCCCTCCCCCCTCCCGGCGCGGGTCAGCATGAGGCGGGGCCTGGGGGCCCGGACACGGGGGTTCGGCCGAGCGGGGACGGGGACGCGGCGGCGGCGGCGGCGGCGGGGGCGGCCGGCACCGGGACCCGGGCCGGGGCCGGGGCCGCGGCGGCGATGGCTTTGTCTGCGGTCGGCGGCGGCGGGGGTCTCGGGGGCGGCCCCGGTGGGGGCTCCCTGCCGCAGCCGCCCCCCCGCGCTCTCCTCCAGCTGGCCGGCCTTGGGGCCCCGGCGGCGCAGCGTCTGGTACATCTACAGGTAACCCAGCGCGCCGCCCCCTTCCCTGCGGCCTGGCCCGAGGCCCCGACCCGCTCCCGCGACCCTGCCCCGCCAGCCCCCTCCAGGGGCTGCGGGATCCCATGTCTCCCCCTGCTCTCGCTGCCTTTCCCTAACCTCCGCCCGGCCTAGAGCCCTTCAGATCCCTCCCGTCCCCTCGCCTACGTCTCCCTCCCCGGGCCCCTCTGCCAGAGCCCCGTGCACACTCCTCAGCCCTGGGGATCCGTCCTCCACCCCCTCACGGCCTCCCCGGCCCCCTCTCCTCTTTCCCCAAGGCCTGCCCCAGTCCGACCCTCAAGACGGACCCCACATCAGGCTCGGAACCCACTTGCCCCTGCTGCCGCCCTCAGCGCGCCCACTCTGTGCAGCCCTCCCCGGGGAACCACAGTGGCTTCCCCTCAGGCACTGACACCCCCAGGCCCCTGTTCCACTGATCCCCACCCCCGCCCCCCCTTCCCGGAGTTGGCAAGGGCCCCCATTCATACCCCTCTCTCCCATTCACAGTCGTCCCCCCAGCACACACGCAACCCGCCCCCAGTCTCCCCTCCCCTCCCCTCCTCTTTTTCCGCTGCGTGTCACTGTGCGACTGTGCGTGTGTCAGTATGGCTGTGTCGATATGCGCGTGTGTGACTGCCTGCAGCCGTGTGTATGTGTGTGAGGGAGAGAGATGGGGAAATGGTGGGCTCCTAGCCCACCCCCCAGCTGTGTCCATCTGTGTGTCCCTGTGTGACAGTGTCTGTCTCTGTGTGACTTGGAACGATAGTGAGGCTGTCTGGGGACTCATCGTGTGTGTGTGTGTGTGTGTGTGTGTGTGTGTGTGTGATGGAGTGGATCTGTCCCAGGGACTGCGGCTATGTTTCCCAACACCCAACCTCCAGTGCCCAGCCTGCCCCCTCCCCCTCTAGCCCCCTTGGCTGGTCCCTCTTGTGTTTCTGTCACCATGTGCCCCTCTCCCTGCCCCCAGGGGGCCTGTGGGGGCACCCTTGAGCCAGAGGTTCTGTCCTCTGCCCATGTGGGGCACGTGTACTGGACCACAGCTGAGCTTCTGCATGGGGAGCCGCATCTGCTTGTGTTTCCACTTCTCAGCATGGGGAAGGGGGCTGGCTTCCCCGTGTGGGGCCTGTGGGCTTGCTGTGCAGAGGACCATGGAGATGGGTACACAGGGAGGGGCTGAGCACTGGAGGGGCGCCATACACCGCAGCAGGCTGGGGGCTGTGGGATCCTGAGTGTGTGAGAAGGACCTCTGCGTGGGGGAGGGGGAGTGGACGCTGCAGTCTCCGCGTGTGGGATCCAGTGAACAGGAGCTGGCCGCTGAGCTCCAGAGGCCTCTCAGGGACGCCGAGGAATGGCCTGGGGGAGAGCACTGTGCCAGCTCCTGACAGGCAGGTAGTCTGCACCACAGAGCGTGAATGGGGTGCAGTCTGGGTAGCAGATGTGGGGGAGGGGAAGGCTGGAGGGGCCTGGGTAGGAGCGGGAGGGACAGGGCGAGTAGGGGTACTGGAGTAGGGCATGGATGCTGGAGCATGGTGTGTGTGCAGTGTGCAAAGAAAAGACACAGGGTGAAGAGGGAATGCGGGGAATGTGAAGAGGATTTGGGGGTGGGGATCTGGGCAGCCAGAGAGCAGGGGAGAGGACGCAGGGAATGTAAATGAATGCAGCTGGGAACAGAGCCTCGGAGGGCGTCGCTGGCTTGGAGGGTGAGATGAGTTGAGGATGCAAGGAGGAAGAGCTTCCCCTGGATGAGTGGTGGGGTGGCCAGAAAGTACCAAAGGTACCGGGGGCCATTTAGGGGACACTGTGGGGTTACATACAGAGGAGGTGAAAGAGGACGTCAGAGAGATGAGGCCAAGGAAAGCAGGGAGAGGTGGCACCGAGAGGTCGAGGAGGTCACAGAAGTCTAAGAAGGACATTTTGGGGAAGGGGATGTGGGAGTTGGAAAAATGGCCCCCTGGGGTGGGCTGAGGGATGTGCAGGCTGATGGAGTGGTTAGGGTGAGGGGGGACTGCAAGATGGTATGGAGTGAGGTGCAGGGGGACAGGGGCAGGGGAGATGAGGTGCAGAGTTGCAGGAAGCTGGGGGACAAGAAGGCAGTTTAAAAGTTGGTGGGATGGGGGGACCACCACATAGAGCCAGGGCCCAGTGACCCAGTCATGAGAGCAGGAAGGAGAGAGGAGCCTTATGGGCTCAGAGGTGGGACTTGAGCGAGAAGGACAGAGGCGTGCTGTGGTGATCTGGTAGTGTTTGGACACTTAGGTTATTGGGGTATATTGCTTGTGGGGAGTTAGAATCATGGCTTCCACACTTTTGTAGCTGGTGTGATCTTTTTTTATACTTAATTTTTAGTTGTTGATGGACCTTTATTTTTTATTTATTTATATGTGGTGCTGAGAATCGAACCCAGTGCCTCACACATGGCTAGGCAAGTGCTCTACCACTGGGCTACAACTCCATCCCCCAGGCTGGTATGATCTTGACCAAGTGTCTTCTCTTGCCTCAGTTTCCTCATCTGTAAAATGGGAACAATAACAGTCAACCCTTCTTAGGACTGATGTTAGGATTAAATGACTAGATAAATGTGAAGTGCTTGGAACAGTGGCATTTAGCCATAGTTGAGTACATGTTACTCACTGTGGTTGGCATAACTTGAGATAAACTTTAGGTGCTGGAGGACATTTCCTGGTGATTTGGGGTATGTGCTCAAAGTATTTGGGTGTATGGAGTGGAGAGTATTATTACTGCAGTTGCCAGGCATTAGCTTGGATATTGTTGAATGTTATTCACCCTGTGACCTCAGGCAAGTTATTTAACCTTTCTTCCCTCTGTTTCCTCACCTGGGAAATGGAAATAGTACTTATATGTACCTCATAGACTGGTTGTGGGGACATATGTGAATGAGCTGCCTGTGAAGTCTTTAAGTACTGCCTAGCCCATAGGAGGTACTTCCTGGCCCATCACAAGCGTGGGATTTTACTGGTTGTGTTGTTGGATGGAGGATTCTGTGAGGTTCATGGATGTGGAGTGGGGGTGGTATGGGGCAGGGAGGCAGGGGTGTGAGGTATGAATGAAAGGAAGAGAGATTGCTGCTAGTGAGGAATACAGGGGTGCTGAAGGGCATGGCTGGCTGCTGGGGGTACCTGGAGAGATGGAGAGGACATGGGAGTAGCAAGTACATAAGGGCTTGGAGGAGGTTGTCGGGATTTGGGCGGGGGGGTTGCAAAAGTGGGGATGAGGATGTCACCAAATGCATGGGGCAGCCCTGACCTGGGAACCAACTTCTGCTGACCCTGCCTCCTGGCTGAACCTGTGGCTCAAGTCTTTTTGGCCCCTTGTCCTTCCCATCCCCCTCGCCCCGCTTCATTCAGTCCTTTCCTTCTCTCCCAACAGCAGCTCCATCAGCTGCAAAAGTGGCCAAGCCCTGGGCTGCATAGAAGATTAGGGGGAGGAAGACATGGTAGGGATGGTGGATGTGTTTATTGGACAGGGTGAGCTCTGAGCAAGGGCAATGGCCCAGACATGTCTGTGTGTACATATGTGCTGTCAAGCACATGAAGGCGTGCTGAGGAGGGCGGGACAGGCTGCACGTGCATGTGCTGAACAGTGTGGCTATGACACAAATGTATGGATTTTACAGTGGAACTCGTGGGGGTCCTGGAGTAATAGGGCCTGTGGGGTGATGCCGAAATACAGTAGAAGCACATTGGGTGTTACTGGCATGTGCTGGGATGTGTCGGGGGGTGTGTTATGGGAATACACTGAGATGGGAGTGAGGGGGAAGTTATTATTGGAGCATACTGGGATGTGTGGGGGTGTTACTGAGATATACTGGAGTATTCATGGAGGGCTGTTTTGCTAAATCTGTGGGGGTAGGTAATTGGGGAGCACACTTGGCTATTATTGGAGTGTGTGGAAGCTGCGTGGATGTTACTGGGGTGTGCTGAGGGGGTCTGGGCATTGTTGGCATACCCTGGGATGTGCAAGCAGAACAGTGGGGAGGTGCTACAAGTATACAGTGGCTCGGGCTCCAGACATTACTGAAGGATGCTTGAGGCAAAGCAGGGTGTGCCTTCTGGTGGTTCCTAGGCATTCTAGGGTGTTCTGAAGGGAGTGGGCTGGATCCAGGGGGATCTTGATGGCCCTGGGGTGTTGGATGCCCCTGGAGGAAGAGCTGTGCATTGCTGAGGTATGCAGGGGTGATGCTGGGCATGGGGCCGTGGTTTGAGCAAGCCTGCACAGGCGAGGAGATAACCGCAAAGACTTTGGTTTCATTGATATTTACTGGGTTTGTGAGCATTGCCTAAATGTACTGGCAGGACTTGGTGGCTTTCCTGAGGACTGTCAGCATATTCATGGGGAGTTCCCATTTTACTAGGGTATACTGATGGCATGCAGGAGATACACTTGAGATTTACCAAGGGCTACAGAAAGCCCACTGGAACTTTTTGCCGCAATGAAAATGTTCAGCACTGTCAGCACTGTCCTGCATGGTAGTAACCATCAGTCACATGTGGCCTCTGTGACTGAGGAACTGAATGTTTTTAATTTTGATTAACTTTCATAAAAATAGTCACATGCAGCTGGTGGCTGCCATATTGGATGGTGCAGAATAAGCAGAGTCCCAGTAGGCTTGGGGACCTTGGGAGGCGTAAAGGATTTGGGAGGGGAACCATCAAAGGACATGTCCTGGTGACAATGCCTTGATCTTAGGACAGTGAACAGATCCCACTGAACACAGGCTTTTGCCAGCCGCTGTGCCATACACCATGCATGTTACCCACTCTGAATTCCCCCATGACTCCATCAGGCAGGGTCTGTAATTGTCCCCCACTGTAGGTGAGGAAACTGAGGCACAAATGGTTAAAGTCATGAGCTCAAGGTCACAGTCAGGAAGTGGCTAGCAGGAACCCAAGTCAAGCTCTGTAGTGATCTGGAGGCTTCTTTCCCCAGCCCTCTGGGTTCCTGGTGCACAGTGTGCCCCGTAACTGCTTGCTGAATGGATGGGCGGCTGGATGCATGGATGGATGAATGAGGAAAGAGTGAGTGGGAGAGAGAGCACTCTGGGCTCTGAGGGGGAGCCTGTCAGGGCTGCTGCCAGCACATGCACAGGGAGAGACATCCCAGGAGGTGCAGTGAATGGTCCTGGAGCAGAGCAGGGGCTGGGGCACCGGGTTCCTGGGTGGGGCACCAGCTCTGAGTCTCATGATCCCTTCTCCACCCCCATCCCTCCTGCCTTCCTGCCAGCGATTACATCATTAAAGAGAAGACAGTTTTACTGCAGAAGAAGGACAGTGAGGGGTTTGGGTTCGTGCTCCGGGGGGCCAAGGGTGAGTGCCGGCCGGGGAGGGGCTGGGAGCAGGGCTCTCTAACCCAGGAAGCAGGGCCAGGGTGGGGGGCATAGAAAGAGAAAGGGACCCCAATCCTCCCACCACCCCACCCCGGGGTGCTGGTCCCTCAGCTATGGTGAGGCCTCTGTGACTTGGGTCTGAGCCCCATCCCCTGCTTGGCCTCTCCACCCCCTCCCCTCCGACCCCGCCGGCTCCTCCCTGTCTGCAGCGCAGACCCCCATCGAGGAGTTCACCCCCACCCCGGCCTTCCCGGCACTGCAGTACCTGGAGTCAGTGGACGAGGGTGGCGTGGCATGGCGGGCTGGACTGCGAATGGGAGACTTCCTCATCGAGGTGAGTCCTGCCACCTCTCTTCCATGGGGCTCTGGGAATAGGCCTCCAGTCCCCTCACAGTCCACACCAAGATCTGGCTGCCCAACTCAGATTTCTTTTGGCACCAGGCTTCCCAGCCCCCTGGCCGCCCCCAGCCAGCAATTCCATCTAAAGACTCTTCAGAAGCATCTTGAAAGAGTGGCACAGGGCTGCCTCCAACACACACACACACACACACACACACACACACACACACTACTGGGGGATGAGCAGGGGACCTAGGTGAAGAGGATGTGCAGTGCCTCCTCCTGGTCCTGAGCCAGGGAGTTCAGGAAGTGGGTAGGGGGCCTGGCCAGTGGAGGGGTGGTATGGAGGTTCAGAGGGAGGGGAGAGTGGTGGCCAGGGACAGGCCAGGGTAGAAGGCCACTTTGCTGGGGATTCTGAAGCTCCCCTTATCCACACCTGTGCCACAGGTGAATGGGCAGAACGTGGTGAAGGTCGGCCACCGGCAGGTGGTGAACATGATCCGCCAAGGGGGCAACACGCTGATGGTCAAGGTGGTGATGGTGACCAGGCACCCGGACATGGATGAGGCTGTCCATAAGAAAGGTACTTCACACAACTGCGTGGCAAGGCCTGGGCATCCCACAGCTACCAGACCAGGACCCTCAGAGCCTTCATGGCTGGTCCCCACCAGCCCAGGCCTTCGCTTTCTCAAGGCTGCTTGTCCATGCCCCTTGGGGAGAAACAGCGCCAGGGAGGGCTCAGCATGCCGCGGTGCTGTTCTCGAGCTCTGGGGCAGTGTGGTGGCAGGAAGGCATGGGGTCTTGTCCCCATGGCTCTGATAATTCCCACCCCCACGTCGCCTTTTCAGCACCCCAGCAGGCTAAGCGGCTCCCGCCCCCAGCCATCTCCCTTCGTTCCAAGTCTATGACCTCAGAGCTGGAGGAAATGGGTGAGCCTGAGGGGCTGCTGGGACTGAGGGCCAGGGAGGGCCGGGCGGGGGCTGGACCATCCCTGGAGTGCGTCAGTGTGGTTAGTGATCAGGGTCCTCGTCCTCCATGTTCCCCAATCTATGGGCCAAATTCTGGCCTGCCTGTGTGTCGCTGGGAAGGGCTGTCTGAGAGACCACATTCCCCTGTCCTCTTGTATCTCTGTTTCTCTGTCGGGATCTCTCTCAGGGTCTGTATGTGTCCCGCTCTCTGCGGGTCGCTCTTTCTTTCCTTCGGGCCTCTCTCCATCAGTGTCACCTCGCCCCCACCCCACTCTCTATCTCTCTTTCCACTGGCTCCCCCGAACCCCCAATAACAGAGGAGAGCGAGCCCCTCCCTCCAGACAGGCCCATTGGACCCGGGGGGTCCCGTTTCCCCCGACTGGGGCGGGTCGGGCAGCTGACCGCCGGCCTCCCGGGGCCCTAAGGGAGGGGGGCGTTCCAGAGAGGGGGCCCTCGCCTCTCCCCTGACGTCCTAACTCTTGGCTCCTCTACTGCCTCTCCCCCGGGCTAGTCTCCCCCTGGAAGAAGAAGAGTGGTGAGTGGGTACAGGACTGGCGGGAGGGCCCCTGTCTCCCGATCCCGCCGGCGGACTCGCCCCTCCCCGACCCCGGCCCTTCACTGCCCCACTTGCGCTTGCGCACTCGCTGGCCACGCCCACCGGCCCGCACCTGCTGGCCACGCCCACCGGCCGAGCCTGCTCCGCCCCGCTTCTTGGGGCTCCCTGGGGCGCCCTTGGGCTTCATCCGTTTCTTTTGCCCACAGAGTACGAGCAGCAGCCTGCGCCGGTGCCCAGCATGGAGAAAAAGCGGACCGTGTATCAGATGGCTCTCAGTAAGAAGACCCAGCCCTGCTCCTGGGCTGCCCCGTTCCCCCACCCCGCAGCCCCGCCGGGCGCCGCGTTCACTCGGACTCTTTTCTCCCCGCGCGCCCCTCAGCCACCTCCGCTTAGCGCTTATCTTCGTTCCCCAGCCACGTCACGATCTCACCCCTTTCCCTCCGTCCGACCCTCACCCCCTCCCTTGAGGGCTCTCCTACTTGCCCTCACTCTTCCCCATCGCCGGTCCTGCCTGCTGGGAGGAGAGGCGGCTCCCAGCAGGACTGCCCGTGCACCGGGAATGAGGACAACAGCTCTTTTCTGGCTCATTCAAAACGCTATTCGGGCTTCTCCCACTCCCGCGGTAGCTCTGTCTTTTTGGCAGGGTCTGAGCAAACTTCATCTATCTCCCCACCCATCTTTGCCTCTCTCTAGACAAACTGGACGAAATCTTGGCGGCAGCTCAGCAGACCATCAGTGCAAGCGAGAGTCCTGGGCCTGGCGGCCTGGCGTCCCTGGGCAAGCACCGGCCCAAAGGCTTCTTTGCCACCGAGGTAGGCAGCCTGGTGTGGGAAGGAAACAGTGGGGTGCACCTGCCAGCCTGGAGCCTCTTTCTTCGCCCTTCCAAACGTCTCCTGACAGTGCTTCATGCCAACCCTGGAGGGGCACCACACGTCCTGGGTCCCAACTTTACAGGTCCCCCTTCCATCTGCCCATCCTCTTGCCCCTCATTCTCCTCCCAGGTACAGTCTCTTATATCCTCACTCTCCTGGCCACTCCTGCTCCTCAGGGTCTTCTCTTGCCCACCTCTGTCTGTTCCTTGAGGGTCTCAAGGAAGGCAGCATGATATCAGAGACGGAGATCCCTGCAGAATAAGTGTCCAACAAGTGGTGGTTATTCACATGTTAATCATTGAGCTGGGCATCGTGGTGCATACCTGTAGTCCAAGCCACTTGGGAGACTGAGGAGGGAGGATTGCTTGAGCCCAGGAGGTCAAGCCTAACCTGGGCAACACGGTGAGACCCCATCTCAAAAAACATATATATGAATTATTATCTTTGTCCTTTCCCCACTGGAGGGTAACCTCTGGTGAGTGGTGTTGGTCAGTTTGGGATGCTGTGTTTGGCAAAGATGATCTCACTCATTGTTTAGAATCATCTTGTGGGGTACATACACTTCACTTCTTAGCCCATTTACAGAGGGGGAAACTGAGGCTCAGAGAAAGACCCAGGATTTCAACCCAGGAAGTCAGGCCCCTAAACTCATGGTCCAGTCTCAGCCTGGATTCTTCTGGTGGGACCCTGCTGGCTTCTCCCTGGCTGTCCGCTCACTGAGCTGTGCCCTTAATACCAGAACATGCCCCCATGTCTGACGGTATCTCACCCCACCCTCCAGCAGTCACCTCCTGAGGCCAACTGCTTGCCCTACCTCTCCCTTTACCCAGGCCCTGCCCTCTGGCCACACCTACCACCTGGTGGCCAAGGGCCATTTACTCTAGAGCTGGATCCCTTGGTTTTTAGGGGCCATGGTCCCCTATGGCGGGCTGACTAGTTTTCTCAGAATAATGCTTTTAGATGCAAAATGCAATATGTACAATTAAAAAAGGTGGTTACACCAAAAGTTATTAAATTTATTATTATTATTTTCTTCTTTTGTAGTACAAGGAATTAAACCCAGGGGTGCTCTACCACTGAGCTACATCCCTAGCTCCTTTTATTTTGAGACAGCGTCTCACTAAGTTGCCCAGGCTGGCCTCAAACTCATGATCCTCCTGCCTCAGCCTCTGGCACTGCAGCGATGACAGGCGTGCACCACCACGCCTGGCTTAAAGTATTTTTAAAAGGCAAATTTGTGATAGCGTAATATTGGTCCCACTTTGTCAACACGAGATCTGGTGATGGATCTTAACTACTCTAATTTCAAAATCATGAGGAGCATAAACACTATTTTGAGAACCGCGTACCACTGTGCTGGGATATGGTAATGTCTGTGATTTCTACTGGGCATGCAGGCACCAGTCTTGCTGAGACTAGCAGAGTTTGTTGCCTACATCCTTAATTGAGGAAGAGTTGAATTTTCACTGGAGGATGTAAAAATAAAGACTTGTAGTTTATTCCTGTTTAAGTGCACGGGCCTGCCTGAAGTCTATCCACGGTTAGACCACATCCTGCAGAGGGTCTCATACTTTTACAAGAGTCAAGAACAGGTGGCGAATTTTGCCCCAGGACTCCCGGAATTTCTTTCTAGTTTAGAGACAGGTCTTTGTCCACTTCTCAGAAGTTGGGGGCAGTGCCTGCAGGCAACAGGCCCTGTTTTTACGCCCTTTTCCAAAGAAGTTTGAAATCCCTGTGGCTTTTAGGTTATCATCCATGCTTACCACCCACCAAGTTCAGTGTAAGAAACAAAAGTGCATGATCAAATTGCGGGAGAGCATGGTAGTGCACACCAGTAATCCAGCAGCTCAGGAGCCTGAAGCAGGAGGATCACAAGTTCAAAGCCAACCTCAGCAACTTAGTGAGGCCCTAAGCAACTTAGTGAGACCCTGTGTCTAAATAAAAAATAAAAAGGGCTGGGGATGTGACTCAGTGACTAAGCACCCCTGGGTTCAATTCCTGGTACAGAAACAAGCAAAGCAAACAAACAAAAACAGCAAAACCAAACAAACAAAAACAAACATGGTCATTAGAGCCAGGCAGATGTGGCTTCAAATCCTGACTTCTTTGGCTAACTGTGTCACTTTGGATTATGCTACTTAATTTCTGGGAATGTCAGTTTGCTGCTCTGTAAAATGGGGGAAAGCTGACTTTGCTGCTGCTTCGGAGATTTAAAGGAGCTGAACGTCTCACGGAGCAGGCTCTCAACAAACACTGGCCTCTGTAGAGCGCAGCTTTTCCCTCTGCCATTCGATGCTTTTCTATCACCTTCTGATCTGGAGCAAATCACTTCCCCAAAAATTTCACTCTGGAGTTTTTGAAATTTCACATCCAGTTCTGGGCTCCACAGACTCCCAGGCCATCATCTGAGGACATCAGCCAGAATCTAGTCCACCTCTTTTTTTTTTTTTTTTTTTTTAAATTCTCTCTACCACTTCTTGATTCAGTCCTCTTCCAGTCTGAGCTTGAAAACAAGAGCTCATCGCCTCCTGTAACAGTTATTCTATATGTGGACAGACTTCCAGAAAGTTCTTCCTTTTATGGGGCCCAAATCTACCCCCTCTGGGCTTCTTGCTTTTCTCCATCTGTGGTCTTCTATCCTCACCCTCCTGTACCATCTCAGTTCCTCAGCAAACTTCCCTCAGGGCAGGAGGGAAGGGCAGGAGAGAGAGAGAGCATCCCCATTTTACGGAAGATGAATAGGGCTCGGGGATTTGAATTTGCTTGCCTGGGATCTCTCAACCAGTGTATGTTCAATCAGAACTGAGATCTGCGTCCTCTTCCTGCACACCAGGGTTTCTTTGATCCTCAGTAATTAAGGATTCTATATGTGCAAATTCATCTGCGCACTAAAATTTAATTGGACCCCAAAATCAATATTTGTGGGTCTTTTTGTGATTCATCATGGACATGAGCAGAGTGGCAAAAATTTCAGGTCACCAGATGTGCGTGCTCCTGGCTGAGTGGACCAAGCAAGTGCTCTCTCAACACATACATCTTAGGGCTGGCATCCTCTATTAACCAACTTGACACCATGGGATGGTTTTGTTTTGTTTTGTTCCGTTTGCACCTTTGTGCTTTTTGTTGGTGATTTCGATGTTTGAAATGTTCCCCAAGTATACTGCTGACATGCCTTCTAGTATTCCTAAGTGCAGGAAGTTCTCTCGGGCATGAGTTGTGGTGCTGCTGGTGGTGAGTTTAATGCTAATGAATCCACAAAATATATTAAATAAGGGATGTCTCTACAGAAACACATCTGAAACAAGGTTATGTGTTGATAGGTTGACAAAAATGTGAAGTGACTTTGCAGAATGTAACTACCACAAGCAATCAGAATTGTCTGTCTGGGGCCTGATGGTTCTTGGTTGCAGGAGCTGTCCTGTGCATTGTAGGATGCCGGCACTGTCCCTGGCAGCTTTCATGCAGGACTGCCTCCAGTCCGAAACTGTCCCCAGGTATTCCCCACTGTTGCCTGTCAGGCAAAGCCACCTCTGGTTGCGTGCCACTACCTCACCATCCTGAGGTTAAAAGAGTCTTGGCCTAGGTGGATGCGGACTCCGGACACCACCGTATCCACTCGCTCATTCCCTCCTTCATTCAAAATTACTGGTGATCTGGCGGGTGATGTCAATTCTTCTGGCCTCCTTTCCTTCTTCATCTCGGCCTCTGCTCTCTCTGAATTTTCTTCCCTGTAAATCTCCCCCAGGTGTTTCCCTTTTCTCCCAGACCCCAGAAATTCTATAACAGCAGGTGAAAGTGCAGTCAGCTCCTTCTAACTTCATGTGCCACTTTTGGCCACATTACTTAATTTCTCTGCATCTCAGTTTCCTCTTCCATAAAACAGGGTCAGAGCTGACCCTGCGGTTCTGATGAGGATTAAGTGAGGTTAACTCTTAACAGGGCCAGCTGTTGATGGGGGACCCCACTGTGACTCAGCAGTGAGCCCTGTGTGTGCCCCAGAGACCCCAGAATCCCAGAGGACCCCCAAGGGCATATCAGACGAGTGAAAGCAAATCTTACTTTCATTTATTCGGCAAAGGCATGGAGCCACTGCTGCCCTGTGGGGCCACACTGGTGCACTCAGGCGCGACACGGCCCTGAGCCCCCTGGAACTCACCACTCGAGCTCCAAAGACCACCTGGATGGGCTTAGCCACCAGCCAGTAACAAAACCGGTTGCCCCCCCGACCCTGCCCTAGAAGTGGAGCTCACGGCACTCACCCGAATCCCTCCCGGAGTCCTCCTGCCCTCCCCATTCGTGAGTCCAGGAGCCTGTGGCCATCTGCCCAAAAGGACCTCCCATTTCTTTTCTTACTCCATGGATCTGTCCCTGGTCTTCCCTAAGCCTCCTCTCATGTGGGGGATCTGCCCATCTCTGTTCCTCCCCATCGCCAACCTGGTCTTCCCTGCCCGCTGAGCCAGCTCGGAGGCTTCTGGGCCCCCTGGCCTCTCGCGCTGCTGGGAGTCCTTCTCCTCTGTGTCTCCACCTCCCTTGTGTTTCGCTTCTCTCCCTCTTCATTCTTTGTGTGAACTCCTCTGCATCTGGACCGGTGGCAGTGTTGGGGCACCGTGTCACTCCGAGGCCTCTTGGACCAGGTCTGCATGAGACTACCACATTGTACATTGTACATGGTGCCACTGTTTAAGAACTCGGACATGGGGAGGTTTCAGTTCCCCAGGACACACTGTCGCCTCAACCTAGGGGGTGGGAGGAAGGCCAAAGCCATGGGGGACACAGACCCCCAGCAGATCGGCTCAAGGCCAAGGCCGTGTCTCCTCCTGGGGCTCTGCTAGTTGCGTCTCTCCATCTGCCTGGCTTTGTTGGCTACTGTCTCTGCTCCCTGCCGTCCCCAGTCTCTGTATGGGTGCAAGTTTTGGCCTTTCTCTCAACTCAGTTTCTCCCTCCAATGATTTTTATCAGTTCGACTGGTGGCCTGGGGTTGCCCTGGCCTCCTGGTCTCCAGGCCTGCCAGGCTTGCCCCTCTGGGCCCCTCTTTCTTTCTATTACGCCTCAAATTCCTGCCTGTTTCCCAGTCTTTGTCCCTCCCGCTTCTGAGTTCCCCCCTCTGTCTCTGTGCCGGTCTCTCTCCCACCATCTGCCCCCTCCTCTCCATCTCTTCCTCATCTCTGCCCCTCCTTTACCCTGTTAGGAGCCGGCTTCTCAGCAGGACTTCCCCAGCCCCTTGTCAGCAGGAGGGCATACTGGTCCACTGGGCACCCCACCCCACCCCGAGGCCACGGGAGAGCTGGACCCACAGGCCGACTCTTTCTAAGGAGGCTCTTGCCCGGCAGCCAGTGACATCATGGGCAGCTGGCGCACTCTGATTGGCTGCCCCTCTGCGCGGGAGCTGGGCTTGGTGATGGAGGCTGGCCTGCCCGTCTGGAGCCAGTTCTCCCCTCAGGTTGTCAGACCGAGGCCTTGGACGGTGTTAGGGCTCAGCCTGACGTCTCTGGAACTCTGACCCTTCTTATGTCCAGCTCACCCACCCTTTTTTTTTTTTTTCCTCCTTCCTCTTCCACACTGAAGTGTCTTTGACTGATCTTCACCCTCTTCAGCCAGGAACACCCTGGTCTCTCACTCAAGCTTCTCTGTAGCCCTAACTGCCTCCGCGTCACCCCGAACAGTTCCGAGCCACTCTCACCCCCACCGCCCCATCACCCTGACCCCACACTGCCCCCCTGGACTCCTCAGGGCGCTGCCCAACCTCCTGCCCTCCTCACACCGTCCTCCCCCGCCTTCCACCTTCACAGTCCCTGCATCCTCTTCGGCTTCCTTCCCTTTCTTTGCACCACTATTTGATCTTGGCATTTTCTAACCACCCTGGTCTGTTTTCTCCAATCCCTCTTTAATCTCCTCATTCACTGGCTGATCTAGGACGAGATCCTTGTCCCTTCTGATCTACAGTCTCTTTCATGATCATCATCACAGCCTCACCACCTGGGCTCAGGAGTTTGAGGGCTCAGGGGACCTGTGCTGAAAGCAGCAGGTCAGTGGCTCACACAAAACTATCTCCCTTCACCGGTCACTCCTCTCTTTCTCAGCACCCCTGAATAATATCTTTGCCATTCACAGGGTTCTGCTCCCTGAAACCAGACAGCTGCAGGAAGGACAGGAAGCCAAGCAGGGTCTTTGATAGGAGAAGGACCTTGGGCATGGTTGAGAAGAACGGGGCGGGCTGAATCCACTCGGTGGAGAACAGAAGCGGGGAAGCCGTCACGGGGGTGTGCTCGGGAGACACCATCCAGTGTCCCCTTGGAGCTGGCGCTGTGTTGTTTGGTGGGATGTTCAGGAGAACAGGGCTGAGGTTGCTTCAGGATTCACTCACATCTCATCAGTGGATGTTGCATGGCCTCCAAGGAATCCTTCATTTCCTGAGTATTTATCGAGCACCTACTCTGTGCTGGACCTACTGCTAGGGTCTGAGATTGTAGGAGTAAACCAGTCAGGTAAGGTCACTTCCTTCAGAGAATTTACATTTGGAGGGTGGAACAGAGCAGAATTGGGTTCTGCTGTATGTGAGAGTAATTTCCAAATCACAGTAGTTTGTCCTTTGATGTTAAGAAGTTGGGAGCAGGAAATCCCAGGAAGGTGGGGCAGCCCTCATGGGCATGAAGGCCTGGGGTTCTTCTCACTCTCTGCTCCAGCATCCTAGCTTTGCTTACACCTGAAAAGTGGCTGTATAGTCCAAGGTGGCTGCAAGAGCTCTAGCTATTGCACCGGCAATTCCAAGTAACAGGAACTGTGCAGGGTTGAAAGGCACACCTTTAAAGAGACTTCCCAGAAGTAACGTACCCTTCCACTTACCTCCATCTGACCCCTTCTATTTTACTGACTTATTTTGTTTATGGCCTGCCTGCCCTTCATGTGGCTGGGACATTTGTCTAATTTGATGCATCTGCAGCATCCAGATCAGTCCCTGGCATGAGGAGGCGATCAGTATATATTTGCAGAATGCACGAGTCAAACAAACACAGAATCAGGACTAATGCAGGAAGGCCAGTGCAGTGAGTGGGTAGCCCAGACCTGAGGAAGGTCTGTGCTCTGCTGGACCAGGGCCATCCCGTAGAATTTTCTGTGATGATGGAAATGTTCCACATCTGTACCACCCAGCATGGTAGCCATGGGCACGGGTTCAGCATTTCGTGTGTAGCCGGTGCCATGGAGAGACAAGGTTTTTTTCTTTTAATCAACTGGAATTTATATCTAAATGGTTGGTGGCTACCTTGAGACCACACAGACCCCCAGGAACGGGGAGCCAGGCCAGGAGGAAGATGAGGAGTCTTCCCAAGCAGAGCATGGAACATGAGGAAAGGCTGCTCTAGGCGGAAGGACCAGCAGATGCTGAGGCTCAGAGGCAAGAGACAGTGCAGGGAATGAAGCGACTGGGTTGGGGGGAAGGAGGACCTGGTGGCCACAGAGTCCCATCCCAAAGGCGGCAACTATGTCCTGAGCAGGTTTCCTGTCTCTGCACTTCTGGTCTCAAACATGGAGAAGGGAGGCATCTGGAGCCACCAGGAAGAAGCTGGGGAGTGACTGGCTGGCTCTGGTCCAGTTGTGCCTTCATTTGACCCATGGTGGTAGGGACCAGGCAGGCGAGAGGATGGGCCCAGGGGCTGCCCTCAGGCAGACTTCATTCCACTTCCCTGATCCTTGGGAACTTTTGCCTTCGTGAGTCCCTCCTTTATTCCATGACTATGTGGGTACAAAGACGCATAATCTGTACCCTCTGTCCCCTGAGTTTCCAAATCCTCTGATTCAGCCAGCTACAGATTGAAAATATGTGGGGGGAAAATTGCGTCTGTACTGAACATGTAGTTTTTCTTATTATTTTCGGAGCAATATGGTAGAACAACTCTGTACAGAGCATTTGCATTCTCATAAGTATGATAAATAATCTAGAAATGACTTGAAGTATACAGGAGAATGTACCTAGATCATATGCAAATACTGTGCCATTTTATATAAGGGACTTGGGCTTCCATGGATTCCAGGATCCCCCCGAAACCGATCACCATGGATAGCAAAGGGTGACTGTTTCATCCAAATTGGCTTGTATTCATTTTTTTCCTTCTGCTTTTAAAAGAAATTGAAACTCTTCCCCTAGAAGTATTGTGGGCCCCAGAAGCTGTAGCTTGAGTGCCAGGAGAGGTGGCCCTGCCTTCAGGGAGCTTCCATGTTAGTTAGCGGCGGGTAGAGACAGCAAGCCAGTGAGCTGGGTCATTTCAGATGAAGACATGTGCGACAGGCAGATGCAGCAGACAGCTATGGGACAAGCGGAGGACGTGGGGTGCAGGAGTTAAAGATGAAAGGATGGAGAGACGTGGAGGAAGGGCTGCAGGGAGAAGGGCCAGGACTACAAGTCCCAGACCAGGATAGAGCTGGGGTGTGGTGGGGACAGGGAGCAGGTGGGAGAGGTGACAGGGGGCGCCTTAGCGTGGGCCTCCTGGAAGCCTGAGATGCGATTCCCATGTGGCCATTTGCTAAGGTGGAGCCTTCAGGGAGTGAGGCCAGCAGACGTGGCTGCAGCCTGTCTTCAGCCTGATCCCCCCGGGGAGCTCTGGCGTGAGCTGCACCCCAGAACCTGTCCTGCCGTCCTGCCGAGTACTTCTGGGCTTTACCAGTCCCTCAGGTGCCGCAGGACTGCTCTGAGGAGCTGCCCACAGCGGAGAAAGACGGGGGAGGGGTCTGGGTGGAGGAGCGGGAGGGGTCTGGGCAGTGCCAGCAGCGCCTCCCTCGGAGGGAGTTCAGCTCTGCTGCTAACCTCGGTGGCAGGTCCTCTGGGATTCCCAGCAGGGCGATCTCCTGCCCCCAGTTTCTTCTCAAAACATCCCTTTGACTCTTGTATGGACAACAAACCAGAGAGGGTGTGGGGATAAGTGGGAGCAGGAGGAGGAGGAAAGAAACTGCAGCACTCCAGGTGAGCGCCAGGGGGGACGTGGGCAGGAGAAGTGGTGGCAGGAAGGGCCCAGCTTAGTGGTGGCGCACTGGTGGGGTGGACTGCTAATCTGCTCTCTGCCCGGTCCTTCCTCCCCCTGCCCACACTTAAAACTTGGCCCTGACTTAGAATTTGCATCCGCCTTCTCCCCCTGTCCTCCCTGCCTGCCAGGGTTGGTGGAGGAATGGGGGATGGCAGTGTGCAGCGGGAGTCTCCCTGCCCTGACTGACCTTCCTCTGCTCTCTTCTCTCTCCTGCTGACTGCCACCCCAAAGTCGAGCTTCGATCCCCACCACCGCTCCCAGCCAAGTTATGATCGTCCTTCTTTCCTGCCTCCGGGACCTGGGCTTATGCTCCGGCAAAAATCCATCGGTATGTCCCTGGAAGAGTGCGCGAGTGGGCTGCGGGGCGGGGGGCTGATCGTCTACTGGCCAAACAAGGGTGTTTGGAAATGTTTTCTGCTTTCATATGTGACCACAGTTCTGTCAGGTCTGGCAAAGAGCTCAGACTGGAACTGGGAAAGTGGGGTATGATCCTCTCCTTCTGAGCTGTGCTGTGTGACCTGGAACAGGTGGTTCACTTCTCTGGGCCCTGGACTCTGCATCTACAAAGCAGTATATTTTTGCATTCCTGGATGCAGGATTAGAAGAGAGGATGGGGCCCTCAGACACAAGTGGGAGTTGAGAACAGGTAGTGAGTCAGGCTGACACCGAGTGGGAAGCAGGTGAGAAGGTCAAAGACAGTCCTGACAGTTCATGAGCAGGCAAAGACTTAACTCCTCAAGACCCCCAGAGTGGTTCTGCCCATCGGGCGTGCTGTTCCCGGGAGTCCAGTGTTCACAGTCCCCCTAGCGTGAGTCTTACCCTCCGTGGTCTGCCTGTCTGGTGGTGTTCCGAGTGTATTCTCCATCATTCCTCTCCTCCTTTTAAAACTTAGCTGCATCCTGCACAGTTCCACCTGTGTAATCACAGGTCTGAGGCTCTGATTGCATTTCCTTCCTGCATATACATGAAAAAAAGCACACACTCGGCGCATATTCACCGCGATCCCAGCTCAAGACGCTTTGGCTCACCCCAAGCCGCCACTAGTACACCTGGGCTTTTGGGCAAATTAGAAAAAGGCGCCCCCTCATGGCTCAAGGAGGAAATTCAGCTGAATTTCGCCCCTAGCCCGCTTGCTCCCCCTGCTGTTCTTGTTGCGCAGAGCACAACCTGTATCACTAGGAGGCGTAGGGCTAATACCTGTGAAATTTTTAGCATGTAATACTGGGTGCCATTGTCATCATCATCATCATCATCATCATCATCATCATCATCACTCCTAGTACTACTACTAGTACTACTACTAGTACTACTACTACTATCTTCTATGGGATAGCGGAGCAGGAGATTCCTCCTGCCCCTAGGCCCCATTCCTGGATCCTCTCTGTCTCCCCAGGGGCTGCAGAGGATGATAGACCCTACCTAGCACCCCCAGCCATGAAGTTTAGCCGCAGCCTGTCTGTGCCTGGTTCGGAGGACATCCCCCCACCACCCACGACGTCCCCACCAGAGCCTCCCTATAGCACACCTCCGGCCCCCTCCACCTCAGGCCGCCTTACCCCCTCCCCCCGGGGGGGCCCCTTCAACCCAGGCTCAGGTGGACCCCTCCCCGCCTCCTCCCCCGCGTCCTTTGACGGACCCTCCCCTCCTGACACCCGTGTGGGGGGCCGTGAGAAGAGCCTGTACCACAGCGGCCCCCTGCCCCCTGCCCACCACCATCCGCCCCACCACCACCACCACCACGCCCCGCCCCCCCAGCCCCACCACCACCACGCCCACCCACCTCACCCGCCGGAGATGGAGACCGGCGGCTCCCCCGACGACCCCCCACCCCGATTGGCTCTGGGGCCCCAGCCCAGCCTGAGAGGCTGGCGGGGCGGCGGGCCCAGCCCGACCCCGGGGGCCCCGTCGCCTTCGCACCACGGTAGCGGCGGCGGGGGCAGCAGCTCCTCCCAGGCCCCGGCCCTGCGCTACTTCCAGCTGCCGCCCCGGGCGGCCAGCGCGGCCATGTACGTGCCAGCCCGCTCCGGCCGTGGCCGCAAGGGCCCGCTGGTCAAGCAGACCAAAGTGGAGGGCGAGCCCCAGAAGGGCGGCCTCCCGCCCGCCCCCTCGCCCACGTCCCCCGCCTCCCCGCAGCCACCGCCGGCCGCGGCGGCCCCCTCGGAGAAAAACTCCATCCCCATCCCCACCATCATCATCAAGGCTCCGTCCACCAGTAGCAGCGGCCGCAGCAGCCAGGGCAGCAGCACTGAGGCCGAGCCCCCGACCCAGCCCGAGGCCTCCGGCGGCGGCGGCTCCTCCCCGAGCCCCGCCCCGGCCATGTCGCCGGTGCCGCCGTCGCCCTCGCCCGTGCCCACCCCCGCCTCGCCCAGCGGCCCGGCCACCCTGGATTTCACCAGCCAGTTCGGAGCGGCCCTGGTGGGGGCGGCCCGCAGGGAAGGGGGCTGGCAGAACGAAGCCCGCCGGCGCTCCACGCTCTTCCTCTCCACCGACGCGGGGGATGAGGACGGCGGCGACAGCGGGCTGGGCCCAGGGGCGCCCCCCGGGCCGCGGCTGCGCCACTCCAAATCCATCGACGAAGGCATGTTCTCGGCCGAGCCCTACCTCCGGCTGGAGTCGGCGGGCGCGGGCGGCGGCGCGGGCTACGGGGGCTACGGAGCGGGCGGCCGCGCCTACGGGGGCAGCGGGGGCAGCAGCGCCTTCACCAGCTTCCTGCCCCCGCGACCCCTGGTCCACCCGCTGACCGGCAAGGCCCTGGATCCGGCCTCCCCGCTCGGGCTGGCCCTGGCCGCCCGCGAACGGGCGCTGAAGGAGTCCTCAGAGGGCGGCGGGGCGCCCCAGCCCCCTCCCCGGCCGCCGTCGCCGCGCTACGAGGCCCCGCCGCCCACCCCGCACCACCACTCGCCCCACGCCCACCACGAGCCAGTGCTGCGCCTCTGGGGGGCCTCGCCACCCGACCCCGCGCGCCGGGAGCTGGGGTACCGGGCAGGGCTGGGCAGCCAGGAGAAGTCCCTCCCGGCTAGTCCACCGGCCGCGCGACGCTCCTTGCTGCACCGCCTGCCCCCCACAGCTCCCGGGGTCGGGCCACTCCTGCTGCAGCTGGGGCCCGAGCCCCCGGCCCCGCACCCTGCCGTGAGCAAGGCCTGGAGGTCCGGAGCCCCCGAAGAGCCCGAGAGGCTGCCCTTGCACGTGCGGTTCCTCGAGAATTGCCAGCCGCGGGCCACCGCGTCGGGCGGACGGGGGCCCCCGTCGGAAGATGGGCCAGCTGTCCCACCGCCCAGCCCGCGCCGCTCCGTGCCTGCCTCCCCCACCTCCCCGCGGGGCAGCGAGGAGAATGGGCTCCCCCTGCTGGTCTTGCCGCCGCCCGCTCCCTCGGTGGACGTGGACGATGGCGAATTCCTTTTTGTGGAACCTCTGCCTCCGCCTCTGGAGTTCTCCAACAGCTTCGAAAAGCCAGAGTCGCCTCTCACGCCTGGGCCTCCCCACCCGCTGCCGGACCCACCCACCCCGACCACTCCCTTACCTCCGGTGCCACCCCCAGCTGTGGCCCCCGCCCCTCCCACCCTGGACTCCACCGCATCGAGCCTGACATCCTATGACAGCGAGGTGGCCACGCTGACCCAGGGGCTCCTGCGGCTCCTGGGGACCCCCCTCCACCAGGCCCTCCAGCCCCAGCAGCACCGGCTCCCCCGGTTCCTCAGCCGGGCCCAGACCCTCCACCAGGCACGGACTCTGGTATTGAGGAGGTGGACAGTCGGAGCAGCAGTGACCACCCCCTGGAGACCATCAGTAGTGCATCCACGCTGAGCAGCCTGTCTGCTGAAGGTGGCGGTAGCGCAGGGGGTGGTGGAGGGGGTGGGGGTGGGGCTGGTGTGTCCAGCGGGCCAGAGCTTCTGGACACCTATGTAGCCTACCTGGATGGCCAGGCCTTCGGGGGGAGCGGGACTCCTGGCCCACCGTACCCCCCACAGCTCATGACGCCCTCTAAGCTCCGGGGCCGGGCACTGGGGGCCAGTGGAGGTTTGCGGCCTGGCCCCAGTGGGGGACTGCGAGACCCTGTCACCCCTACCAGCCCCACCGTCTCAGTGACCGGGGCTGGAACTGATGGGCTGCTGGCCCTGAGTGCTTGCTCAGGACCCTCAACAGCAAGTGTAGCTGGGGGTTCAGTGGCAGTAGAGCCAGAAGTCCCACCGGTGCCCTTGCCAACGGCCTCCTCCCTGCCTCGGAAGCTGCTGCCCTGGGAGGAGGGCCCGGGCCCACCACCACCACCCCTGCCCGGGCCCCTGGCCCAGCCTCAGGCCTCAGCCTTGGCCACAGTAAAAGCCAGCATCATCAGTGAACTCAGCTCCAAGCTCCAACAGTTTGGGGGCTCCTCGGCAGCTGGAGGGGCTCTGCCTTGGGCCCGGGGAGGCAGCGGGGGCAGCGGGGACAGTCACCACGGGGGACCCAGCTACGTCCCTGAGAGGACCTCCTCACTACAGCGGCAGAGGTGAGCATGGGCTAGTGACTGGCAGTGGAGGCCAGAGAGGCCCAAGTGGGGGTTCCAGAGTTCATCTTCCCCATAGCTGTGTCCTTTTGGGGTCTCAGGGTGACAGAAAGAAAATAGAAACAAGGCTGCTTGCAGGAATTTGCCCCTGAAGAGGCACATTTTCCCACTTCAGACTTCCTCTTAGTAGCTCCGTTGGTCTCCTCCATCACCGTCACAACCACCCCGGGTTGAGAAAGTGTTAGCAGCAGGAGGGACTTGCTGAGGCCTTTCTCCTCGATGGGTTGTCAGCTCCTTCTGATGGTCCCTGAAACCTCCTTGAGACCTACCCTGAGAGCTGTGGTGTGACTGGGGATGTGACACTTGAGGGCATCGTGGCTACAGGTGTGACTCTGGGGTCCAGTTCCTTGGGTCCCAGGCCTGGCCCAGCCCTTGTCGCTACAGAGAGAATCCACCTCTCTGTAGGAGGGGGACAGCAGTGGGCCACTGTCATGAGATGGGAGAGGACAGGGCCTCTCAGGAGCCCAGCCCCATGGGGATGGGGGAAATGCCAAAAGATGCAGATGTTTTCCCAGATGGGAGTCTGAGCCCATTCAAGACCTCTGAGCCATAGGGAAAGTGGTGACCTTCCCAATTCAGACACAGTGGGAGGGAGAGCTCACAAATCGTATCCATCCGCAGAGCGCAGTGTTAATTCCACTTGAGAGTTGGGTATCATTATGATTAACATGCAGGTGTGGGTTTATTAGGCCATTGAGATTCTACAGCAATTCACTCATTATTCTTAAATATTCCGGGTCGAGGAGAGGATACTTCATTTAGTCAACACACACATCAGTTATAGATGTATCACCTGCCATGTGCTGGGTTCCATTCTGGGGAGGAGGACCCCAGAGTGAACAAGACAGGCACAGCGTAGCCCCCACACAGCCCATAGTCTAGTGGGGAGGTGCAGAAAATAAGCAGAATAATTTCAACCATCCTTGAAAAAATACAATAATGGGATGGTTATAGAAGGTCTCTCAAATAACAGGCAAGAGGAGCAGAGAGTGGAGGAGGGAAGGGGCCCATCACCAGGCTGTCTGGGGAAAGAGTGAGCTACTCAGAGGGAACAGCCCGTTCAAAGGCCCTGAGGTGGGCCTGTGCTGGAGGGAGGTAAAGGGATGAGGGGAACCTATTTCTCCCCTTGTTTCTTCTCTCTTTCATCTCCCTCTCTTCATCTCTCTCTCTTTCTCTCTCTCTGTTCCCTGTCCCCATCCATCTTTCTCCCCTGAATGCCCACCCTCTTTTTGTTTCTTTCTCACTGTCTCCCTGTCTCCCACTCTGCTATGACTGGCCATAACCCGAAAGGCAGTATAGAGTAGTGGTTAAGAGCTCAGACTTTGGTGCCATATAACCGGGCTCTGCCACTTCCTGGCTGTGTGTCCTTAGGCAAGTTACTTAACCTTTCTGTGCTGATGATGATGATAATAATAGTAACCTGCGTCAGGGCTGTCGTGGGGATTAAATTGAGATGCAATATGGAAAGCACTTAGAACGATGCCTGGCACACGTGAGCAGCAGTGAGTGATGGCGATTATTATTATTATCACTTAATGTCTCTTTTTCTTTCATCTCTTGACTGTCACCCTGTCCCTGTCCTCTCCTCTCTCTCTCTCCCTGCATTTCTGTCCTGACTTCCATCTTACCCCTATGCTCCTCCCATCTCTCCCCACCTCTCTCTCCACCTCTCTGCCCTGCCCTCATGTCTCTGCCCCTATATCTTGACCGCTGCCTCTTTCTCACCCTGCCCTTCCTTCCCCCTGCGCCCCTCTCCTCCACCCCTGCCCCGGTCATCTTCCAGGCTCTCCGACGACTCCCAGTCCTCGCTCCTCTCCAAACCGGTCAGCAGCCTGTTTCAGAACTGGCCCAAACCACCTCTGCCGCCGCTCCCCAGTGGAACTGGAGTGCCCCCTTCAGCCGCTGCAGCCCCAGGGGCCACCTCACCCTCGGCCTCCTCCTCCTCCACGTCCACCCGCCACCTCCAGGGTGTGGAGTTCGAGATGCGGCCCCCTCTGCTCCGGCGGGCCCCCAGCCCCTCGCTGCTGCCTGCCTCGGAGCACAAGGTCAGCCCTGCGCCCAGGCCCTCATCCTTGCCCATCCTGCCTTCTGGACCCCTCTATCCGGGCCTCTTTGACATCCGCGGCTCCCCCACCGGAGGGGCAGGAGGCTCCGCAGACCCGTTCGCCCCTGTCTTTGTGCCACCACACCCAGGGATGTCCGGGGGGCTTGGAGGAGCTCTGTCGGGGGCTTCGCGCTCCCTCTCACCCACCCGCCTGCTTTCGCTGCCCCCGGACAAGCCTTTTGGCGCTAAACCTCTGGGGTTCTGGACCAAGTTCGATGTGGCCGATTGGCTGGAGTGGCTGGGCTTGGCTGAGCACCGTGCCCGGTTCCTGGACCACGAGATCGATGGCTCCCACCTGCCTGCCTTGACCAAGGAGGACTATGTGGATCTGGGTGTGACCAGGGTGGGCCACCGCATGAACATTGACCGGGCTCTCAAGTTTTTCCTGGAGAGGTGATGGCTGGCCTGGACGGACCAGCCGTCCACAGCACCCTTGAGCCCGCTGGCCTCCTGACCTCTGAACCCTGACCACCGTTCTCTTCCTGGGCCAGGGACTCTGCTGAAACTGCGCCCTGCCCTAGTCTCCCAAGGCCTTGGGTCACGAGGTGGCCCCTGCAGGCCGGACATTTTGCGCCCCACAGGAGGGGGCGGCTGACACAAGACTGCGTTGTGACAGGGGGCGGAGGGGGCGATGGAGGAAAGGACACGGGCACCCAGAAGGAGGGAAGGGTCGATTCTGGGGGGAGGGGACAGACAGAGCCATAGAGGGTCCACCCTGAGCCTGACTGGATGGGGGCCTGACCCCCAGGCCACAGGGGAAGGGGGCACCTTCAGATTCCACCACCTGCCGCCCCTCTAGCAGCCTTCCCATCCTCGCCAGGCCCTCAGCTCCCCGCTCCCCACCCCTGCACATGGCTGTTCCACCCGCTCCTGCACGCCGCTCCATTGCACGCCACTCGCCTCCTCCCTCCCCTGGGCTGCAGTTTTGCACAGATTTGCCCTCTCGCTGTCTTGCACACTCGCCTTTGTGTCCAGCCTCTGGGGCCCCCTCAGCTGTCAGACTCCTGTTTTGCTGGCACGCGTGGCGCTTCTCCCGCTCCTCACGCTAGGCACCCTCTGCTCTGACTCTGGCTCACACACGTCCCCGCTGGGACCCTCCCGTGCACACCTCACTCCCTACAGTTCCCAGACCCCTCAGCCCGCTCTGAACCCATGATGCAGACACACGTGGGACACACCTTCCCTGCCCTCCCCGCCCTGCTCCTCCGCTCCCTGGTAGCCGGCTCTGCTCAGTCCTTGGCACCGCTCTCCTGTGCAGCCCTCCGCGCACGCAGTGACCTCCGTTTGCTTATGTTGAAGCACTTTCTCTTCTTTATCCTGAGCCCCAGATTCTAACTCTACCCACCTCTTCTCGCAGTGGCACCCCGCCCCTCCCAGCCGCTTTCCCCCTCGACCTCTTGCACTGTCACTTTTGCACACTTGCTTCACAGAACGTCTCTCGCAAACGCTCGTTCCGCTTCTCTTTGCCAGGCCCCATTCCCCTGCACCCCCTTCTTCAGACCTCTGCCCATCTCCACTCTTGACTCTCGCACACCCTCTTGCACACTTGCTCCCACACGTGCACCCTCCTCTGCTTTCTCACTGCTCCTTGGGAGCCTCTTCCTTCCTTCTGTGCTACTTTGCACCCCAGAACCTTGCTGCACCTCCTCTGCCTTTCCGCTCATGCAGCTCCCAGGAGACCGCGCCCCTGCCCATCTCCCTCCGCGCGCTCCGGGACTGCATTGCCCCTTCTTTTCCTGACACCCTTCTCTTCCGCTCCCGTGCAGGCACAGCTCTGGTGGCTGTTCTCAAGCTCTGCCTCCCTGCTCGCTCTGCTCACTTCCTGGGAGAAAAGACCCGGTTCACGCTTGCTTCTGCTCACCAGGCTTCTCACCCGCCTCTCCTGCCGCCAGCTCCCCTTCCCTTCCATCTCCCTCCCTTTACTCTGCCCTGCCCTTCTTGGGCCATCTGTCCATCCGTTTTGCACGAGGATCCCATTCTCCTCCCAACCTCCTCTTCTCTCCAAGAACTCCTCCCTCTCCCTCCAGCATGGCTGCTCCCTCCCGCACGCTTCCCCTTTCCCCTTATTCCTGGGGCTTGGGAATTTTAAGCCACCCCTTCCCCTTGGAAGCCCCTGCCCTGCTGTGGGTAAAGGGGGGGAGGGCATAGCCCTCAGGTCCCCCCCCCCCATGTTCAGCTGCCAAAGAAGGAGCTCCCCCTCCTTCCCCCAAGCCCATTCCCCTCTGCTGCCCCCTACCCCCGAGGGGGGGGCGCTCCGTCCATGAGGGGAGGGGGCAGTCCCCTCCCCTTACCACGTCAGGGATCTGCGGGGAAACTTGTGGGAGGGTCGTGGGAGGGGGGAGGGGTGGCGAGGAGAGGAGCAGAGGTCGCGCTGGGTCCCTACCCGCCCCCTCCCCCTTGTCGGATGCCCCCAGTCCGCAGGGGGCCTGCGCGGCGCCTGTCTATCAAGGGCTTGTTCATTCTGGATGGGTGCCGCGGGGTTGGGGAGGGTGTTGGGGGTGGGAAGGGGGGAGAGGAGGTGGGGGAGGGGGGAGGGACTGGATGGGGGGGCAGCGCGGGGTGGAGAGGAGAGACAAAGCAAAAAGAAACAATAACACAAGAAGAAAATACAAAGCAAAACAAAAGAAAAAAAAACTAGAACACACACACACACACACACACACACAAATCCAGAAAGAAAAAAAAAAAAACCTGAAATAAAAGCCCGAGAACTGTCTTCCAAGGGGGGTGGGAGGAGGAAGAGGAGGGGGGCGGATGAAGACGTTTGGTTCTAGCCGATACAGGGATGACATGCGTTGAAAGCCCCGGCGCCCGGGTCTTCCCTTCCGCTGGCCTCGGTTCCTCCCTCGAGGGACTGGGACACCAGCGTCCATTTGCAGGGACTGGAGTAAGTTTAGGGAGGCGGGATTATAATATGGGGGTTCGTCCCTACCCCCCATCACCTCCCTCCCCCTGACTCCCCACCAAGATTTTGCAGAGAGAAATGGCTTTTGTACCAGGTCATTCTTTATAATTAAACTCACAGTATCCACCCCCTCGAGCCGGCCCCGCCTCCTTCCTGGGGAGGCAACGCCCCCTTTCCTCCGGGGTTTGGCGAGTGACGCCCGGGCCGGCGGGACAGTGCGCAGCGGGGGCCCGCCCCACGCGTCAGTCTTCCTCGGTAGGCTCCGCCCCCAGGGCCTGGAGCATGTGCCGACGAACCAGGGCGCGGCGCAGGTGCAGGCGGTAATCGCCCAGCAGCAGCTCGTCGTGGCGCACCAGCGAGTGCGCAAGCCCTCGGGGGCTGATCCCTGAGCGCAGCAGGCAGGACCGCGTCTGGAAGTCCGTGACCGTGATGAGCCACCTGCGGGGGCGGGGCGGAGACCGAGGGGGATCTTGCTGGCCGTCTCCGCCCGCTTCTGTCAGAAAGTCCCTCGCTCGGTCCCTGTTCGCTTACTGACTCCAGCCACTCTGTCCCTGAGTTCCTCTTCTGCTGAGGTCAACCCGTGCCCTGACCTTCATCGGGGTTATTCCAGGCTCAGTCCTCTCAGCCTGGTTCTGCCCCCTAATCACAAGGTTCCCCCTTCTCAAGCCGCCGCTCCACGCCAGCCCTCACCTGCTCGCTCCCGGACCCGCCCCTACTATGCATTCGGTCCACACTGCCCTTCATAGCAGCTTTCCAGGCTCAGCCTCCTCATCAAGGTCTTGCCTCGGTCTTGGTCTAGTCACTCCCTGATTCACTCACCGTCGGGGTCCCCACTCAGTCCAGGTCCCGCCCCTCAGCGCCCTGCCTCCGCCCTGCTCTTGCCCAGTCTCCGGCGTCTTCACTCCGACTCCGCCCCTAGCTCCACTCCCCGCCCCGCCCGGCCCTCCACTCTGGCTTACCGGTCCCGGCGGCCCGCGGTTCCGCAGATGACGTTCACGTTCTCAAAGCGGATGCTGCTCACGCACCCACTCTCCATGGCCCCGGGCAACTCGGCCTCCAGCGCCTCCAGCACCTCCAGGTGTGTAAAATCCTCCTGGGGATTTTCAAGAGCTTCAGCCCTTGATGCCCTGGGTTCAACCCTTCAGTCCTAGTTAGAAAGTCATCCTCCTAGACCCCACCTGTAGAACCTGCCAAGGTCCCAGGTGGCGTTTGAGGGGCAGGGATCGCACTTGATTCCAGGGTCCTATTGCTTTTGTCAAAGGGTGCGGGGGCGGTGATAGGTATCGCTCAGCATCAACTGTCATTTGGGGTCACTCTCCAGAGAATCAGTTCTCACCAAGCCGATTTGTCCAGGCTAATGAACAGTTGCTTGAATGATTCCCAATTGTGACCAACTTCAGCAATCTACCAAAACCTTTTCCACAACCTGCAGTGGATGGTACTAAAAACTCTTGAAGATTTCTGCCAGGATTTAAATTGTACACTTTTCCTTTTAAAGCCATATTTGCATTTTAAGGAATGCTCACTTATCAAAACATAAGGGCCATGGGGGGGGGGGTTGATGTCTTGTCAATCTATGTAACGTTCAGAAGCATCTATTGATCACCAGCCACGTTTTCGATATGGGACTGCAGTGTTGAAAGAGATACAGAGTTGTCAAAGTATATACATTAATGAAAACAGATGCTAAATGAAAACAAATTGCCCCCCTCCAGGAAGGCAAGGCTTAGGCGGGGAGGAGCAGGGACTGAAGGGTCCCTTCTTCACAACCCCAAAGGAGAGGAGTGATGGGGTGGGAATGGGTCCCTAAAAGGAGAACAGTCCCTGTGTTGGGGCAAGGCCATACAAATTAGCTGAGGGGCACCTCAGAGGTCAGTGCTTGGTGCTCCTTAAGCTCCCATTAATACCAGCTCGTCTCCCTGTATACCAGGCGCCTGGAACCTCACATTACCTGTCCTAAGAGCAGGGATTGCCCCGGAATCCCTATACCGAATGACCTGTTTGCTGAATCTGTCAAAAGCATGAGCTTTTCCTTGTGAGTTTTTGTTATACTTGAAACTTCACAGAATTTTCTAGCGGATGGATTAGCAGGACCCCCTTGGTCCTAAGTACCCCTCCCCCCCGCAAACCTCTCAGACTCCCCTCTGGGATGAGCAGTGATAAATCTAACGACAATTCCTTTGACAAATTCACAATCAATTTTCAACAAACTGTCCCCGTGCCAAAGCCACAGCTGGTAAACCACAGAGCCTGAATTAAAACCCTGGCCACCTCAGTCCTGAGTCTGGCCAGCTGCAGAAACCAAGGGCCTGGGCCACAGGGGCCAGGGGCCACTCACCGAAGTCTCCATGCAGAGGCAGAGGGGCTGGGCGGCGGGCGGCATGGAGAACTTCCGGATGCACGGGAGCTCTCGGTCCAGCGTCTCATATTCTGCAATGACGTGCCGCAGGTACTGCTTCCTGGGGAAAGAGTGACAGGCAGGGGTCACCGCTATCACATCTGTGGGCGCCTGGGCCAGAAGTCATGGGGTCAGGAGCCACTCACGAGGATTTGACGGGCCTGCCCAGGATCCCGGCCTGTGTGTCTTCTGGGATCTCCAGGTTCACAAGGAGGGCTCCTGAGGACAGAGAACGCTGTGTCAACTGCCCTGCGCCCTCCTCAGCCATGATTCAGTTTAACTGGGCATCATCCAGCGCTGTCCACACCACCCCAGAATAGCTCCTAGGTCAGTGCTGAGCTACTGTCCCTCAGTTCCCCGAACTCAGCTGGCTCTGAGATGCAGGGACTGGGCCCTACTGACCTCAGCTCTGCTTTGACAGCCTGGTTCCCATCTGGCTCTGCCTGAAGGGGGCGCCAGAGGGAGGCTGGAGTGCAAACCATTTGGAAGGGACTTGCTCCTCTCTGTGACCTCTTCCAGTGGCCCTGCCTGGCTTCTCAGGGCAGCAGGGTCACCTGGCTCCAGTAGTAACACCTGCATCTAGTTCGCAGTTTTTCCAGCCTTTTAGAACCAGCCTCTTCCTCTGGCCCCTTCTTGACCAGCCCATGGTGGGCTGACTGCTCTCTGCCTTAATGCCGGTGGTCCCCCACAATCCAGCTCCTCTTCCCCTAGAATGGCACCCAGCACCCAGCTGCCCAGCCTGCCTTGCAGTTAGGTGTGGCCACGTGACCAAGCTCTCACCCACAGAGTGCTAGCAGGAGTGACGGGTGCAATTTAAAGAAAATGTCTTGCCGTCAGCTTTTTGCCCCTTTCCTTGGGCTGGAATGAGGATGTAACAGTAACCCAGCTTGCTCCACACCAGGCTATGGTGAGCACCAACATGGGAGGAGCCTGGGTCCCTGAATGATCTCCTGGAGCTAAGGTGTCCCCCAGCCCAGACCACCTGTCCCCACTCCATGAGATCATGAGAGAAATGGACTTCTGTCTTCTTTATGCTCTTTTATTTTGGGGTCTCTGTTATAGCAGCTGAAGAGAGAAAAGCAGTCCTAACAGCCAGGAGCCACTGCCCTCAGAGCCGAACCCTGGTGCGCTCCTGAGAGGCATGCAGCCGCCCACACCACCACCCGTCAAGGCTGCTGTGACTCCCGTACAGAGACAAGACCACTCTTGAGTCACGGCTCCTTGCACACAAACTCACCAGCGTTTTCTGAACCATTGTCCATTGTCCAGAAAGGAGCAAGCACTCCCTCCTGGTTCAGGGCGGGCAGCTGCTTCTAAATTAGCAGCAGCACTGGCTCCTTTGTTTGTTTGTTTGTTTCTTTCTTTCTTTCTTTCTTTCTTTCTTTCTTTCTTTTTTTTTTTTTTTTTTTTTTTTTTACCAGGAATTGAACCCAGGGGCGCTAAACTGCTAAGCCACATCCTGAGCCCTTTTTTATGCTTTATTTAGAGATGGGGTCTCGCACAGTTGCTTAGGGCCTTGCTAAATTGCCGAAGCTGGCCTTAAACCCACGATCCTCCTGCCTCAGCCTTCCGAGCCACTGGGATTACAGGCATGTGCCACCTCAACTGGCTCACCAGCAGCTTGCAGGAGTCAGCATTTGGCTCCTGCGTTCCAGGACAGGCAGTCTCAGCACACCACTGCCACCTGTGTTCCTGGAGGTCTCTGACTCCAGGCTGGTGACACAGCTCAGCCCTTAAGGTGGTCAGCACCCTGCTCTGTTCCCCTCCTCCCTCCTCCCTCCTGTTCCCTGGGCGACTGGAGTGAACTCTCTCCGGCCCTCAGGTGGGAGCCTGTTGTAATTTAGGAGTATTTATTTCTTATTCCTAATGTCATATTGGACCCCTGCCCCCAGAATAAAGTCCTCCCTTGGTGGAGTCTCATTCTCCAAGTGTGGCCTGGGGACTTTATTTGAAATGTGGCATTTCAGGTCCACCCCAGACCTCCTGAGCCAGAATCTGCATTTTTAAAGAATCACCTCTGAGAAGCCCCCTCCCTTTCTTCTTGCCACATAGCCTTCCCCTCCCACCCTCAAACAATAGTCCCCGGATATCTGGATGTGTGCTTCTTGGGCCATGTTCTGCTCATGACAGCTGCACTTTGACCTTTACTTCTGTGATATGTTCATTGAATCTGTCTCCCTACCTCTTGTGTGGGAAGAGGACAGAAGCCTCTCTTTTTGCCCCAGGCACATGATTCTTAGTAAGGACTGAATATGCTCCAAGGGACATAATTATCAAAAGGCACGTGTGATCTTTATTTGGGTCCTAGTTGTGCTTTTGTTTGTTTTGGTACCAGGGATTGAACCCAGGGGCACTTAACCACTGAGCCATACCCCCAGCCCTTTCTAATATTTTATTTAGAGACAGGGTCTCTAAGTTGCTTAGGGCCCTGCCAAGTTGCCGAGGCTGGCCTTAAACTTGCAATCCTCCTGCCTCAGCCTCCCGAGGGGCTGGGATTACAGGTGCACACCCTTCTTATTTAGGTCTTAATTTTAACAAAAACCAAATAGAAAACAATTTTTTGACATAAGTAATGGAATATGAGTATGTGGTAGGTATTGAATGACATTCAAGAAAATAATTGTGAATTTTGCTAGGTGTAATTATGGCACGGTGGGTATGTAATTAGTTGAGATGCGTGCTGAAGCATTTTTGGGTGAAATGGAATTATGTTTGCAATTTTCATAAAACAAGTTTGTCCTATAGAATGGCCCCCTAAAAGCATGTGTGTAGGGGGCGCCTGGATGAAACAAGATTGGCAGGGCATTGCTATTTATTGAAGCCAGTGCACAGGTTAATAGAACCTATTATAATGGGTTCTATTTTTGTGTACGTTTGAAATTTTTTTGTAATAAAATTCTTTAAAATTTTATCACAAATAACTTAGAAAAAAAATTACATGCCCTGCCAGGCATGGTGGTGCCCACCTGTAATCCCAGTGGCCTGGGAGGCTGAGGCAGGAGGATTTCAAGTTCAAAGCCAGCCTCAGCAACTTAGCAAGGAGTTAAGCAACTCAGTGAGACCCTGTCTCTAAATAAAATGTATTTAAAGGGCTGGGGACGTGGCTCAGTAGTAGAGCGCTTGCCTAGCACATGTGAGGCACTGGGTTCGATCCTCAGCAGCACATAAAAATAAATAAAACGAAGGTTAAAAAAAGTATAGGGCAAAATTAAAAAATATATATACATTATATATATGTATATATTTTTAAAAGGCTGGGGATGTGGCTCAGTGATTGAGCACCTCTGGGTTCAATCCCTGGAATCAAAAATATGTGTATATATATATATATATATATATATATATATATATATATATATGCATGCCCTGGAAAAGTGTGTTCAACAACTGACAAAGCAGCTCTGGCAATGTCAAGGTGCATAGGAAGAACTGCAGATGCAATGACTTCTAATACAATATGACATTAGGAATAAGAAATAAATACTCATAAATTACAACAATGATGTTAATAGTCATTTAAATGTATGTGAATATGTATATTAAAGGTATGCAAATTATATTTAAATTTAAATGTAACTCAACTAATAAAAGCATAAATTTAAAAATAAGTATTTGTTGAATAACTATCGTTCATTCTGTGCCAGCATGTCAGAGATCTCCTATGTGCCTTGGAGGATGCTGGGGACCAAGAGCTGAGTGAGACCTGGGAACCCCCAGTCCAGGGAGGAAGGGAGGGAAGGACTGGAAAGGGCAGCCTGTGCCTCAGTGGAGGGGAAGCTCAATCCGGGAGCAATCCAGGAAAGCTTCCCAGAGGAGGTGCTGTCCACAGTGAAACCTGAAGGGTAAGGAGGAGTCTGCCAAATAAAGAGGAAGAAGGAAGAAGGGTATTTCCTGCAGAGGGGCTGGTGTGAGTCCAAAGAGCCAAGAGAAACAAAAGCCCAGGGTCACCTGCAGGAACTTCCTGGAGTCCGTAGCCCAAGACTGTGGAGCACTTACAGCAGTCACAGGTCATCAATTATTCCTGAGACGGTGACTCAGCATCTGCCCTCCCCGCATGACAGCAGGCTGCCCTTGCATCCGCCAGGCCTACAGGCGAGATGCTTGTCGTTCACAAGCTCCCTCAGGGTCTTCGTCAAGGTCTGCGACCTGACTACAAATGGGGTTGGTTCCTAAATGCCACAGTGGCCAAGCCAGAGCCAGCACTGACCTACCCCGCTGACCGGCTGCTCAGTGCAACTCCACCAGCTTTTCTGGAGCTTATGTGTACCTTGCCTTCAATACACGGGGGCTTGGTCTGGCCTTCACGGGCACAGCATAGCTCCTGGCTCAGAAAAGGGCCATAAAGCGGGCACCCAAGAAGGAGAGCCCACAGCCACCCCATCACGCCTGCCCAAGTGACGCAGGAGGCGCACCCACGTCCAGTTCGGTGGAGAATATTTGGACTACTTATCGGCCTTGAACCGGTGCCTCCCAGCTCCTGCTGTTCATCAGAACCACCGAGCAAGCATTCAAACAACCACAAATGCTCCCCACCCCACCCCAGACAGTCTTGTGAAATGAGGTCTGAGGTAGAGTTAGGTATAGTTTGTTTTGTTTTGTATTTTTTTCCAGCAATAAGCTTCTAATTGGTATACAAGGGAAGTCAAAGACCTGACTGAAATGATGATAATCCCATTCCTTCTGCCTGGTAGAAGTGGGCAGGTGACTGAGTGCTGACCAATGGGACGTAAGGAAAAGTTGCTTGGGGGGGAATCTAAGAATGAAGACCTCTAGAGGTGATGCCTGGAACTGTGGCAACCATATAGTGACCATAAGGTAAGCAAGCTGGCAGGCAAAGGTGACATATCCTAAACCAAGAAACTGGACTCTGGAAAGAAATTGGGTCCTCAGTGCTATAGCTGAGCAACTGGTTCAACAATACCCAACCCCCAATCCCCGCACATACTTCTGGGTTTCTTTTTGGGTGAGATAATGATATTCCTACTCTTTATAATAAGTCCAGTTTTCTACTAACTACTTACAGCCAGATGCATTGTCCTCACTGAAATATTAATTAATGTTGAGTAAGTGAAGGACTGTGCTGAAGCACAGAGCGCAAGCTGAGAGGGCGTGCACAGGAGCCTGAGGTTGTCAGCAGGGCACAGACCACACAGAGCCTCAAAAGCTGGTGGGGGAGTGGGAAGCCTGGAAGGCCTGTGAACAGGGACAGCCAGACTCAGCGTTCAATGTCAGAAAGATCCCTTGGGAGCCATGTGCACTGGAGGAGAGAGACTGAAGACCAGGGAGAAGGTGAGAAGAGGGTCCATGTGGAAGAGAACAAGACCTGAGGCAGGGTTGTGAGGACAGAGAGGATGGGCCAGGCAGACAGGAGAGTCAGAGGACAGGAAAATGGGAACTGAGAAGCTGTGGGAGGGAATGGGGGCCATGTGTGGAGAGATGGTACCTTCAGTCTGGCTCAGTGACTGGGTTGTTGGTGGGACCATTTGAAAATGAAAATCAGGGAGGAGAAAGGAAGGGAAGATGCAGAGTTCAGTGTGGAAGAGAAGGGAGAGTGAGGGCCTCTGGGGAAAAATGGCTTCAGAATTGCTGAGGTCCAGAGATTCATGGGAAATGTAGTTCTGGGGACCAGAGAATTGGCCAGGGACTGCAGAGAATTGTGGGAAGTGTAGTTTTTGAGGTCCAAGGAACCCCTGTCCAGGATTTTGGTGAATATGAATGTGTGTGGGGTAGGGGTGGGGGTCTCACTTTGCAAAGCCAATGACTCACTCAGGGGCACACTGAGGGCCAGGGTCACCACACAATGCCTGGATGGCAGAAGCCTGCAGCCCGCCCCCCATGCCCGGCTGGTACCTGCCTCCTTTTGCACGCAGGGGCTGCCCAGGGTGGAGGAACACAGAGGCTCCACCTCTTGCTGTATCCTGGGAAGGCGGGTGGGGTGTGTCTCAGGAGGGTGGGAAGAAGGGTTCTGACTAGGCCACCCACCCCTGTTCCTCCTCCGGGCCACAGCTTCCTCTTCTTTTTTGAAGCCCGGGAGGGGAAATACAGAATTGGAAGGCTGAGACCACATGGTGACCCGGGTGCCCTTAACCTCTGGAACTTCCTGTACGGCCCAGTTCCTTCTTCCCCACTTCCCTGAGCCTTCCTTGCCCTCTCCCTGTCTCCTGGAGTCTTTTTCCCCGTCTCTCTCTCTCCATCCCTCCTGCTCGCTCTCTCCCCATCTCTCTGCCCCAGTGCCCCCCGCCCTCTCTTCCCTTTTGCTCGACTTCTCTGCCCTCCTCTTCCCTGTCCCCTTCCTCCCCGGCTCCATGCCCCCCGCCTTCTCCATCAGTTTCCCCAGCTCCTCCCCAGCCCCACGACCCTCCCTCTCTTCATGCTCTTTTGCCTGTCTGGAACTCTGTCACCCTCTCCTCCTGCCCCTGCCTCTCGCCGCCCCTCAACCCAGCCTCCTTCCTCCATCTCTCTCCTCTCACAGCTGCCTCTGCCACCGACCCAGCCTCCCCTTTCTTCTCTCATCCCTTTCTGATCCCACTTGCCCTCCGCTCATCCCTGTCTGCCGCAGGAACTGGTTAGACACAGGCAGTCAAACTGAAACTGGGTTCTCTATGGGGAGGGGGAGGGGAACAGAGGCCCGTTGCCATGGTACCCCTGGGGGGTGGGGCTGAGGGTTCTAACCCCCGAGTCTGAGGGAGGAGGGCTGGGCCTGGACCCCTGGGTCTGGGGGAGGAGGGAACTGGGGCCTGGACCCCTGGTTCTGGGGGCTTCTGGGTCTCAGGTGTTGGACTGAAGGGGTCCGGCCCTGTGTGTCACTAGCCATTCCTTTTTGTGACTTTAGAGCTCTAGCAGGAGCTGCGGGAGAGGAGGCTGGCCTTGTTTCCTCTGTCCTCGCAGCCCTCTGCCTCTGTGGCTCTGATTTGTTTCTCTCCCTCTCTCTCCACTTGCAGAGGATCCTGCCTTCACTGACTCTTGTCTCTGCTTACTGAGCATCCACGTCCTCCTTTCTAGGCGATTCCCTGAGTGACTTGCTTTGGGGTAGATTAATAATCAGTGTGGCCTCCACAGACAACTTGTACAGTTCTCTTTTCTTTTTCCACTGAAGTTGTTGGGCTGATCAGAGTCAAGGCAGGAGCTGCTGAGGCCACTGTGGCAACACGCAGGGAGAGAACTTGCCTGAAAGCAAACAACTGGAGGGAAGCAGATCCTAAAGATAAGACAGGCAGGTTCCTGGTGATGATCCGGACGGCTGGGTCTAGCTGTGCCTGAAGCCCTCATCTACCCAATAAATTCCTCTTATACTTAAGTCAATTCAATTTGAGTTTTTGTCATTGGGAACTGAAACAGTAGATAAATAGACTCACTCAGTTCTTCTGTGGCTCTCCCTCCTTCTGGCATCTTGACATCTCTTTCTCTCCTGTTAAGCTATCCTTCCCCACTTTCAATGCCAATACCATCTCTGTAAGGTGCGGGCATCTTGGTTGTCATGGCCACAGGCACCTCCCCATCAGTCACTGAGCTCTGGCCCTCTGCCCTTTGCCTCTCTGGGCTCCTTCCTCTCTTCCTCCCTCTGCACTCCCCCTCGCTCTCTCTCTGGATGCTGTCTGGACTCCTCCTGTCCTGCCTGGACCCTGACCCTAGCCTCCTTCTTGTCCTCCCAACCTAGCCTCTTCCCCACATTCTTTCCCCACAGGCACTGACCCTGCCTGCCCTGCTGGTAGGCCTTTCGTAGCTTCCCGGCGCCCTGGCGGGTGTTCAGCCCCTTGACCTCACCTTCGGTATTTAGTTCCACTCGCCCACCTCACACCTGGACCCTTCAGGCCTTCTTGCCACCCTCTATGAGCCATTCGATCAACCCTCCTGCACCCTGCCCCACTCCTGTCTCCACTCCTTTCCACATGCTGTGCCCTGTGCCTGGACCTCTGCCCAGCCCTGCACCACCTCCCACCTGTTCTCATCTTTAATAAGAAGCCCAAGCGCCCCCTCCTCCAGGAAGTCCTCCTGGCTCCTCCTGCTGCCAGGAGCATTTCTGGCCTCCTGCCTCTGCGTGCTTTCTTCTGCTCCTTTTCTAGACCTCTGAACACTGTCTGCCCCCCTACTGGCTCTCTGTCCTGCTCAGGGATTTGTCCCCTGACCACCTCTGCCCCCCAGCCTCCCCTCACAGGGGCCAGCCCTCTGAGAAGTCAGTCCATGTGAACTGGATGAACAAACACGTGACTGTTTCCCTCTGTCTCTGTGATGGACACTGACAGCCCCCAACCCCATCTGCCCTGTCTGTCCTGGTCCCCATGAGAGGAGAGAGGGCCAAGGAGAGAAGCCAGGCGCTGGAGTCACGAAGATCCGCCTGGAATGCCAGGCAAACCAGGGCAAGTGTCAAACCCTCTCAGAATATCAGCTTCCTAATCTCTGGACAGTAATGTGGCCTTGAAGGGCCATCGGTGAGTAAGTGAAGCAAAACGCCCCCAGGCCAGCCAGGCAGGGGCAGCTGCCTCCCCGGGCCCCGTGTCTCTGCGCCTGGCTTCAGCTGCCTCCTCTGGAGCCCTCTGGGGTGTCTGGTCTCTTCGTCTGGATTGCTTTCTCTCTGTTTCTTCCTCCCTCTGGCACGGGGCAGCTGGGGCCCATCTCTCTGTCTCGCCCTCTCTCAGTCTCACCGTCTCCGTGCCTGCCTCGCTGCCTTGCCCCTGCCCCACCCCTCCACAGCCCCCACCTCTCCTGGGCCATCCGAATCCCACCCTCTGGCCTGGTGCCCAGCCTGGGACACGCACAGTCCCGAATCAGCATTTAGAAGTATGTCGGCCCCGCAGGGGTGTGGCTGGTCCTTACCTGCTCAGAAGGCTTCCTGCCCACCACCGGTGCCCGCCAGGCCCTGGCCAGCTGAATGGACCTCTCTTCTCAGCCTTTACTGTCTCCATGGGGAGCCCCAGAAGAGGCGAATGCATTTACATGCGCCTGTGCCTGTTCCTGGGCGTGTGTCTCTGTCCAGGAGCCTGTGTGTGAATCTGGAGGTATTTGTGCAAATTCATCCGTCCATCCATCCATCCATCCATCCTTTTATTTATTCTTCCAACGTCCATCCACACACATGGCCATCCGTCTGTCTATCCCTGGAGCCCACCCGTCCTGCAAGCACCCATCCAGCCACCTGTTCCTGCACCACTCACCCCTGGGTCCAGTGCCCACCCAGTTGTCCGTCTGTACATGGACACACCGCTGTAGCCACGCATTCCTCCATCTAGTCCAACAACCAACATTCTGTGGGTCACCAGCGTGTGCCAGATACTGTGCCTGGTGAGGGCACAGCCCTGAAGAAGAGGGCCACCTGCACAGAGCCCGTGTGCTCTACAGTCCTCCAGGGGACAAACCCCTCCTGCCCAGGCCTTGCTGAGGTCTCCCTGGCTCATCGCCCCACTGTGTCCCTTCTTCCCCTGGCTAATACCCAGCCACTGTCGCCGCTCAGCTCCAACATGGCCTCCACAGGGAAGACGGCTCCCGGACTTCTTTCTCAGACCCACGGCACCCTGGACTCGCCTTGATAGCACTGGCCCTAGTTGGGGATCCTAGGATGTCGAGTTACTCGATCATCTGTCTCCTCCACTAAATCACGCATTCTCCCTCAGCTGGAATTTTTGTCTATTTTGTCTATTTCCCAGCTGAATCCCTGGTGCCTAAAAAAATGTTCAGGACACAATAGGTGCTCACAAATGAGCACATGGATTCAATTGGATAAATATGGAGGACTCTCCCTGTCTCCTGGTTCCTGTTTTAGCGCTCCTTATACCATTCTGCACTCCCAGAGGCAATGGCTCACAAGGTCCTCCACCGTCCCTGGTGCACATGAAGTTGTGGCTGAGGGCAAGGGCTCTAGGCTGAGATGCACATGTTGTTAATCTCCGATCTGACACTAGCCAGCTGTGTGATCCTGGGCAGGGCACTTCCCTCTCTGGGTCTCAGTTTTCTCACTTGTCAAATGTGATTAAAGATTAAATGAGCCAGGTGAGGTGGCACACACTTGTAATCCCAGCGGAGGCTGAGGCAGGAGGATCGCAAGTTCAAAGCCAGGCTCAGCAAAAGCGAGGTGCTAAGCAACTCAGTGAGAACCTGTCTCTAAATAAAATGCAAAATAGGGCTTTGGATGTGGCTCAGTGGTCGAGTACCCCTGAGTTCAATCCCCAGTACCCCCCAAAAAAAGATTTAAATGAGCGAATGCACGTAATTATTAGTTATGCCAGCACTAAACACTAAAGCACCATCTATGCATTTAATTTAGTCCTCAAAATAATGAGATAGAATCTGATTTTCAAAATTATTGTCATCCTCATTTACAGAGGTGGAAACCGAGGCGTGGAGGACTTAAGGAACCCACCAGGTCTGCATAGTGAGAAAAAGCAGAGCTCGGAGCTGGGGCTGGGGCTCAGGGGCAGAGCGCTTGCCTGGTACGTGCGAGGCACTGGGTTCGATGCTCAGCATGGTGTATAAATAAATTAATAAAATAAAGGTCCATCAACAACTAAAAAAATATTTTAAAAAAAGCAGAGCTGGCACTTGAACCTGGTGTTTGACCCCCAAAGCCACACATCTGCCTCTCAATGCCTGGGCAGCCTCTGAGTCTGTCTCTGGAAACCATCACGAGGGACTGGTGAGCCCACTGTGTGCACATTTCTGAGTGGTGCATGCTTGCTGGCCTGGACAGGCACCTGCTGGGTGCAAGGGTCTGGCTGTGAGAGTGGTCACAGGGCAGGGCCAGGGTGCACTCTCGTAGACATACACCTGTGCCAGCTTCCCTGGGAGTGAATGCAGACCCACCTGGAAAATGTGAGCAGACAGGAGGATGGGACTCAGGGGAAGCCAGGAGGCATTTCTAGAGGATTCTGTGGTCTAAGGACTGCAAAATGTATACACAGGCACAGTATGTGTGTGTGTGGGGGAGCAGTCTAGTTAGAGGGAGAGCCTGGAAGACTTGTATTAGAGTTGCATTTGCAGAAGCAAGAAAACTTTTACTCAAGGGTTGTATTTATTTGGGTGTCCCTGGCTGGGGGGACAGCATCAAGTGAGACTGGCTGCCTCTCTGAGCTGGGACTGTGGCTAGGTAGATCTGAATTTCACCAAGGGAATTAACCTCCATGGACCTTGATTGTTTCCTCTGTGAAATGGGAATAACATAATTGCACCCATCTCAGCACCAAAGTGAAGATTAAATGAGAAAATGCTTTCAAAGCACTGAGCACATTGCCACTTTGTCATAGGAGGAGGCAATTATCATTAACTGCTATTAATATACCAGAAACTGCTACTTGCTGCTTTTAAGAAGTATTCATTAAGAACCTACTTGGTATTATAGCTTTATCTACACTGGTTGGTTTTTCAAACTCTGCATCCCTTAGGAAATAAATTCATTGTTTATAATCTGCTGGCGAGAAACGGGCTCAGGGCACGGAGCTAGGATTATAAAGGAAGGATGGGGTCCAGGCCCTTTCCTTCCTCCGCTCCACGCTGTCACAGGCTCTGCCTCTGATTCCGAGGCCTCCTGCTGCTGCTAGCCCTCAGCTGCTCAGGGGGAGGCACTTGAAGTCCTGGAGTCTGGGATTTCTAGGTCTGAGAGAAGCAGAGCTCTAGATCCTGGGGGAACAGCAGGTCATGATCCCAGATCTCCGGATGCCCGATGTGGAGGCGCACTGGGTCTTTGATGCTTTAGTCCCGGGAAGTCTCCCCTCCTTCCTCGCTGCAGCCTCGCGATTTTGGCTTTCGGGCGGCGGGTTGGGAGGCGAGAAGGAGGGGTGCAAGGGGAGGAGCTGCGGACCTGCGACAGGGGCGGAGGAGGAGCCGGGCGGGCACCGCGGCGGGCGCGCGGGGCTGCGGCGGCGGCGGCGGCGGCGGCTCCGGGTGAGTCCGCTCCTCCCCCTCCCCTGCCACAGCCCCCGCCCCAGCCCGAGCCGGGGGGCGGCCCCGGCGCGTGGGACGGGGGTCGGTGCAGAAACGCGTGGCTCTCGGGCCGGGCAGTGGGAGTCTGCAGCGCTCGCTGGCCGCGCCGGGGGAGGGGCACGTGGCCCTGGAAGGGGGATCCCGAAACACCTGGGTATACCCCATCCCTCGCCCACCGATCCCCGAGGCGCGGGGATGGTTTACCCATTCCATGGCCCCTAAGGACTTAGGTCTCCGCTGTCGTTCAAGGTCCTCGACATCGTTCCGCTCCCCTACAGTGTCTTGGGACCCTGACATTTAACCCCCCCGCAATACCTCAAAAAAAAAAAAAAAAAAAAAAAAAAAAAAAAAAAAATCTCGTTCTCTCTGCAGCTCAGAGGCATTCAGGACTTCAACTCCCAGCAGACCTTGCAGTGCCGGGTCTAGAAAACCTCTGCAGCGCAAGCGCGAGGCCTGCCGGGAGTTGTAGTTTACGAGTGCTTACCGGCGTGGGGCCCGGGGGTGGGAGGGTGCAGCGGGACCCCAGGGGTCGCCTGGGGTCGAGCAACTGGTTCCAGTAGGGCAAGATGTGTGACTTGGGCTGAGCTTTCCCCCTCCCCCGGCCTCGGCCCCCAGATCAGACACCCCCTCTCACCACCTGGCGCGCGTGGGGACGGGTCTGCAGCCCCTTGTCCGCCCTACAACCCCCATGGGCTGCCGCCCGCCGCCGCCTCGGCTGCCACCCAGGACAAGGCAGGGATAAGCGCAGGTGAGTGTGACCATGCCTGTATCGGAGTCCTGGCCTTTTGCAGCAGCCCCATGACACCTGCCCATCTGTGAGCCCAGATCTGTTCATCCCTAATTTCCTTCTGCATCCCCCTTCCAACCCATCTCTGATGTCTGGCTCCAAACCATGTGTCACTAATTCTCCCCCCCATCCCACATCCACCTCTCTCACCTGGCCCCTCTCATTTATGTCCCCATCCAACCTTCCCTTCTGGACCCACGTCTGTCTGCCCAGCTCTCCTATCTACCCTTGTGTCTGTCTGTGATCTCAAGCCATTATCTGTCTGTCTGGGCTTTGTTTCTGCATCCCTTTATCCTCTTCTCCTGCTGTTTCTCTTTGGAAGCTATTTCTGCTCACGCTATCACCTGCCCCTCATCGCTGATCCTCTGTCCATTCCTCAACCCCCATGAATTACATGCCAGCTCATTTTTTTCTCTGTCCAACCCAAGTCACAATTCTTGACTCCCCTCCCATCTGTCTGTAGCTCTCTCCCTCTCCACTGGGCTCCAGGTTGCCCTCTTCATTATCTCTGTCTCTCCTTCCATCATCTCTCCCTTCCCTCAACTTGGTCCCTATCTCTGCATCTCCACCCCTCCCCATCTTTCCCCATACCTATCCACCTCTTCTCCTCTTTCTTCCTGGTCCTCTGCCTGTCCGCCCCAGTCTGGTTCCTTCTCCTTCCTCTGGCCCTCTAAGCACTTTCCAACCTGAAGTCCTCGCTCATGCTGTTCCTGCTGCCCAAAATGCTTTGCTCTGTCTTAGTTCCAATGCCCACTACTCATGACTGGCTCTCTCTTGTCCTTCAACTCCCAGAGAGCCCACCCTAACTGTCCCCTCCCTGGTTCCTTTGTGGCATATCCTCCAGCTCTTTCTTTTAAAGTGTTTCTCACCGTCGGAGCATGTCTTCTTGTTGGAGCTTGTTTGTTTACTTGTTTGCTGTTAGTCTCCTCTCTTTGGATTGTGACATTCAGGAGGCAGACAGCCCCAGTACTTCCTTCCTGGCTGGATCTGCAGCGGCCAGCACAGAGCCTGGTGTATGGTCGGTGCTTGATGAAGATTTGTTGGAAGAATGAATGAATGATGAATGGCCGTCTCCTCCTGTGTCCGTCCCTAATCTCTGTCCCTTCCTCTGTGCAGCCCTAATCTCTGTCTCCTTGTCTGCCCATCCCTTTATTTGTGCGTCCTGAATCTGCCCTTTGCTGACCTTCCCAGGCTGCTCCTCCTGGTCCATTTGTCCCTGTCCTCTGTCACCTGTCCACTTGTGCCCATCTCAGTCTCCTTGGTGTGTCCTGCCCACGTTGCTGTCTTCTTGCCTGTCCACCCCTGACTTCCTTGTCCATCTCTCCCTCGTGTCTGTGTTCTTGTCCTTCTTTCTCTGATCTTGGTCCTCGATTCATCTGCCCCTGCTCTCTGTTCCCTCTGCCTATCCCTCGCCTGCTCTCTTCCTCTCTGTCCCCATATCTCTGCACCCCTGCCCATCCCTTCTCCCCCATCCGGTTCCCTGGACCCTCACCCCTCCCAATTACAGGACCAGACAGCCACCATGTCTGGGGACTATGAGGATGACCTCTGCCGGCGGGCACTCATCCTGGTCTCAGACCTCTGTGCACGGGTGCGAGATGCCGACACCAACGACAGGTGCCAGGAATTCAACGAGCTGCGAATCCGAGGCTATCCACGGGGTCCAGATGCAGGTCAGCACCCCAGCTGTCTCGGCTAGCCCCTACCCCCACAACAGCCAAGACTGTTTGGCATTCAGAGTGGGCTGCTCAGCTTCCTGTTCCCTTTTGGGATCAGTCCCAGTTAGCATCTTGAATCATTTGCCTGCTGCTACCCCACTCCCCAAACCTCTAAACTCAGGAGAAGGAGCTGTGTGGTCAGTCTCTTGACTGTGGAACCACTCGACCTCTGATCTTTTGTATTTTACTCCATGGCCTCCCTATAACTATGGCCACCAAATAGTCCCTTCAGCTTCCTTTGTGCACCTTACACAGTGGTTCCAAGCTCAGGTTTTGAGTCAGGTGGTCTGACTGTGTGTGTTCAAATCCCATCTCCCTGCCTGGTAACTGAATGACTTTAGGAGAGTGACTCTTCTTGTGTACCTCAGTTTCCTCATCTGGAAAATGGGGGATGAGAAAGAGACTACGTCATAGGGCAGATGAGAGGCTCAGATGATGCAACACATGGGAAGCACTTAGAACACTGGATGCACAGTGGTCTTTCAGCCAACACGGGGATTTACTTACTGAGCACCAGCTGTGGTCCAGGGAACAGGCAAGGTCCTGATCATTGACTATGCACAGTGATCCTCCATGGTACAGACAAGCCCTGTTTTCTACAGGGAAGACTAAAACTCAGAGGGTGAGGTGACTTGCCCAAAGTCATAGAGCTAGGAAGCAGCAGGGTTCTGGAACTAGGAAATGTCATGAGTGCCACTGGGAGACCGCAGCAGTCTCTGGCTGAGCCCTGGAGCAGGGCTGGGCCTCCTGTGTGTAGGACAACCAAGTGCCACTAATGAGGAATCAGGGCCAGCGAGTGGCTGTCACTTGCTCAGAGCGGAGCCAGATTTTGATCCTGGTTAGTCTAGTCCTGCTGCTTGGGATCCCCAGGACCCCTCTCAGGTTCAAGGATTTACTTGAAGGACTTGGAACTGAGAAAAGCGGTTGTATGATCCAAGGTCCAGGTAAAATAAGGCACTCCTATCAGACCGGGCACCCTAAGGGCTTGGAGCCCTTGTCTGTCTGTCTGTCCTGGCAGATTCCCTCCCAGGAGCTGGTCAAGGGCCAGACTTCCCCGCAGGCAAGTGTGCGTCCTTTGCTGTGGAATCACGCCACCCCTCCAGGCCCTGCCAGCTCCCCCCGGCTGCACAGACAGGAATGAGGAACCTGTCAGGCCCTGGAGGAGTCAGTCTGACTTCCTCCAGAGTGACCCCTGGCCCCAACCCTGCCCATGTTCAGGAGGCTTTTAAAGTCTTGCCTCTGGTTTCTCACGGTCCCCATAACTTGCAGTAAAGTTTGGGTCACTTAGAAAGGAGCACCTCAAGGGAGAAGGCAGGAGGAAATTTAGGGTTCCTCTGCCAGCGACCGGTTATGGCCCTGCAGAGTCTTGTCCTCTCTTTCTCAGAGCCTCAGTTTTCGGTGTGTAAGCTGGGACAAGTGATCCCTAGGTCACACACCATCATAAGGATGAATGCCACACACTGCTGTAGCTTCACTGAGCAGTACAGGACCAGAGTTGTCTGTTCCCTCTGTCCCCTCAACACTCAGCTGTCCTTGCTGGGAATGACTTAGCCACCTACTTGCCCACCATAATCTACCATCTAGACAGGCAGGGGTTCCCCTGTCTTCTACCTCACTGCCACCCAGGAGCCAGTTCCAGAACAAATGCACATTTCCAGATAACCCCACTCCTGGTACCAATCACTGAGCAAGCCACAAATCTTCAACTGTAAGAAGCCGGCTGTGCCTGGGTTTCTCTGCAGGCAGAGCAGCATGTCACAGGCATTTGGAAGCCGATGTTATGGTGTTGGATCACTTCATGGAAGCAATAGGATTAATTATTCTAATATAAAGTCACACTGGAACTGACATCTATTAAGAATTATCGAGGTGTGATAGCATAGCACCATGGTGAGGACCATGAGTTCTACAACCAGACACCCAGGGCTCAAATTCTGATCCACCACCTACCAGCTGAGGGTCTTTGGGCAGGTGATTCTATTGACTTCAGTTTCCTTTTGTGGAAAATGGTAGTAATTATGTTGCCCGCTTCATGTGGTGCACTGAGTGTCTGGTATGTAACCATCCCTCAGCAAATGTCTTATGATATTCCACATTACCTCTGCATTCCTTTTAACCAAAGAGTAGGATGGTTTTTCCTGTTGGGCAAATAGAGAATGTAAGGCTCAGAGTGGTTCGGAGAGGTTCCCAAGGTCACACAGCAAATTGCAATTTTAGTCCTGACCTTCCTGACTGTGCTGTGTAATTCCCACTTTTCCTGAACCATCTCTGACTGTTTGTGGGGGGGGGCTTGGTTTTACCCTAGATATTGTGTTTTCTTACTGAAAGGCAGCCTGGGTTTGTGATCAGGAGAGTAAAATCTGGAGGCAGACTGCTGGGTCCAGATCTCAGCTCTGTTCTTTATAACCTGATGCAAACTCTCGACCTCTTTAAAACGGTCACATGGAAATAGCTCCCTTCGAGGACTGGGGACTTTAAATTGCTATGCACAAGAAGTGTGAGGGATGATGCATACCAAGTACCAAGGGTTGGCCCCTTGGGAATTCAGTGGTAGGATGCACTCCGACCCAACCCTGACCCCTGACCTCTGTTCTCACCCTTTCCAGACATTTCCGTGAGCCTGCTGTCGGTCATCGTCACATTCTGTGGCATTGTTCTTCTGGGTGTCTCGCTCTTCGTGTCCTGGAAGTTGTGCTGGGTGCCCTGGCGGGACAAGGGAGGTTCGGCAGTGGGCGGTGGCCCCCTACGGAAAGACCTAGGCCCTGGGGTTGGGCTGGCAGGCCTGGTGGGTGGCGGCGGGCACCATCTGGGGGCTGGCCTGGGTGGCCATCCTCTACTTGGTGGCCCACATCACCATGCCCACACCGCCCACCATCCGCCCTTCGCCGAGCTGCTGGAGCCGGGCAGCCTGGGGGGCTCTGACCCCCCAGAACCCTCTTACTTGGACATGGACTCGTATCCAGAGGCGGCAGCAGCAGCCGTGGTAGCTGCTGGGGTCAAACCAAGCCAGACATCTCCCGAGCTGCCCTCCGAGGGCGGGGCAGGCTCTGGGCTGCTCCTGCTGCCCCCCAGTGGTGGGAGCTTGCCCAGTGCCCAGTCGCATCAGCAGGTCACAAGCCTAGCACCCAGCACCAGGTGAGAGACTGCTGGGCGGCTCTACTCTGAACTTCTGCTCCTCTGGGTCTCTTTCCTGTCCGTGCTTTTCTGAGTTCTGGATCAGGACGATTGGGGTCTGGATTCCTGATTCCCAGGGAATGAAGAGGCTGAGGCCCCGGCTTTGGATCTAAGGGAGGATGGGGCTGGCGGGGCCTTTTCTCCTTGGACCTGAAGGATTCTTGGGTTCAGAGGCAGGAGAGGACTGGGGACAAGAATACAGGGTCAGGAAAGTGGAGGAGAAGGCAAGAGGCAATTATCCATCCCCGTCACTTGAGGCTGGGACTTGCCCCGGGACCTGGAGCTCATTCTTCCGTGGTAGCTCATTCTGCACACGTACACTGAGCACCTCGCGTGAGCTGGACCTGGCTGCCCTCACGCACTACCGAAGGTCCCAAGAAGACCCTGTTCCCAGACCGGGGGCCCAGGGGCTTCCTGGAGGTGGAGGTGCTGGGCTGAGTCAGGCAGGGGGGCAGGGGTGGGACTGTGCATTCTGGGAGAAGGGAAGTGGCAAAAGGCGGGACAGGAAGGAGATCAAAGTTCACTGGGGGAACAGACAGGAGCCCCTGGGTGTGAGAGGGAAGTTGAAGAAAGAGGATTTGGAAGGTGCGGGCCTCAGGTGCCAGGTAGGGAGGCTGGGGCTTTGTCCTGTGGGCCCTGAGGAGCCATGGAGGGCTGTGGGCAGAGGAAAAGCAGGGTCAGCTCTGGGTGTACAAGGACCCCTCTGGGGTCATAAGGAGACTGGGAGTCCAAACTGGAGAGATCAGGCCTCAGCTGGGACAGGGCAGTGGCAATAGAGAGGAGGGCAGGTGGGGGAGGAGAAGATTCAGAGGGCCTGTGCTATGTGAGTCCTCAGGGCCCAGGAAGTTATTCTAAGTCACCAGTTTGAGCCCAGAGGAGGCTTCTGAATGCTGGTTCACAGGTGTAGGGATGGAGGTGGCTTAGAAATGGGGATAATCCCCCAGATACAGATGCAGAAATGGACTCAGTGAGCATGAGGCTTGCCAAGGCCACAGAGTGAGCACAGGAAGGGGTCAGGGCCACCTCTCTGGGGGCTGAGGAGGAAGCAGGGAGGAGTCTCCCGGGGGGTCCGATGCAGCCAAAGATCAGAGCCACTGACCCCAGCTTGGTCTCCCCTGCTCACAGGTACCCAGCCCTGCCCCGGCCCCTCACCCAGCAGACTCTGACCACCCAACCCGACCCAAGCAGTGAGGAGCGGCCACCCGCCCTGCCCCTCCCCCTCCCTGGTGGAGAGGAAAAAGCCAAACTCATTGGGCAGATTAAGCCGGAGCTGTACCAGGGCACTGGACCAGGTGGCCGCCGGGGCGGTGGGGGCTCTGGCGAGGCAGGGGCACCCTGTGGCCGCATCAGCTTTGCCCTGCGGTACCTCTATGGCTCCGACCAGCTGGTGGTGCGGATCCTGCAGGCATTGGACCTCCCCGCAAAGGACTCCAATGGATTCTCGGATCCCTATGTGAAGATCTACCTGCTGCCAGACCGCAAGAAGAAGTTTCAGACCAAGGTCTGAAGCCGCGGACTGCACTTCAGAGTTCCACAGAGCAGGGACCAAAGGGCCTGGACCCCTGGGTCTGAGGGAGGAGGCTGGGCCTGGACCCCTAGGTCTGAGGGAGGAGGCTGGGCCTGGACCCCTGGGTCTGAGGGAGGAGGCTGGGCCTGGACCCCTGGGTCTGAGGGAGGAGGCTGGGCCTGGACCCCTGGGTCTGAGGGAGGAGGCTGGGCCTGGACCCCTGGGTCTGAGGGAGGAGGCTGGGCTGGACCCCTGGGTCTGAGGGAGGAGACTGGGCTGGACCCTGGGTCTGAGGGAGGAGGCTGGTCCTGGACCTTTGGGTCTGAGGGAGGAGGCTGGGCTGGACCCCTGGGTCTGAGGGAGGAGGCTGGGCTGGACCCCTGGGTCTGAGGGAGGAGGCTGGGCCTGGAGCCCTGGGTCTGAGGGAGGAGGCTGGGCCTGGACCCCTGGGTCTGAGGGAGGAGGCTGGGCCTGGAGCCCTGGGTCTGAGGGAGGAGGCTGGGCCTGGACCCCTGGGTCTGAGGGAGGAGGCTGGGCCTGGAGCCCTGGGTCTGAGGGAGGAGGCTGGGCCTGGACCCCTGGGTCTGAGGGAGGAGGCTGGGCCTGGAGCCCTGGGTCTGAGGGAGGAGGCTGGGCCTGGACCCCTGGGTCTGAGGGAGGAGGCTGGGCCTGGACCCCTGGGTCTGAGGGAGGAGGCTGGGCTGGACCCCTGGGTCTGAGGGAGGAGGCTGGGCCTGGACCCCTGGGTCTGAGGAAGGAGGCTGGGCTGGACCCCTGGGTCTGAGGGAGGAGGCTGGGCTGGACCCCTGGGTCTGAGGGAGGAGGCTGGGCCTGGAGCCCTGGGTCTGAGGGAGGAGGCTGGGCCTGGAGCCCTGGGTCTGAGGGAGGAGGCTGGGCCTGGACCCCTGGGTCTGAGGGAGGAGGCTGGGCCTGGAGCCCTGGGTCTGAGGGAGGAGGCTGGGCCTGGAGCCCTGGGTCTGAGGGAGGAGGCTGGGCCTGGACCCCTGGGTCTGAGGGAGGAGGCTGGGCTGGACCCCTGGGTCTGAGGGAGGAGGCTGGGCTGGACCCCTGGGTCTGAGGGAGGAGGCTGGGCCTGGACCCCTGGGTCTGAGGAAGGAGGCTGGGCCTGGACTCCTGGGTCTGAGGGAGGAGACTGGGCTGGACTCCTGGGTCTTGGGAACGGGTTGGGGGAAGGCACGGGCTCCTGGTCCAGGAATTGGGACTGGGGGCATGTGGTCTGCTTCCCCTCTCTCACCCACCTGCCAGGTGCACAGAAAGACCCTGAACCCCGTCTTCAACGAGACATTTCAGTTCTCGGTGCCCCTGGCTGAGCTGGCGCAGCGTAAGCTACACTTCAGTGTCTACGACTTCGACCGCTTCTCGCGGCACGACCTCATCGGCCAGGTGGTGCTAGACAACCTCCTGGAGCTGGCCGAGCAGCCCCCTGACCGCCCACTCTGGAGGGACATCGTGGAGGGCGGCTCGGTCAGTAGCTCCTGCGCCCACCAGCCCCTCTGCCTGGATCGCCTCTGCTGACCCTGGGACTTGCTAACTTCTCCTCCCTGGGGGTTTTGGTTGGTGTTTGTTTCAATGTGTGGAGACCCAGTGGCCTCTCGCCCTCCTGGACTCTGTCAAACATCAGCACCAGCCTGGATCCCAGATCCCCCGACCTCGGGCCCCCACCCCGCCCATCTGATGGTGTCACAGTGCAACCTGCGACTTCTGCCCTCTGACCCCAGGTTTCTGGCCCCCAGCTTCCTTCACCTCCACCTCCTGACCTTCCAGTCTCTAGACTTCTGAGGCTGCAGGCCTCTCTGTCTCTGAACTACTTTGCTTTTCAAACCCTTGACCTCCAAACTCCCACGCTCTGCCCCACTGTCTCTCCCTGCCCCTTCCCCTGAATCCTGACAGCCGAACCCCCCAGCCTCAGGCGTGCTGGGGTCCCCAGGCCCGTATCTCCCAGCGTGCAGATGGTGGTGCCGCAGGCTCCCTCCGGTTCCCTTGCTCTTTCCTTGTCACCCGCCCTCTGGTCTGTGACTGATGCGGGTGCAGCCCATTCCTGGCCTCGCTGTCTGAGCCCCACCAGTCCCCAAGCCTCAGACCCTTGATTCCTCCGCCCTCCCGGTCCTGACCCACGGGTTACCTACATCCAAGTTCTCTGTCGGTCTTGGGACGGCCATGGGTGGGGCGGTGAGGCCTGTTCTCCTGCCTGTCTGTTCAGTGCACGAGGACTGGGTGCCGACAGCGAGGCCTCGGGCTCCCCCAGGGCTCTCCCCGGCCTGCGTGCTCCGTCCGCAAGCCCAGCCTCTGGGTCTAAGTGCCTAGCGCCAGGGTCCCTGCCTCCAGTGCTCCAGTGCATCTGTCACACCCTCTCCTGTGTCTCCCTGGTGCCCTGTGCCTGTCCCCTCCCATCTGCCCCCCACATCACCACTTGAGGTCTTTTTCACTCGCTCATCCTTTCATTCCTTCCTCCAACCAGCCATCCTTGAGACCTCCAGGTCTGGGTGGACACCACTGGTGTCAGGGACCAGTATTGTGGGGACACACGGGAGGAGCATCTGCCCAGGGCTTGTGGCAGGAGGTGACCATGAAGCTGAGGCTCGAAGACTGGGAGGTGACAGGAGACAGGGAGGGAAGGGTATTCTGAGCAGAGGGAACATCCTGAGCAAAGGCCCTGAGGTGAGTGGGTGAGGCTTGGGAACCAGGGCTGCCCTGCCATCATGGCTCCTGGTCAGCCCCAGCCCTGCTCCATCTGCGTGTCAGTGACAGGGAATCTGCCTCCCTTGAAGCCTTGCTGCAACTGGGAAAGGGGTTCGATGATGCCGCCCCATCCTGCAAGCCACCAGGTCCCCTACTACTGCCCTGAGCAGACACCTCGCCACGTGTCCCCACCACACTGGCCCCTCACACCATCAGGGATGAGCTAGGCCTGGGCCCGGGTCTGCCTCCAGTCTCGGCCCTCTCCAGGGCTAACTTCTGTCTGTTGCCAGTCCTTATCCCATTCTGCCCATGTCGCTCATCTCTGAGTTGGGGCGTCCAGCTGGGGCTCCCCCTCTTCCCGCTTCACACTCCTAGGGTCGCTCCCCCTGCCCCACCCAAGTCCTGCTCTTGCTCTGGTCCTCTGCCCCCTCACAGGCCCCCTGGCCCCTGTCTCTCTCCCTCTCACTCTGAGTCTCTGTCTCCGTCTCTCTCTGGGTCTCTAACTTTCTCTCTGTCTCTCTCCATCTCTGTCTTTTCTCTGGGTCTCTGTCTCCCCTCCACCACCACCACGCTCTCTGGGTCCCTGTCCCCCTCTCTCTGGGTCTCTGTCCCCCCTCTCTGGGTCTCTATCCCTCTCTGTATCTCTGTCCCCCCGTCTCTCTGGGTCCCTGTCCCCTTCTCTCTGGGTCCCTGTCCCCTTCTCTCTGGGTCTCTGCCCCTCTCATTTTAGAAATCCACCTGAGGGTCTCTTTCCAGTCGTCTCCATCAGTGTCCTGGCCTCTGCCCCGTCCACTTCTTGCTGTGTCCTCTCCTCCTCTGGCTCCCTCCCCTCACTCCCGCTCCTTCCTGCTTTCACTGCAGAACAAACAGGCTTTGATGGTGGTGGGCAGCTGTGGCCAGGGAGCGTCAGGCCTTGGCCCAGAGTCAGGTTGCTGAGTGGATGGGGACGGAGCCTGGGTGTCATGAGGAGGGCGAGACTGGGATGGAGCAAAACCAGGGAGAGATGGGGCCTGGCGTCACCGAACCCCCTTCCACCTGCAGGAAAAGGCAGATCTTGGGGAGCTCAACTTCTCACTCTGCTACCTCCCCACCGCCGGGCGACTCACCGTGACCATCATCAAAGCCTCTAACCTCAAAGCGATGGACCTCACTGGCTTCTCAGGTCAGTCCCAGGGGGCACTAGATTGAGGGGGAAGCTGGGCCTGGCCCCCGGGGTCTGAGGGAGGAGGCTGGGCCTGGAGCCCTGGGCCTGAGGGAGGAAGCTGGGCCTGGACCCCTGGGTCAGAGGGAGGAGGCTGGGCCTGGACCCCTAGGTCTGAGGGAGGAGGCTGGGCCTGGGCCCCTGGGTCTGAGGGAGGAGGCTGGGCCTGGACCCCTGGGTCTGAGGGAGGAGGCTGGGCCTGGACCCCTGGGTCTGAGGGAGGAGTCTGGGCTGGACCCCTGGGTCTGAGGGAGGAGGCTGGGCCTGGAGACCAGGGTCTGAGGGAGGAGGCTGGGCTGGACCCCTGGGTCTGAGGGAGGAGGCTGGGCCTGGACCCCTGGGTCTGAGGGAGGAGGCTGGGCCTGGACCCCTGGGTCTGAGGGAGGAGGCTGGGCTGGACCCCTGGGTCTGAGGGAGGAGGCTGGGCCTGGAGACCAGGGTCTGAGGGAGGAGGCTGGGCTGGACCCCTGGGTCTGAGGGAGGAGGCTGGGCCTGGACCCCCAGGTCTGAGGGAGGAGGCTGGGCCTGAGCACTGTTCAGTACCCTCCCCTCTCCCCAGACCCCTATGTGAAGGCCTCTCTGATCAGCGAGGGGCGGCGTCTGAAGAAGCGGAAGACCTCCATCAAGAAGAACACACTGAACCCCACGTACAACGAGGCGCTGGTGTTCGACGTGGCGCCCGAGAGCGTGGAGAACGTGGGGCTCAGCATCGCCGTGGTGGACTACGATTGGTGAGCGGCTGCCCCGGGCGGGAGCGGCGCGGCCGCCCCCGCCCCTTCCCCTGGTAATCACCGCCCCCACCCCAGCATCGGGCACAACGAGGTGATCGGAGTGTGCCGCGTGGGCCCCGAGGCCGCCGACCCCCACGGCCGCGAGCACTGGGCCGAGATGCTGGCGAACCCCCGCAAGCCTGTGGAGCACTGGCATCAGCTGGTGGAGGTGAGTGGGGCGGGCGAGCCATGCGGGAGGCGTCGCGCCAGAGTCTGATGGCCTAGGTTCAAATGCCTGCCCTACCCACCGCTGTGCCACCTCGAGCAAGCCAGTTAACCTCTCTGTGCTTGAATTTCCTCTGCTGGGTAATAGAGCTGTTAACAGCAACTAGCGTTAGGGTCAGATGTGAGGATTTGGTGAGTTAAGGGTTCAGTCAAGGGTCGGGTAATATTTTTACCCATAAAATGTTAATAAAGGGGGAAATTGGGTGACAAAATGAAGCATCTTAGAGCAGGTTGTGAAAATTAGTGCCATGTAGTGGGTGGAGACCTTTATAATAAATAAGAAAATAAAAAAGTCAAAATAGGACAGAACAGCTGGTTGAGGTGGCACTGCCTGTAATCCCAAGGCTGCAGAGACTGAGGCAGGAGGATCGAAATTTTCAGGCCAGTCTCAGCAACTTCAGGAAACCCTAAGCAACCCAGCGAGACCCTGGTGGTGTGGCTCAGTGGATAAGCACCTCTGGGTCACTCCCTGGCAAATAATAATAATAATAATAATAATAATAATAATAATAATAATAATACATAGGGCTGGGTTTTGGCTCAGTGGTAGATTCATAGTGTGTGTGAAGCCCTGGGTTTCATCCTCAGTAAAACTCACACCCACACACCCGTATACACACCCATGTCTGTAGGGGTGCACACTTATACTTTGGACCCTAAATCCTCGGTCAGTCCATGTGATAGGACATGGGACCACGGTCAGTACATGGGATAGGACATGGGACCACGGTCAGTGCATGGGATAGGACATGGGACCACGGTCAGTCCATGGGATAGGACATGGGACCACGGTCAGTCCATCTGACAGGACATGGGACCACGGTCAGTCCATGGGATAGGACATGGGACCACGGTCAGTCCATCTGACAGGACATGGGACCACGGTCAGTCCATCTGACAGGACATGGGACCACGGTCAGTCCATGTGACAGGACATGGGACCATTGCCCTCGTTTGAAATCTGACATTTTGTTCGTCATGGATGCTTTGATTTCATCTTGACTGTTAAAGACTATCACATTAGTATCTTCTTCCTCTGGGTTGCTGGCTTGGGGCCACACCCTCAGGTGACACTCCCATGGGTTCCCCTGTCACCTCAGTCTGGTCCTGCCTGGAATTCCTTCCCGGTGAATTGACCCTCTGGGCACAGAGCTCGGATCTGAGCCTTGAAGACTGACTCCGTTCTGGTGGGAGGGAGGCCACCGTCTACGAGGACACAGGCCGTCTTCAGTCCTCCATGCTCTGGACTCACTCACGCACTTATTCCACACTCTTCTCCGGAAGTGCTTAGTGCCACAGCCCACGCTGGGCAGTGCTGGCGGGCCGGATCCTGGCTCTGCCCCTGAGTTTTAGTCCACAGTGCTTTCTGTGGCCCGGAGAGTCTGTCCACCCCCAGAGCTGCCCCTGCCCTTCCCCTGCTTACCCTCATGGCTCCCCAGAGCCCCCAGGACAGTCTCAGCCCCTCAGAGGCCTGTGGGACCTGCGCACTCACCCTAGCCTCACCTCTCCTCGACTCGCAGGACCTGTCTTTTCTGTGCTGTAGTGTCCCTGTCTGCAGGATGACACAGAAACACGGTCTGCCCCATCCCTGCAGAACTGAGTGCAAAAGAGCACTGTCCATGCAGAGCAGGGGGTCTCTCTGCTGTTGAGCACGAGTGATCATACTGCCTCTGCCCCTGCTGAGTGTTCTGGCTCTCCCCTCAGGAAAAGACTCTGACCAGCTTCACAAAAGGCAGCAAAGGACTATCAGAGAAAGAGAACTCAGAGTGAGGGGTAAGGAACCCAGACCAGGTGGGGTCCCAACTCTTGGTCTGAGGGAGGAGGCTGGGCCTGGACCCCTGGGTCTGAGGGAGGAGGCTGGGCCTGGACCCCTGGGTCAGAGGGAGGAGGCTGGGCCTGGACCCTTGGGTCTGAGGGAGGAGGCTGGGCCTGGACCCCTGGGTCTGAGGGAGGAGGGCTGGGCCTGGACCCCTGGGTTTGAGGGAGGAGGCTGGGCCTGGAGCCCTGGGTCTGAGGGAGGAGGCTGGGCCTGGAGCCCTGGGTCTGAGGGAGGAGGCTGGGCCTGGACCCCTGGGTCTGAGGGAGGAGGCTGGGTCTGGACCCCCGGGTCTGGGGGAGGAGGCTGGGCCTGGGCCCCTGGGTCTGAGGGAGGAAGCTGGGTCTGGACCCCTGTGTCTGAGGAAGGAGGGCTGGGTCTGACCTTCTGGATCTGAGGGAGGAAAGGCCCAGCCCAGGGTTTCTGGTCCCCTCTGATAGAGCTACAGAAGGTCCTGACCTTACTCTGAGGTGCTGACCTCCCCTCTCTTGTGCAGGGCTGGCCTAGGCCGGGGATCGGACCAGGCCCCCTTGGGATACCATTCCTTCCTGCCCGGACTGTGAACTCATCTCCTCGAAGCCATAATGTCCGAGCTGCTGGTGCGGGGCAGGCCTGGGCTTGCCCTCCTCCCCTGGAGCGTGAGGGTGGGAGGCAGGCCCAGCTCCCTGTTTCAGGGTGGGGGGCGCTCAGCCTCCACTGTCTGTCTTCTCTTTCCTGGGGCTCCCCCTCGAGGCAAGGGGCCATGCATGTCTGGGGGACCCCCGCCCCACAAACCCTCTGTCTCTTTGTCTGTCTCTTTACTGTTGTCCAAGACTTGGTGTCCTGACCCTCGTTCTTATGTGAATGTCGACAGACCAGTCCTCTCTGTCCCCCCAGACACACACTCACACCCGCGTCCATTCCTTGTGTTTGCCACACCCCGCGTCTGGCCGATCCCCCCACTGCTGCTGCTACCACGCCAGAATAAACACACGCCGTGGGTCTCACTCCACCTGCGGCTCCTGTCCTCTCTGGGACTGAGAAGCTGTCCTGGAACCTGCCGGCTGTGCGTTCAGACAAAGGCGTGTTGCGTTCCGTGGCTGGGCAACTTGGTTGACCTCTCTGAGCCTTAGTTTCCAAAGAGTCCTACAGCCAGGACTGCTGTAATCATAGGACACAAAATGCTACACAAACCACCAAGAGAACTGCAAGACCTCTGTTCTTGGGGAGTTTCAGGGCACACAGGGACTTCAGGTGCAGTTGAATGCAGGGGTTCAGGTGACTCTGGCACTTCTGCTTTCCTCCTATAGATGGCTGTCATCTAGGTCTTGCAGTGCTAATGAGATGACCATTTGGCATCCAGGCTTGTAAGGTTGCATCTGTTATAATTCCTCCAGCTGCAGAAACAAACACAAAATCCAACAACAAAAGCAAAAGCAGAGTTCCCAACTGAAAGGGCTTAAGTGATGGAGATTTCTTATGCTCATAACAGATCTTTCAAAGACAGACTGTCCCAGAGTGAGCACTGAGCTCCAAACATCAGGCCCTGAGTTGGCGTCCCCGAGACAGGTTTTGCCTTCCCTCCTGGAGACAAGCTGTGTGAAGTGACACCAAGCACAGTGTTCTCACACAGTGGCATTAAAGCAGGCAGTGTCGATGGGACCTCGCCTTATGTGTTCATCCTTTCTCTCCCTGGAAGAGTTCTAGTTTCTCTGTGGCGACCCTGAGCTGCAGAGCAGTCTGGGAAAGTGGGCATCTGTCATGTCTGGTCTCCATCATGGGGCACAAGGCTTTGCGGGTGAGGAAGCAGAGGGAGGGGGGCTTTGCTGTGTAAGACATTCACAGGACCTGCCGCAATTTTACGGGATTAGCAGGTCCTGCTATATCCGCCCACAGAGCAGATCATTTCTGAGCAAGCAAAATGTGGGTCCTCTCTGTCTCGGCCTCTGTACCAATCAGGAGAAGGATTCTGATTGGTCTCCCTCAGGCTTTTGATGCCCACCACCACGTGTGCACCCAGATGGGCAAAGATGCTCTTGGGTCCCCCGCTGCCATCACTGACGCCTCCTGACCTGCCCTCTCACCTGCGATTGGCCCAGACACCCTTGGGACTCCTCCCTTCTTGCTGGAATGGTGAGTTTATCTCCTGGAACCCATAGCATTCTCTAGCCAGGGGCACAGGGGTCCCTTCACTGTCAGGCCTGAAGGAACTGCATGGCAGCAGGCAAGGGACAGTCCCTTAAAATAGATGTCCACTACGTTCTGTCTACTACATCCTGTGCTTGGCTTTTTGGAGTGAATCCACACCTACACACCTTTTCTAAGAAATCTACAATGCCAAACCTTATGTCCTTGCATGGTAGGGTGGCTGTACCAAGTGACTGCAGACTGGCTCACGAGAACACCACAACCGTACTCTCTCACAGTTCAGGAAGGTGGAAGTCTGGAGTCAAGGGGTCGACAGGGTTGGTTCCCTCCAAGCCCTGGGAGGATGCTAGTCCATGCTTCTGTCCTGGCAACTGGCAACTGCAGGCAGACCATGCATTCTCTGGCTGGTAGATTGATCACCCCGGTCTCTGTGTCCACCTTCAGATGGCTTCCCCACAGCCTGCATGCCTTTCTCTTAATAAGGACACCTGTCCTTGAGTTTGAGCATTAGCCTAAATATGAATTATCTCATTTGGAGGTCCTTAACTTAATTACATCTGCAAAGACCCTGTTTTCCAAGTTTCCACTCACAGACTCTGAAGGTTAGAACAGGAGCATGTCTTTTGGGGGCTACCATGACCCTACACCCACCTGGAGAAAGTGTGTCCATTTCTTACACAAAATCTTAACATGTGATCCCGCTCCTAAGTGTTCACCCGTGAGAGTAAAAACAGGGGCACGCAGGTATTCATGATAGCCCTGACTGGGGAAATCAGCAACCAGCCAACTGCCGATCAGCGGGAGAGGGGAGAGCAGATCGCGGTGTCCCGGCGGGACTGAATGCTGCCGGCAGTGAAAAGAACCACCCACCAACAGGTGTCGCACTGCAGGTACCTCTCAGGAACCTGGTGTCTAGTGAAAGGAGCCCTGAGCAGAGGAGTCCCGGTGCACGCTGAGGGGTGACCTTTACACAAAATTGTCCATCAGGAAATTCATCCACAGGGACAGGAAGCAGATCTGTCACCTGGGACATGATGTACCGCGTAGGGTGGGGTGGTGACGGCAGTGGGCACCGGGGAGCACTCTGGGATGGTGGAGCTGCCTTCTGCCTTGATGGTGGGGGTGGCACTGGAGACCCCAGCTAGAGTTCACTGCAGGGTGCACTCAGAGGAGGTGTATGACAATGTTTCACTTGAAAGGGGTAAAAATATTTTCATTGTTCCAAAATATGTAAAATTTACCGTTATTTTTGTCCTATGAAATTTCTATTTAGAATTTTTTTTTTTGCTTTTTAAAATTGGTGCGCTATAAATATACATCAAAGTGGGAATTCTCGTTACTTATTTGTTCATGCAAACAATATAATGATATAATCGGGTCAGTTCTGTTCTCCTGGTGACCCACCCTCCATCTCCTCCCTCCTCCTGTCCTTCATCTACTCCACGGGTTTCCCTTCCATTCTCATGACATCCCCCACCCTTTTCCCCATTTTCCTCTCTGGCTTCTACAAATGACAGAAAACATATGACCCTGGACCTTCTGACTTAGGCTTATTTCACTTCATATACTCTTCTCAAGTTCCATCCATTTACCTGCAAGTGATGTAATTCCATTTTTATTTGTTGCTGGATAAAACTCCATTGTGTACCGCTGCCACATTTTCTTTGTTTGTTCATCTGTTGATGGACACCTAGGTTGGGTTCATAATTTGGCTGTTGTGCCTTGTGCTGCTGTAAACATGGATCTGCCTGTAACATGGAGCATGCTGACTTCCATTCTTTTGGACACACGTAGGGGAGTGGTCTGGCTGGGTCACATGGTGGTTCCACGCCCAGTGTTTTGAGGAGTCTCCATGCTGATTTCCATAGTGGTTGTACTGATTTACAATCCCACCAACAGTGTAGAAGTGTTCCTTTCCCCCACATCCTCTCCGGCATTTATTATGTATTGTCAATGGCTGCTGTTCTAACAGGAGTGAGATGTAATCTCAGTGTAGTTTTGATTTGATTTCCCTACTTGCTATAGATGTTGAAGATTTTTTCATGTAATTGTTGACCATTTGTATCTCTTCTTTTGAGAAGTGTCTCTTTAATTCATCTGCCCATTATTGATCTGGTTATTTGTTGTTTTTTTTTTTTTGGTGATAAGTTTTTTTTTTTTTAATTCTTCATATATTCTGGATTTAATCCTCTGTTGGAAGAATAGCTAGCAAAGATTTTTCTCCCATTCTGTAGACACTGTCTTCATGCTCTGATTGTTTGCTTTGCTGTGCAGACGCTTTTTAATTTGATGTCATCCCATTTATGAATTTTTGGCATTATTTCCTAACTTTGCGAGTGCTTTGGAGGAAGTTGTCGTCTGTGCCTCTGTGTTGGAGTGTTGACGCTGTTTTCCTCCAGCAGTTGCACAGTTTCTGGTCTAATGCTGACGTCTTTGCTCCACCTTGAGTTGGCTCGTGCAGGGTGAGAGACGGGGACCTAGTTTCCTTCTTCCACATGTGGATTTCCAGTTTTCCCAGCTCCATTTGTTTAACCGGCTGTCTTCTCTCCTTTGTTCTTAGCACCTTTGTCAAGGATCATATGACCGACTCTGTGTGGGTCTGTCTCTGGGTCTCTATTTTGTCCCATTGGTCAGTGTGTCTGTTTTTACCCAGTACCGTGTGGATTTTGTCACTATGGCTCTGTGGTGTCATCTGCATCAGGTACGTGTCACCTCCAGCGTTGCTGTTCTTGCTCAGGATTGTTTTGGCTATTCTGAGTCTTTTATTTCTCTGTCCAGTTCTTGAGGAAGCTACCACTTTTAGGTGAACAGGAACACCGAACACACTCACCCTGTTGTGCAGACATCACCACCTTCCACCTCCAGGGTTGTTCTGGTTTCACACAGTTGCAACTCTGTACCCAGGAAACAACCCCATGCCCCTCCTCCAGCCATTCCATTCCTCCTCCACCCCCCGCCATTCCATGAACTCTACTCCAGGTACCTCGTGTAAGTGGAATCATACAGTATTTTTGTGACTGGGTCATTTCCCTTGGCATAATGTGCTCAGGGGTCATCCATGTTGCAGCATGTTCCAGAACTTTCCTCCTTTCCAAGGTGAATTTACTCTATGTGTTGACCACCTTTTTACACACGCTGGGGATTGAACCTAGGGGCGCCTAACACATCCAGCCCTTTTTTATATTTTACTCAGAGACAGGGCCTTCTAAGTTGCTTAGGGCTTTGCTAAATTGCTGAGGCTGGCCTCCAACTCGTGATCCTTCTGCCTCAGCCTCCCAAATTGCTGGGATTACAGGGGTGCACCACCGCACCCAGCAGTATATTTTCTTATACATAAATTATAGCTCAGGTTGATTTTAAAAAATACTCGTACCTAATCTAATACAATCACCCGAGTGCAATGGCATAAGCCTGTGCCCCTCCCCAAGGTCAGGTAGAGCGAAGCCACGTGGAACCGCAGAACAGGATCCCAGGGTGCTGAGCCTGCCCCCCAAGGGCACGCGCAGCCTTCCTTGATGTGAAAATGATTGCTAGGTGAAGAGGCATCCTCAGAAACCCATCCCAGGCAGACCAGGGAGGGGCTGCAGGAAAACCAGCACAATGTATATTTGAGAAAGGGGAGAAAAGAGACACCCAGCATGGCCATTAACTGCATGTGTCACAGAAAACTGATCTTTTAAAAATGAAGAGGAATATGCCCACGGCACAATGCCCAGGTGTGCAGTCTGTTTTGCTCAGAACAAGATAGGACGTTCCCAGTGCCCCACAGTCCCCCGTGCTCTCCGCTAGTTATTCCGTCATGATCGAGGTAACATTGTAATTCCTGACTCAGTAAGTCCATCTTGTCTGCCTTTGGAACCTCCTCTGAGTCTGACTTCTTCCAGGCAGCGTGTCTGTGAGATGGGTCCAGGCAGTGGCTGGCTGCTCTGGGTTTTCACCGTCACCGTTCTAGGAGACTTTAGGGACTAGTGTGCCCACGTTCCTGTTGCTCAACCTTCGGGTGGTTTCTGATTCAGCGCTGTTTTAGTGCACACCTGTAATCCCACGGCTCAGGAAGCTGAGGCAGGAGGATCATGAGTTCAAAGCCAGCCTCAGCAACTTAGGGAGACCCTAAGCCACTTAGCAAGACCCTGTCTCAAAATAAAAGATGGAAAAGGTCCGGGGATGTGGCTCAGTGGTTAGGCACCCCTGGGTTCAATCCCTGGTACCAAAAATATAAAATACTTTCCCCACTCTTTGGTTTGTCTTTTCATTCTCTTAGCGATTTTTTTTTTGATGAACATAGTTTCTATTTTAATGAAATCCAATTTATCAATAATTTCCTTTATGTTTTTTTTCTTAAGAAGTTTTTACCTACCCTGAAGGTCCTGAACATATTATACAATGTTTTCTTCTAGAGGTTTTATTGATTAAGCTTTAACATTGACGTCTACAGCCCATCTGGAATTTTGTGCATGGTGTGAGGTAGGGGTCATTGGGATGTCTGTTGATCCAGTCTTATCTTTTTTAAAAAACAATGTTCATTTTTAAAAATATCACTATTCTTCAGTTTTACTTTGGTTCTAAATCAGGTGACCATATGTGTACGGACATTTTCTTAGTTTTTCAATCTTGTTCTTTTGGTCTATTTGTCTTTCCTTGTAATAGCATGATGCTCTAATTCTTAATATACTGTTTCACCTTCTGGAATTTATTCTTCCTTTTTTTGTTTTTAACCACAGGAATTTATTGACTTATAGAACTGAGCGATATAACTAGCTTCTGACATGGCTGGATCCAGGTGCTAAGATTCTTCAGGAATTTATCTCTCTTCCTATTTGGGCTTTCCTTTCTGTATCTTGCCTTTCCTCTCAGGTGGAGCCTCTCCCCTTATGAGGGCAAAGAGAGCCTGGGCTTTCCTCTTATCACCTCAGCAACCTGGCAGAAAGAGGACACCTTTGTGCTGAATGCTGCTTCCAAATCCCAAGATTAGCTCTCATTGGCCTAACCTGGGTCACATGTCTATTTCTAATTATTATATTCAAAATGATGAAATGCTCTAATTGACCTGGCCAGACTCTTATTTCCATTATTAGATCCCTAATATAATACATTCAAAGAATGTGGGTTTCAGATGAGGAGGGATGATAGGAAAAGTAGAGGTTTAAGAGAATGGAAAGAGAGCTACAGGTGATGGGGAGAATCTTTGCAAAATGCATATCAGATAAAGGACTGATATCTAAAATATACAAAGAACTCTTAAAACCCAGCAATAAGAAAATAGGCAATCAAACTTTAAAATGAGCAAAATAGCTGAACAGAAAAAAGAGGATATACAGATGTCTGCTATATGGTGTGCATACACGAATATGTAACAACAAATCCCACTATTATGTACAAATATAATGCACCAAAAGTGTGGGGGATGGGAGGAGAAGGTATACAGATGGCAAATAGGCATGCTAAAGGGTATTCAACACTACACGATGTAGGGAACTACGAATTAAAACAACAGTGAGTTACTGCTTCCCCCTATTAGAATGGTCCAAATCCAAAACACTGATAACACCAAATGCTGGTGAGGACGTGGAGCATCACGAACTCTCATTCATTGCTGGAGGGGGTGCACACTCACGCAACCACTCTGGAAGTCAGTTTGGCCGTTTCTCACAAAACTAAACATACTCTAAGCATATGGTGCAGCAGTCGAGCTCCTTGGTATTTACACAAATGAGTTGGAAACTTATGTCCACACAAAAATCCGAACACGGATGTTCATAGCAACTCTATTCGTGATTGCCAAAACCTGGAAGCAACTACGATGTCCTTCAGTAGGTGAATAAATTGTGGTACATGCATAGACTGAGTGACAAAAAGACATGAAGGAATCTAAAATGCATAGTGCTCTCTGGAAAAAAAGAAAACCATCTGGTATGATTCCAACTAGGTGACATTCTGGAACAGCAAAACTACAGAGACAGTAAAGATCAGGGGGTTGAGAGGAGCAAAAGATCAATCAGTGTAGTTCAGAGGGTGATCAGGACAGTGAAACTATTCTATGTAATGCTGCAAGAGTGGATATGTGCCATTACAACTTTGTCTGAACCTACAGAATATAGGACACCAAGAGTCAGGTGCAATGGCACACACCTGTAATTCTAGTGGCTCAAGAGGCTGAGGCAGGAGAATGGCAAGTTCAAAGTCAGCCTCAGCAACTTAGCAAGGCCCTGAGCAACTTAGTGAGACCCTGTCTCAAAATTAAAAATAATAAAAAGGGCTGGGGATGTGGCTCAGTGGTTAAGCACCCATGGGTTCAATCCCAGTGTGTGTGTGTGTGTGTGTGTGTGTGTGTGTGTATGTGTGTGTGTACACACACATACACACCTAGAAGGAACCCTAATGTAAACTATGATAGATTTTGAGAGATAATGATGTGTCAGTGTAACAAATTATCAACTCTAACAAATGTACCAGTATGGTGGGGGATGTTGGTAATAGGGGAGGCAATTGTAACATGTATGGGGGCAGGAAAGAGATGAGAAATTGGTGTGCCTTCCTCTCAATTTTGCTGAAAATCAAAGACTTATCTAAAACATAAAATCCAGGGTTTTTGTTGTTGTTGTTGTTGGTACTGGGGGATAGAACCCCAAGGGTTCTCTACCACTGAGCTACATCCCCAGCCCTATTTTGTATTTTATTTAGAGACAGGGTCTCAACTGAGTTGCTTAGCACCTCACTTTTGCTGAGGTTGGCTTTGAACTCTGATCCTCCTGCCTCAGCCTCCCCAGCTACTGGAATTACAGGCATGCACCACTGTGCCAGACTAAAATCTGGTTTTAAAAAATTATATACACCATGGAATGTACGATGTGCAACTGGATGGTGAACCCTAACAGAAACTAAAGACTTTAGCTAATAACAGTGTATCAGTGTTGGCTTACTGTAACGAATATACCATAGTAATGCAAAATGTTAAGGGGGGAGACTGGGGAAGGAGGTGATATGGGAGTATATGGAACTCGGTCTTTTTCACTCAATTTTCCCTATAAACCTAAAACTGCTTTTTTAAAACGTCAATTAGTGAAAAAGAAAATCAGAGATTAACAGATGTCAGACAAAAACGACAGGTGTCCAAGCTGCTGTAGGTGCCAACTCTATTAACAATTTACACCTTGGGATCTGATTACGGCAATTAGAAAAGACACACGCCCTTTGCATATTTAAGGATTTAAGAACAGAGTCACAATCCCTGGACACACAAATTTCTTCCTGTGATACAACTTTCTTCTCTTAGTGACTTTGCCATTGCGGGGGAGAACAAGCCAATCCGAGTGGACCATTACTGACGTCACCAGTCACCGAGGCTTTCAAGGCTCAGCGCTCTGTGGCGCCCTCTGGCGAGAGGAGAAGTGGCTTGACTATGAGGTCGTGGGCCAATCTTGTCAGCTGACTCTGGCCAAGTTCCCGTGCCATGTCCGACACCCCTCACGCCCCCTGGCGACTTCAGTCACTTTCCGTCTTCACACTGCCAGTGCCTGCGGAAGAAACCCAACTGGGAGGAAAAAACCGAAAGGAAGAGAACAGCCAAATTCCCTGGCATCCAATCAGATGCAGGCATTGGCACTACAGCTACCCAATCGGATTAGCCAAAAAAGCGCAGGTATCCAATAGGACGGGGCTTGGTTGCCATGACGACAGGAGTTTCCATAGGCTTCCAGGGTCCTCCGCCCCAGCGAAGAGCGCCGCCTGGCGCCTGGCAACGCTGCACTACCTACTCCAGTCCGCGCCAGCCGGTTGGAGGCCGCCAACCAGGCAGGGCCCAGCCGCCCCGTGACGTCACTAGCCGCCGATCACGGCGCGCGCTCGCTTCCGGAGTGGTGGTTGGTGCGCATGCGCACATGGGTTTTTCCCCTTCAGTTTGAGGAAGAGCTAAAGGGCGGGAAAGCCGGTGAGGCAAGGTGTGAGGCGAGATGGGGTCAGCCGGACTAACTGACCGACTGGCCGACTGTCTGATAGCCCTCGAGGCGAACCGCTCTGTTTCAGTAAAGGCCTGGGAGCAATGTGACCCCATAAAATTCTCGTCGAGGGACAGAGGCCTGAAAAGAAGGCCACCCAAGAAGGCCACCCAGAGAAGGGCTGGGGGAAAGAGCTCCCTGGGGCGGAGAGGGCAGCTGCAGGTCGCAGGAGCAGACAGATGTGCAGAGGCCAGGGGCGCAAGGGGCAGAACGGAGGGGTGCAGGACGGCGCAGGCCAGGCAGGGCCAGGCAGGGCCCGCCGGGCAGGGAAGGACAACCACTGGTGGCCAACGGGAGGGGACGGAAGTGGGTCACAGGTGGTGGACCCCAAGGCCGACACGGAGGCGGGGTGTGGGACAGCGACAGGACAGCTGGATTGGACAGCAAGGAAGAGGATGCTTAGGGTCAGGGAAGGGAAGGGACAGGGACAGTGGACCAGATAGGAGTGAGACCGAGATGGAGACCCAGGGGACCAGGCAGAGGCAGGCGGTCGCAGAGAACTGAAGTCTCCGAACAATGGTAGCAGCAGTGCAGAGATAGGACAGTGACAAGAGGGACAAAGACCAGGGAGAAGTGATAGAGGGGAAATAGATAAGGGGGACAGTGGCAGATAGAGAAGACAGGCTCAGAGGTGATAACAGGGCAGTGATCGAGAGAAGACAGAGATAACAGGAGACCAGAAGGAGTGACAAAAATAGAGAAGGTGCCAGAGACAGAGTCAGAGGCAACAGTGACTGAGGCAAAGAGAACAATTCAGACAGAGCAGGCAGGGATGAAAGTACCAATGCTGGAGATGCAGGAAGTGATACTAGAAAAGGAGCCCAGCAATACTCAGAGGGGACAGAGAGAGGATGGAAAATGACGGAGAGAGGACAGAGACAGATCAAAGACAGAGATAGGGCACCATGACATAAATAGAGGAAACAGAAGCAGAGCAGGGGGTGGAGATGGTGGATTCAGGGTGGAAGGAGACAGACAGGGGAGACAGATTCAGAGGAGACAGCCACAGAACGCACAGACTCTGAGTGGAGAGAATAGTGGTGACAGTCCCCAAGTGAGAGTAACAGCACTGTCGTGACAGAGATGAAGAAATAGAGGCAGAGAGGATGGCAATAGAAGGAACAGTGACAAAGATGATAGCTACAGAAAAGACATGGAGATAAGGTGACAGTGCAGAGATAGAGGTGGACTTAGCAGACATCCTGGACATGGAGCTTGAGAAAAGGGTTACAGGCAGAACCAGAGGCAGATGGAATTGTGTCCTATAGAGGAGGATGGCTATGAGGGAGAACATGACCAAGACACACCAGAGAAAGATAAGGACACAGACCAAGTCACGGAGATGAATGGAAACAAGGGCAAAGAGAAAGGAAATGAGAGGGTCAGATTCACTGAAAGATTAGGATGATACACAAAAGCAAAGATGACTGGAGACACCACCAAAGACCCAGGAAAAACCAAAGGTTGTTACCAACGGAGACCTGCCACCCAACCTAATAGCTGATTGTGGCAAGCACTGAAAACCAGGACTGAGATTCTTTATGCCACTTTGGTAAATTGTGACCTTAATTTGAGAGTGTGGTTTGAAAGGTCTCCACCCAGGTTCTAGATTTGTGACCGTGCTTCTGAATTCCCCAGACTTCTTTCTTTGGTCCACTGTAACCAGAGCACAAAGACGAAGAAATAGAGGCAAAGAGGTTGGCAATAGAAGTGACAAAGATGCAGAGACAGAATCTATGAAGACTTAGAGACCAGATGGGGGTGTAGAGAGAAAGGTAGGATTTTTTTCACTCATTCTTCTGGGTGCTTCAGGAAATGACAGTTGTTTAACTGTATGCAAAAGTACCTAGGTAGTCTTCAACCTAGTTGGTAAACAAATGAATATATAATATCAACTAGTGTAATCTGCCTAGAAGAAAACTTAAGTAAAGATAAGAGGAAAGAGTGATGAGGTTGCTGATAATAGCAAGTTAGGTTATTCAGACCAATGTTAACCACTGAAACAACTAAAAATGTTGGATGGTTCTTTATTTTAACCAAAGAAATTGAAGGTCTCACAAGATTTGTCAGACTGTAACTGAAAGGAAATCAGGAACCCAGAGAAGTAATCAGAGTACTTCTATCTTGAGGAAATTTTACAATCCTGACAAATTTGAGCTTTTTTAAAATAGCATCTCAGATGATGGGAATAAAAATAAGAGCTCAGTGCCCATCCACGAAGGGAATTTCACATTAAACCAGGAAAACTTTGGCTGTACCTTCAGGATAAGGGGAACCAAGATAAATTGGCCCTTGTTTGTGAATGTGCAGCCTGTTCCTTGTGTGGTCCGATAGCTTCAAATTGTCAATTTATTTACAGTCCCAGACTAGACCTCTTTTTAGCACTTATATAGAATTCTCTTGGAGAAAAAGAACCTTTGTTAATGCCCTTAATTTTTACTGTAAACATATTTCTTTCAAAGACTTGAGTAGCACACAGATATAACCAAAAAACCAAAGTACCAGGATTGAGAACAGCAGAAATAAGAAACCTAAAAAGAGACCCACAATCCTTAAAGTATTGGCATTACCAAACACATAAAATATCAGCTTTATTAAATAGAAGATTGTCATTTTTGTAGGGTCCAAGAAACTATTTAAAAGCATCCAGATGGTTCAAAAATAATACTTCTAGAAAGTGGAAACAGTGAATAGGGTTAAAAGTAAAATTAACAACTGAATAGAGAAATAGTGGAACATAGGGCAGAATAATTTATTCACAATATAATTCACCATGAAGAGACAGGCAGGAAGCATGTAAAAGAAGTGAAGTGATGTGATGAATAGAGAATACAGAGTAAGAGGGGTTGTCTCTATCATTGTTGTGTGGGTTTGTGGGGTTTTTTATTGTTTGTTGCAGTGCTGGGGTGGAACCGCCAAGCAAGTGCTCCACCACTGAGCTACGTCTCTAGCCCAAGTGAGAAGGTTTTATCTATGCTGTATTCTAAATCCCCAAAGAGAGGAGAGAGTGAAAATGTGGCAAAAGAAATAATGGGCCTCACCCTCGCACCCCACAGACCACTCCCTCAACATCTCCAGGATTTTCACCAACAAATGCAACACAGTAAGCTTTAGAGGCACTATTGAAGAAACATACAAAGAGGCCCAACTATCCACAACCCTGGCGCTCAACTGAAGAACCTTGAAGGCTATGTGGGATTTGCCAATCTCCCAAATCAAGTTTACAGAAAATCAGTGAAGAGAGGGTTTGAATTCATACTTATGGTAGGTAGTAGGTGAATCTGGACCAGAAAAATAAACATCAATCAACTCATTATTCCTCACAGATTTGTATTCTCCACAGTATCCAGGTCCTTCCCATAGAGTAAAAGACTGTGCAGGTGGAACAATCCAAAGAAGGTGATGTTCAATTGCTGCTCACAATTGTTGATACCCAGGATTTGGTGATGCAGTGGATAATAGTAATTGCTGGCAGCCTGTTATTGACTATATTGATAGTAAATTTAAGAACTACCTAAATGCAGAATATCAAGTACACAGCCATCAGATGGCTGATAACAGAGTGCAGTATTGTTTATACTGTGTTGCTCCTTTAGGACATGAACTTAAACCATTGGGTATTGAGTTTATGAAGCATTTGCATGAAAAAGGGAACATCATCACACTTATTGACAAACAGACACACTCACACTGGAGGAATGCCAACAGTTAAAAAAACAGAATGAAAGAAATTCAAGAATATAAAATTAAAATATATGAATTTCCAGAAACATATGATGAAGAAGAAAATAAACCAGTTAAAAAGATAAAGGACCACTTACCTCTTGCTGTTTAGGTAGTAATTCTGTCATTGAAGTTAATGGCCAAAGGGTAAGAGGAACTTCAGCCACATGCCAATATCCTTAATGGTGAAATTTGTGATTTTATAATTCTAAGAAATATGTTGATAGGAACACACATGCAGGACTTGAAAGATGTCACTAATAATGTATGAACTGCAGAACTATGAGAACTACGGAAGGAGAAAACTGGAGTTGTGACTTATAATGGAATTGATAACAAGAATAAAGAACCCTCTGGCACAGAGAAGAAGAAAGGAGGGAGCATGTAGCCAAGATGAATAAGTTGGAGATGGAGCAGGTATTTGAGATGAAGATCGAAGAAAAAGTTCAAAAACTGAAGGACTCTGAAGCTGAGTTGCAACAACACCATAAGCAAATGAAAAATAATTTGGAAGCCCAGCATAAGGAATCAGAGTGAAAATGTCAGTTTGAGGAGGAGAAAACAAACTGGGAAGCTCAACAATGTGTTTTAGAACAACAGAACTCTTCAAGGAGCTTGGAAAAGAACAAGAAGAAAGAGAAGATCTTTTAAACTCTCTATTGACCACGAGTTACATATTAGTTGCCAATATGTCAGCTTGGATAACAGTGTTTGTTGAATCCATTTGACCAATTTGTACCAGTTTTATCCATAATGGTGGACTTAGCATGATGACAAAAATTTTGTTGTTGTTGTTCTTGATGGAGATTAAGATGCCTTGAATTATCTCGGGTGTTATATACTTAGTTTCAGCTCTAAATACCTTTCTATATTTTCTTTTCCTTTTTAAAAATTTTACTAAAAAGATGTCCTCAATTTAATGCAAAAGAACAGTTTACTGTTGTACAATCATGTTCTGGTGGTTTGATTGTTTACCAGATATTCCAAAATAAAAGGACTCTGGAAGATTAAAGGAAAAAAAAAAGGAATAATGGTGAATTTTTCAAAATTTTCAAGATTGATAAGAAATCCTAATCCAAAGATTCAAGAAACCCAATGAGCCACAAGATTTAAAAGATCCACACTTCACAAAATTAAAGAGATCCATACTTTGAAACACTGTCATATGTTCACAGAACACCAAAGGCAAGGACAAGATCTCAATAGCAACTAGAGAAAAGAGACAGACGTCCTTCAAAAGATCAGCAATTTGAATAACAAGTGACTTCCCACAGTAACAATGGAAGCCCAAATAAGATCAGTGTTCCCATAACAAATAACTGCCCATTTTATATCCAGGGGAAAGTATTCTTCAAGAATGAGGTCGAAATACATTTGGGGATAAGTAAAATGATATTTTCACCTTAGTAAAAATATTTTAAAGGATGGAGTTTAGGCAGGAAAAAAAGTGATCCTGGTTGGAATATCTGAGATGCAAGATGAAATAAAAAGCAAAGAAAGTCATAGGTATGTGAATAAATCTGAACAAATCTCAAATAATTACAAGGACAGTAATAATGACATCCTGTGTTGTTCAAGACAGAATGTAAACACATAAACATAACAACATTAGGAATCACTGCCTGGGTTTAAGCATTCAGCAACCCTTTTATCGTCTAAGAGGTGAGTAAAGGCACAGGCTAATTTTAGACTTTAAGTTAGTTTATAAGTTGTACTTTCCAAAATAATCCTAAAAGGAATACAACTTATTATTTAAAAAGTACATGGGTAAAGGGAATTATAAAAATTAATGCATTTGAAAGAAAAGAAACGGGAGACAATTGGCATTGTTGAGTTCCCACCCATCCAGCTTAGCAATCCAGCCAAGTGCTGAACTTTGGCCTTGCTTCATCACATGCTTATCCCTGAATCAACCAGTGTGACTGGCTGGAGATGTTAGGTTCTTTGCCTGACCAGGCCTGAACCATGTGCCTGTGTTGCTCATGATCAGTCCCATCCAAGTCACACAGGCTCGTTCTGCAAACAAAATGGAGCTGCCTTTGTCAGAATCAGGGAATGCATAGTTTTGCTGCTGCCATAAGAATTACCACAGCACAAATCTACTGTGGTCCAGTTCTGAGGTTGAGAAGTCCAGCATGCTGTCTCTGGCTAGAATCAAGGTGTTGCAGGGCCACCCTTCTTCCTGGGGAATCTGTCATTCCCTTTGGCTTCCACTGGCCTTGCTAGTGGTACCATTTTCAAAGCCAGCAGTGTAGCATGTTGCTAATTATTCTTCTGCTATCATGTAACTCTCTGATCTCTTCTGCCCACCCTTCCACTTTTTTTAGAGACCATATAGTTCCAGTGCACCCACCTGGGTAATCCAGGATGTTCTCCCCTCTGCAGCACAGCTATTAGAAACCATATTTTGTCAGCAGTCTTGACTCCTCTTTGCCATGTCCCCACACATCCCCAGGTTCTGGGTTTAGGACTTCTCTGAGGAGTCGTGAGTCTACCATCAGAGGGGCATGAGTACTAAGGAGGCCCCACAGCTGACATGGATTAGAAGCTGGATTAGAAGCAAGTTTAGTGCTAGTGGGGGGTTGGGAGATGGGAGGGAAGGAACTGAGTGTTTAATTGAACACATACTGTCAGACTGTGCTTGCAACTTTATATACATTATAATTTACTTTTTTTTGGTGGTGCTAGGGATTGAACCCAGGGCCTTGTGCATGCTAGGCAAGTACTCTACCAACTGAGCTATATCCCCAGCCCTATCATTTACTTTTTACGGCAAGGTTATTATATGTAAATGAGTACTCCATTTTACATTTGAGAAAACAGGTTCAGAGTGAGAGAATGACCTGTGTAATGACAGTTAGCTGGTGGCAGCGGCAGGATTTGGATTTGGGCCTGTCTTCCTCTAAAAGACATTTAAATGGAACTTTGTGCTTAATTCATGGTATACATATATAAATCCATATATTTCTTTGAAAAATATTTGTACAGGTAATGAATGGATAGATTGTTCTTGCTTCCTAAAAAATTATTGCAGATAAAGCTAAAGTTTCTCTCACCAAACTGAATCTCTTCCGTGTAAATAATCTCTGTTACCAGATTATGGTGGACTTTTCTAGATCTTTTTCCAACAGTGTGGGGGCCCACAGTGCATACACACAATGCATACATAGTATTGTACAGTAAATGAATACTGCTGTTTTGAGCAAGCATTTGAGTGTTTTTTAACATAAATGGGATCATACCATACATATTGTTCTGCAGCTTGCTTTTTTAACTCAACAATATGTCTTGGAAATCCATCCAGATTTATTTAAAGAGCTCTGTCCTGTGCCTTTCAAGAACTGTGGTGGTATTCCAGAAAGCTCACAGTTTCCTTTACATTCTCCTATTGTTGGACATTCCGGCTCTGCTTGGTTTTTTTGCACCTATGATGTTGTGAACATCTTTGTACAGGTTTCTTTGGGTTCCTTGGGGTCAATAGGACAGGTAGAATTATCAGGCCATATGAGTATATACATTTTAGTTTTCTTCAACGCCCCCATAACTGTCAACTATTGCTGTACAGCAAGTGCCCAGAACTCAGCAACTTCAAACAACTGTCATGTGTCATTGGTCTGGCCCGCCTTGCCTAGGGTCGGAGCCCCAGCTGAGAGTGGGTTCGCTCCTGGGGGTGCTTTTGTGGCAATAGCATGGCCACAAGAGGCCCAAAGACAACATGCAAGACCTCCTAAGGCCTAGACTCAGGCTTGACACATGCCAAACCAAGTCATGCTGCCGGTGTAGAGTTCAGGGGCAGGGAGTACCTTGCACATGTGACAAGGGCCAGATGAGGGTGTGGAGGCGTTAACAGGAGTGCCGGGGCCAGGACAGAGGATGGCTTCCCACACTCTCAACCGTCAGCTTGGTTTCTGCCAGTGCCATGGGGAAATAGCTACTGATTCTCCCTGCATGCTCTTCTGAGCATGTCAGCTGAGACAGCACAGCACAGGGGACGCACCAGGTGGGACTCAGAAGAACTCGTACTGTGGCCTTGGCCTGTGCTTGAAGAGTTGCTTCCTCTGTGCGTACCTCAGCTTCTCCATCAGAAAATGGAGGACAGGACTTGGAGCCACAGACCTGAGTCCAACTCCCAGCAGCTCTGGGTGCGTGTTTTTTGTGACCTTGGACAGCTCACTTTATCTCTCCCAATTGCCATTATCTAAATTGTAGAATGGGATCGATAAATTCTGCCTTGCCTACTTCACGTAGCAGGATTCCTCTGTGGGAACAGGAAGCATGTTGATTCCAGGCTTTTGTTTTGGAGTTAAGTACTGACACCCATAGAGGGGAGAGGAGTGTGCTGAGCACCACAAGAGACTGGAAGGAGTTGGCTGGCAGTCCCTCACAGTACCAGTCACTTCCGTTACACTTGCAAGTAACAGAACCCCAGTGCAAACTCCTGTAAGCTGGTGTGGGAGCGGTGATGCATATTTCTTGGCTCACGTAACTGACAATCTCAGGACTGGTGTCGACATCAGGAATGGCTGGATCAGGCACTCAACTGTTGCTATCAAGAACATGTCTCTCCATTTAGCCCCTGTTTTCCTCTGTGTTGCCTCTTTCTCAAGCAGGTTTTCTCCATTATGGCAGGATCACCAGGTCACTTTTGGGCAAATTTCAAGAAAGAAGAGAGGTCCCTGAGGTGTACAAATTAGAAAAAGCCACTAACTCTAGAAGGATACATTTCAAGAAAACATTTCTTCCATCTGGCTAGTGCGGTCCTGAATCCAGAATGTATGGTTTGGCAAGAGGAGCACAGGCTGAATTTGTGCAGAGCACAAATTGCCGGAACGTGGGCAGCAGCCCGAGTGCAACAAGATCGTCACTGGCAGCTCCAGGTTGCACTTTTACCAGTATTAAGACAACACCTTTTCCTGACAACTCAGAAAAGGTGCCTGCGACCTGTTCTCACTGACTGTGAGACTCCAGTGCCAAGCCTGAGTTATGCACTTTCCCCCAGTTAGCCCAACCAGCATCCCAGAGAGCTAAAGGGGGGCCGGGAGAGTTCCTGGGGGGATCCACAGTGCCACCCCCAAAGAGGGGGAGATGTGTGCTAGGCCAACAAGACAGACACCCGCCAGAGCCCTCAGGTGGATTTCAGTTTAGCAAAGGCCAATCACAAACCAGCCGAGTAAGCAGACTTAACAGTTCAATTGGGAAGGTCCCTGAGGGTCCCTCTTCTGCCTCCCCTACCTTAAATTTGGGTAAACTGAGGTAAAGAAATCTTTCATTGGGCCTGGGGTGCCACTCAGTGGTAGAGCACTTTCCTCATGTGCTCAAGGCCCTGGGCTCCACCCTAGCACCACAAAAGGAGGAGGAGGTGACCTTCCACTGAGGTGTGGCAGTGGGCTGGTCTCCCGCAATGTCCTGAGAGCAGCTTTGCCCTTCTCCTCTATTTCGACCATCACTATACCCCAAGCAGCCAGCACAGAGCTTAGTCCAAGTGTGAGATGAATGGGTCAATGAAAACAGGAAACAGGTACATCCCCAAGGTCACACGTACCCCACTAATTGTTAACAGTTGTTTTCAGACTTGGCTATTATAAATGATTCTATGATATACATCTTGGTGTGGACACCTTTGTCTGCTTCTCTGATTTTCTTCCTTCTTATAGGTCCTTATGAGTTGAATTACAGGGTCACTAACAAAACTTCTATGCAAAAGCAAGAGTGATTTTCACATTAACTGTTTCACTTAGTTCCTTTTAGATAAAGCCCAAGGGCATATGATTAAAACTACTCAGTGATTCTTTCTTCTGCCCATTCTGTGAGCGACAAATGTTTTAAGGTCTACTAAATGCTAGTCAGAGTGCAGCAAAACAGACATTCATGGTCACACGCTGTCGTTGGAATGTAAATTGCTACCTGCCTTTTAGAAAGCAATTTGGCGGTAGGTGTCAAATACAGGAAAAATGTCTATGCCCTTAAATGCCCTGGTCTCCCATCCCTGGGAATCCACCTGAAAGTCAGACTTATATACAAAGAGGTCCATCGTGATGTTATTTACAATAGAATGAAATTACCAAAGTATCCCACTAGAAGGGAATGGTTAAATTAACTATGCTATGTCCACGCAATAGAATATCACACAGCCATTTAACTCTGCATTTTGAAGAATATATATGAGCATGGAAATGCTGGTTTGTACAGATGTTCAGTACAAAAGTAGAACGTGAACATTTTATATGAAGTATGAATCTAACTCTGCTTTTAAAGACTAAGCGAAAATGCACTGACCTGTTACGAGGTGCTTGTGTGTGGAAGACGAGCACATAGAAATATTTTCTACATGTCTTTGTTTTTCATTCATTCTTTTATGATCACTGTGACAGACAGAGAAACCCTTGTCCCAATCCCTGGGACCTGTAAATGTGACCTTGCATGACCAGAAGGACTTTGCAGATGACTAGGATAAGGATCTTGGGTGGCCTGCCTGGAACATCCTGGTGAGCCCAGTATCATCAGAAGGGTCCTAATAGGAGGGAGACAGCAGGGTCAGAGACCATGCAAGCAGAGGTTGGAGTTATGTGGGGTCACAAGTGAAGGAATGCAGGTAGCCTAGAGGAACTGGAAAGTGCCAGAAAATGAATTTACCTCCAAAGCCTCCAGAAGGAACCTGCTTTGATCCTAGCCCAGTGAAACTGACTCTGAACTTCTGATCTTCAAAACTGTAAGATGGTAAATCTGTGTGGTTTAAGCCTCTAACTTTGTGGTAATTTTTTGTTATAGCAGCTATAGAAAACTAATACAGCCACGAATCACCGTATCTTTTAAAAACAAACTTTTAAAAATATATTTTGTGCAGAGAAAAATACACAAGTGTTAAGTGTCCAGCTCAGTAATCTTTCATAAAACAAACACATCAGTGTCTTCAACAGGTAGGAAATATCTCTATTCACTCACCTTCCAAATACAGAACACTCCAGCCCTCAGAAGCCTACCCATGCTCCCTTCCAGACGCCGGCCTGAACTCAAGCCCTGTCAACTACATTTGCCTCTTTTGTGAGGAGCTTCTCTGGCTGGGTGTTTGGGATCTGCCTGTGTTGTGGCATGTGACCGTGGGTCCTTCATCCTTACTACTCCATGGTGTGCCGCTTGGGAGCACAGATGACTCATTCATCCTGCTGCTGGTGTGCGTTTGCATTGCTTTTCAGGTTTGGGCTATTATGAGCCAAGCTACTATGAACGTCCTATGCGTGTCTGTGGGTGAGCACATTCCTGTGCTCCTGGTGGGTATGCACCTCGGTCGGGCACCTTTGTTCAGCTGCGGGGACTGTGCTCAGGGGTGCTTACAGAAGCCCTGTTCCACGGGCACCGTGTGAGTGTCCGGCCACTTTTCTGTTGGTTTTTCTGACTTCTTAATTGATTAGAAGGAATTCTTTACATATTTCAGATAAGAACCACCCCCACCTGAGACTCACCCTTTCACTTTCTTCATGATGTTTTTTGATGAACACAGTTCTTAATATAGTCAGATTTACCAATTTTTTTCCTTTATGGTTAACTTTTTTTTTTCAGTCTTGCTTAAGAAATATTTCCCACCCCAAGGACATGAAGATACTCCTCTGTGCTATCTTTTAAAAACTGTATTGTAGCCAGGTGGAGTGACCCACATCTGTAATCCCAGAAATCAGGAGACAGAGGCAGAGAATGGCAAGCTCAAGGCCAGCGGACAACTTATGAGACCCTGTTTCAAAATAAATAAAAAGGGCTGGGGATGTAGCTCAGTGGTAGAGAGCCCATGGGTTCAATCCCTAATACTGGGGGAAATAGTTACACACTGCTTTTCCTCTTAGATCTACATCCATCACCTATCTAGAATTAATTTGTGTAAATGACGGAAGATAGGGGTCAGTGAGTTATTTTTAAGAACAATTTATATACAATGAAATGCCCAGATATTAACGTTACAATTCAGTGTGTAGTTTCAACAAATCTATACACAGGCGAAACCACCACCCACCCCATGAAGATAACAGAAATGCAGAAAACTCTCTGGCACGCCTCTCTAGTTAATCCTGACCCTGACAGGCAATCTCTATTCTAATTTCTATTACCAAAGATCAATTTTGCCTTTTCTTGAACTTGACAAATAGAGTTGCGCAGTGTAGACTCTTGGAGTCTGGACTCTCCTCGCTCAGCTTACCCCTGTTGTTGAATGTTTTAATGACTTCTTGCTGCCAAATAACCTTCCACTCTGTGAAGACACCACCATTGGTTTCTCTGTTCTCTTGTTGGTGAAAGGACTGTTTCCAATTCTGTGCTATTATTAATAAAAATGCTCCAAATTCTTACCTGAGTCTTTGTGTGGACTGAGGATATACACTTTCATTTCTCTTAGGAATATACCTAGAAGTGAAATTACTAGGTCACAGGGAGGGTTATATTTAACGTTACCAGAAGACGCCAATCCATGTGTGATCAAGCCGATTTACATTCCTATAGTCGTATGTGAGAGACGGTTTCTCCATCCCAACATCTGGTGTTATCTTCCTGAGTTTAGCCCCTCTATTTGGTATGGATTGCTATCTCATTGTGGTTTTAATCTGCATTTTCCTGATGGCTAGTGATGTCGACTGCCTCTTTTTTTTAATTTATTTTTATTGTAAACAAATGGGATACATGTTGTTTCTGTTTGTACATGGAGTAACAGCATACCATTTGCATAATCATACATTTACATAGGGTAATGATGTTTGATTCATTCCGTTATTTTTTCCTTCCCCCACCACCCCTCCCAACCCTCTTTTCCCTCCATACAATCCCTCCTTCCTCCATTCTTGCCCCCCTCCTACCCCCCATTATGTGTCATCATCCACTTATCAGTGAGATCATTCGTCTTTTGGATTTTTGAGATTGGCTTATCTCACTTAGCAAGATAGTCTCCAATTTCATCCATTTGCCTGCAAATGCCATAATTTTATTATTCTTTATAGCTGAGTAATATTCCATTGTATATATATATACCACAGTTTCTTTATTCATTCATCAATTGAAGGACATCTAGGTTGGTTCCACAATCTGGCTATTGTGAATTGAGCAGCTATGAACATTGATGTGACTGTATCTCTGTAGTATGCTGATTATAAGTCCTTTGGGTATAGGCCGAGGAGTGGGATAGCTGGGTCAAATGGTGGGTTCATTCCAAGTTTTCTAAGGAATCTCCACACTGCTTTCCAGAGTGGCTGCACTAATTTGCAGCCCCACCAGCAATGTATGAGTGTACCTTTTTCCCCACATCCTCTCCAACACCTATTGTTGCTTGTACTCTTGATAATCACCATTCTAATTGGGGTGAGATGGAATCTTAGTGCAGTTTTGATTTGCATTTCTCTTATTACTAAAGATGGTGAACATTTTTTCATATGTTTGTTGATTGCTTGTAGATCTTCTTGTAAAGTGTCTGTTCATATCCTTAGCCCATTTGTTGATTGGGTTATTTGTAGTCTTCGTATAGAGTTTTTTGAGTTCTTTATATATTCTGGAAATTAGTGCTCTATCTGAAGTATGAGTGGCAAAGATATTCTCCCACTCTGTAGGCTCTCTCTTCGCATTGCTGATAGTTTCCTTTGCTGAGAGAAAGCTATTTAGTTTGAATTTATCCCAGTTATTGATTCTTGCTTTTATTTCTTGTGCTATGGGAGTCCTGTTAAGGAAGTCTGATCCTAAGCCAACAAGTTGAAGATTTGGACCTACTTTTTATTCTATAAGATGCAGGGTCTCTGGTCTGATTCTGAGGTCCTTGATCCATTTTGAGTTGAGCTTTGTGCAGGGTGAGAGATAGGGGTTTAGTTTCATTCTGTTGCATATGGATTTCCAGTTTTCCCAGCACCATTTGTTGAAGAGGCTATCTTTTCTCCATTGCATATTTTTGGCCCCTTTGTCTAGTATGAGAAAATTGTATTTATTTGGGTTTGTGTCCATGTCCTCTATTCTGTACCATTGATCTACCTGTCTATTTTGGTGCCAATACCATGCTGTTTTTGTTACTATTGCTTTGTAGTACAGTTGAAGTTCTGGTATTGCGATACCCCCTGTTTCACTCTTCCTGCTAAGGATTGCTTTAGCTATTCTGGGTTTCTTATTCTTCCAGATGAATTTCATGATTGCTTGCTCTATTTCTGTAAGGTACATCATTGGGATTCTAATTGGAATTCGACTGCCTCTTAATGTGCTTATCAATCATTCCTGTATCTTTTTTTGAGGTGTCTGTTCAGCTCTTTTCCCCATTTTGGGTTGGGGTATCTGTTGATATTGATCTATAGGAGTTCTTTATAGTTTTGCAATCAATTCCTTTATCAGATATGCATCAGATGAGTGTTTCCACAGTCTGGGGCTTGTCTTTTCATTTTCTTGGTAATGTCTCTGACCCACATTGACACCAGTGTCGGCAGTTCCTTGCTTTTATTGCCTTTTGCTCTGTTAACATATCACAATGTATCTGCGGTTCTTACTGATGGACATTCAGTTGTCTCCAGCTCTGGCTATTGTGACTAAGAACAATATGAACATTCTCATGCTCACCTTTTGTGGATGTGTTTTCATTTTTCTCAGGTAAAAGAGTGCTGTAGGTGCGGCTTAGTGGTAGAGCACATGCCCAGGTGTCCAAGGCCCTGGGTTCCAGCCCCAGGACTACAAAAAATAATAATTATTATATATATATGTGTGTGTGTGTGTGTGTGTGTGTTTGGGTAAAAGAAACCAGTGAGCTATTTTCCAAAGTGGCTGGGTCACTGGGTGTTTTTGTTGCTCTCCATTGTCACCAATATTTGGTGTGGCTCATCTTTTGAATTTCCACCATTCTAATTAATGAAAAATGGCATCTTATTGTGCCACTTCATTGCATTTCTCCTTTGACTAACCATGGTGAGTATTTTGTGTGTGTGTGTCTATTGGGTAAGGAGCATTTTCGCTGTGAACTGTCCTGGTAACTTGCCTGATTTTGACTGATTCGGTCACGTTCGTTATCGGCTTTCAGAAGCCCGCCACACGTTCCGTTCATGTTCTCATCCCGCGTGTGCCGTGAGAGCATCCCCAGGCCTGCGTCTTGCCTTTACATTTACTTAATGATGTTTTTGCTAAGAAGCTGCTTTAGGCTTGACTGGATCTAATCTATCTAATTTTTATGCTTACGTCCTCTGTGCTTTGTCTAGGAAATCTTCGTCCTTCTCAAACTGCAAAAACATGCTCCTGTATTTTCTTCCTGGTGCTGTATGGTTCTAGTTTTTATGCTGAGGTCCCTGATCCACCCTGAGTGGGTCTCTGGGGGTGTAAGGCTGGGTTGCAGGTTGATCATTTCCAGGCATTTGTCTACTTGTTCCGGGTTTTCCTTTCTCCAGAGAATTGCTTCAACTCTTTTGTTGAAGAAATCATTTGATTATAAATATGGGTCTAGATAAGGGCTCTCTCTTCTTAATTCTCTATTCTTAATGCCGAACCCCACTCTCTTGATTACTACTACAGCTTTTTGGTTAAGTTTGAATTTGGTTCAGTACTGCAACTTTGTTTTCTTTTTCAGGATTGTTTTGTCTTTTCCAGTGTCTTTACATTTGTGCATAAATTTTAGATTGAACTTGTCAACTTCTACAAAAATCCTGTGGACTCCTGACTGGACTTGCATTGAATTTACAGATCAATTGGGGAGAAGTGACATCTTAACACTGTTGAGTCTCCCAGCTCCTGAACATGATGTCTCTTCCTATTTATTCTTTCGGCAACGTTGTGTAGTATTCAGTAAGACTCGCACCTCTTTTGTTAAGGTTATTTCTGTACATTTCACATTTGATGCTATTTTAAGTGGCATTTAAATTTTTCATTTTGCTCTAGTGTACAAAAATATAATTTTAAAAATTTTATATCAACCTCTTGTCTCGCAACATAGCTAAATTCACATATTTCCTCTAGAAGTTGCTTTTCAGATTCCTTTGACTTTTCTCCATACATGATGATGTCTACGAATAAAGACAGTTTTACAGTTTTTTCTGCATATATTGAGACAATCATATGATTTTTACCCTTTATTGTGTTACATGCTAAATTTCATTCACTGCTTTTTGAATGTTAAACAAATATTGTTTTCCTGGTCTAAATCCCACTTGCTCACAATGTATTAACCTTTTCATATATTACTATTTTGATTTTCCAATATTTTATTAAGAACTTTTCCATCTGTGTTCATAAGGGATATTGGTCTATAATTTTATTTTCTTGTAATGTCAGGTTTGGATATCGAGATTTGCTGCCCCATAAAATGATTTCAGAAGCGTTTCTTCCTTCTCTCTTTTCTAAAAACGTTTGTGTAATGTCTAGAATTTCCCCTGGATTCTTCTTGTAGTCTATCTCTGCTGAGATTTTCCATCTTTCACTCACTGTGCTATCTTGTCCTTTTAGTCCTTAAACATATTTATAATAGCTGCTTTAGGGGTTGGGGCTGTGGCTCAGTGGTAGAGCAGTTGCCTGGAATGTGTGAAGTCTGGCTTCCATCCTCAGCATGTATACACACACGCAAACATTTTGTATTTGCACATAAATTTTTGGATTGAACTTGTCAACTTTTTGTCTACATAAAGCCCATGGACTCCTGACTGGCCTTGTATTGAATTTACAGATCAGTTGGGGAGAAGTGACATCTTAACACTGTTGAGTCTTCCAGCTCCTGAACATGATGTCTCTTCCTATTTATTCTCTCAGCAACGTTGTATAGTATTCAGTAAGACTCGCGCCTCTTTTGTTAAGGTTATTTCTGTGCATTTCACATTTTGATGCTATTTTAAGAGGAATTTTAAGTGGAACGTGTGTGTGTTCTTTAAAGTTTTGTCTCTCAATACCAACATCTGGGTCATCTTGAGGTCTGTTTCTGTTGACCGCTTTCTTGGTCTTCACTTATGAACACACCCTCCTGTTTCTTTGGAAGTTTCCCATTTGGAACTGCTCCTTGCAGACTGTGCCTGGCAGAGAGTGGAACCCGGATGATGCCGTCTTCCCTGGAGAAGTGAAGGCAGTAACTAGAGGCGTCTTGGTCCTGTGGACTTGGCTCCTACCCATCATCAGGCAGGACTGTTTCACTCTGCTCTTGGCCATCAGGTGTGCCCTGACCCTGGGAAGTGGGCCTTTTGCTAAAGCTTGGCCCTCACATTTCAGCTGGGCGCCTGGAGTCTCAGTGAAGCCCTTCTCTGGCTGGGCTGGCCCGTCATGTCTGTCTCCCAGCACCACGGCCTCTGGTTTCTGTTAAGCTTTGTCCCCAGAGCAACAGCTCCCCACAGGCCTCATGGAGTCCTGCCCTCTGCAGACATGGCCAATCTTGGCCAGGGGCCTGGGGTGAACCCCTGCCAGACTCTTGAGTGCCTCCTGTGGCTTCCTCTTCTCCGCTACCCTGTCCCACAACGTCCAGCCCCCTCAGCAGCCTTGAGACTCTGCACTTGCCTCCTATGCTCAGCAACGTGGCTCTGTGGCAGGAGCTCAGGTAAAGCCGAGCTTCACCTTCCCCATCTCTGTCCTCTCAAGGTCCACAGTCCTCTTCCTCATGTTCGGGTCTGAACAGTGGCCTCCTGCACTTTGTCCACCCTCGTGGCTGTATGCTGCAGGAGGGAAGTCTAGTGCCAGGCACCATCGGCCATGAGCAGGAGTTCCCCACGTGTGGCATTTATAATGAAAACACTCACGGTGCGTTTTTGTTCCCTTCTGTGTGGCAGAGTCAGACAGAGCCGGTCTGTGGTCCAAACTCCAACACTTCTCTCCTGGCGTCTTGGGCAAGCCCTTCACCTCCCTGGACTGGGTCTCCTCTGTAAGACAAAGAAACCGCATCTTCTTCCAGGGTTTTTGGGGGGAGGAGTCCCTTCTGTGTGAAGCGGGAGCATGAGCAAAGGGCACATGAGGTCAGAGGCGTGTCATGGCCCACACCACGCAGGGCCTGGGGGACACGGTGCAGCGGGAGGCTTCAACTCCAAGGCGTGGCGGCAGCCCTCGGAATGCCAAGTGGGCACTAGCAGGACCGATTTACTTGCAAGTTCACTCTGGCTGCTCTGTGGAGAACGGATCATAGGGAGGCAAGAGCGACGTCAGGAAGGCCAGAGAGGAAGTCCCCAGACAGCAGAAGCCCAGGAGGGTGGCTTCTGGCACCAGAGTAGCAAAAGACATGGAGGCAGGCACTCTCTGAAGTGGATCTATGGAGACAGAGCCACTGGACTGAATGGCAGATTGGACACAGGGATGAGAGCAATTTCTGCATTTGTTCCTCAACAACTGAGCAGATGTTCAGTGCAGCTCACTAAGAGAAGGAAAACCAGATGTGAACAGGCGTGTGTGGCAGTGGGGTGGGAGTCCACTCTGGCCATATTACGTATGGGGGCTGGGGCTGCCAAGGAGCTGTCTGTACCTGTGCAGATAGAGCTCAGTGCTGAGGTCAGGGCTGGAGACCACTCTGGGGAGCAGTGACCAGGTTTAAAGCCACAGAACCAGGTGGGACCTTCCAGGGAGAGAAAGCAGGGGGCAAAGAAGGCTCGGACCCTGCATCTCTGCTCCCACATTCAGGGGCCAACAAAGGAGAGGAGATGGGCAAAACCCCAGTGTGGTGAGGGGAAGGGAGGAGAGGAGGGGCCAGAGCCACCAGAGCCTCCCAAGGAACCGGTGGAGGGGCGCTGAGTGGACCAGAGGGTGAGGGTGGAAAAGTGGCCCTGAGGTGGCAGTAGGGAGTCGTCATGGCCTTGGCAGGGCAGCTGTGTGGGGAGTTGCCCAGCTGAGGTCTGAGGAAAGATCAGGACCTGAGGAAGGGGAGGCGTGAGTCTTGGAGAAACTTGACTGGGAAGAACAAGAGGACAGGTGTCAGAGGGCATGGTTACCTTGAAGACGTGAAATGCTAGGCCAGTCTTAAATGCTGATGCAGAGAGGAAAGGGGTATGCGGGAGGGGGCAGGGCAAACTGCAGGTGACAACCTGCCCTAAACGTTACTTCTCTCAGCCAAATCCCCCTCAAATATTTATGGAAGATGTCAAGTATATAGACAGTTGAAAAAAGTTTAATGAGCATCCATACACCCACCATTTAGATTCAATCATTGTTGCTATTCCAAATGCTGAATTACTTGAAAGTAAGTCACGGATGTAAATGCTTCATCAGGAATCTCCCAGGAAGGAGAACCGTCTCCTACATAACTACATGCCATATCATGCCACGGCTGAGAACATTAATTCCCTAAGGCTCCCAAGAAAGTCCAATTTACATCGTCCTGATCATCCAAGGACTACATTTTAGGGCTTTTAAAAAAATCAAGGAAGGTTCTTACATTGCAGATGGCTGCTCTCTGCTTGGTCTCTTTTTTAATGAGTAGCCTCTCCAGTCTTTTTTTCTCTAGATTCTGTTTGAAGAGACGAGGCTGGTGGTTGTACTTCAAGAAAGTCCCACCTTCTGGGTTTGCCTGATTGTTTCTTCATAGTGTCTTTTAACTTGTTCCTCTATCCTATTTCCTGTCATATGAAAATTAGCTTTGGTGCAGAGATATTCTTAATTGCACAGTGCCGCTAGAGTCCTGGTAATCTTCATAGTGTCCCTAAACCAAAAAGAAATACTTAATGGTTCCAGTTTATTAGGCAGTAGGATCCATACAACTTAAGACATGGTCACATCCTACCACAGCACCAGCTAAAAAAATAATGCATACAAGTTGAAAGAAAAATATTTTATTTCACTCTTAAATGATACTGACTTCTTACTTACTTCTTAAGGTGTCTGTGCACTGGGTGACCTCTCAGGCTTCAGAATCAGATCAGACATCACCATGCTCATTTCCTGTTCCACAACAGGAAGTGCTTGCTTTTTAATCGCACAACTGCCAAAAGCCCCACTGCATTAAAAAATAATATCATCCCAGAAATGTAGCATAATGGAATGTTGAAACTGTGAGCTAGTAGGTCACGTGGGGTGGGACAGGTAGCAGGTATCATGGCTCCACTTGCAAACATTCAATATCTCCTGACCTGTTAAGCACTGGAGCCAGCAAGTACTGACTCCAAGAAGAAAGAAGGAAGAGCTCTTCTCTACTGAACGTGGCTACCACAGCATTCAGTGATGTGACGCTCACCAGCCCAGCACTGCTGGACCCACCTGTGACTTTGCTAAAATCCCCCAGGGTTCCTTGGCACACAGCTGGGGGACTATGGGTCTTGATGCTTAATTGATTCTGAAACATTCTTGGCAAGAAGATTTTGCAAGTGTCTCATATGCTGCGTCACATCAGACGATGCCAAGTTGTCCTGTGATTCTGAGGCCAGGCTTCATCCATCTCTCCATTAAAGCACATTTTTTCCTTGCAACTTGTGTGCAATCTATAGGGCAAGACCAGGAGAATAACCTGGTGATTCTTGCAGGAATAAATTGAGGACTTCCAACCGGTATTGATCTGCCCCTCTATCATATCTACATATGATGCATATATAACACGCTACACACACACACACACACACACACACACACACACACAATCACACACAATTACCATTCATTACAGTCATTCCTTTCGATTCTCATATTGTCCCAACTTTTGCCAGAAGCCCCTTCAAGCTGACTCCTGTGTTCTTTTGACATGACTCCACTTATCTTTCAGCACTTCCTTGCCTTTTTGGCACAAAAGTTGTCCCTTGCATACTTTATACTAGCCCCACTCCAAACCTGGAGGCAGCCACTTTCATGAGCCAGTCTCACTGTTGTGGGGAATAACATCTGGATACCAAGGGAAGGGCAGCGTGTGTGCCCACGTTGGCCCCGGTTTCCACCACCGAGGGGAGCCAATGGCTTGAGCCCATCCTGCCTCCTGGAACTCCAGTGCCAGCCAGCACTGTTGCAGTCACCCACTGCTGTGTGACACGTCACCCCATCTTCAGGAAGGAGTCTGCTACACTGACTCAACTGTGGTGTTGTGGGAGCCACACATGCAGCTCTGAAAACAGAGCGTCCAACTCTGTGCCCCCTTGGCTGCTGTCACCCGTCTCTGGATGGTCTGCGAGGATTCGGATCAGAGGCACAGGGTCTCAGTCTGTTCAGGCTGCCGTAACAAAAGTGGGGTTTTTCATAAACAACAGACATTTCTGTCTCACAGTTCTGGAACCTGGAAGACCAAGATCAAAGCACAGAGATGTGGCATCTGGAGAGCACCTCTTCCTCAAAGATGGCACCTTCTTGCTCTGTGCTCTAATGGCAGAAGGCACCAACTAATGGCACTATAAAGTCACTAAGGGCTCTTCCCTTGTGACTTCCTCACCTCTGAAGTCCCCTCCTCTCAACACTATTGCATTGGTGATTAAGTTCTGACATGTGACTTTGAGGAGGGCATATGCAGACCACACAAAATAAAGGTCAGAATTGGAGGTAAGGTCTAGGCCCTGGCTTGGCACCACCTGCAGGGTCACCCGCCTTTCTAGAACTCTGCACCTTCATTGATCATCTTGTCTGCTTCCTAGTTCAGGCGAAGGTGTGTGGCAGTTGTGCAGTGTGATACATGAACACCACACGGGGGGTTATTAGGTTAGCTGTTGTCCCAGTAAGTCCCAATTTGAGAGATTTTTTGAGCAAACAACTACATTAAGTGAAAAGTTCCTTCATTTTCCCAATTTCTTTTTCTTTTGGTACTAGGGGTTGAACTCAGGAGTGCTCTACCACTGAGTTGTATCTACAGCCTTTTTAAAAAAATCTGAAACAGGATCTCACTACATTACCCAGGCTGGCCTCAAACTTGCAATCCTCCTGTCTCAGCCTCCAGAGTCACTTGGATTACACCATGCCTGAATCCCATTTTTCCCAAATTTTATTTATCACAGCTACACTTAACTGTTGATCACCCTGTTGATCACAGCAAGCAGTGAGTATGCTAAGTGGATTTTTTTTTTTCAGCCTGAGGCAGAGAAATCCCATCCTAAAGAAAATGTACAATTTACAGGTGGTTTTCTGAAACAGTGAGAATATCTCTGAGCCTTCATTACTGTGTAGGGTCACTGCCTCCACCTCCTATCTAATGTGGCTGGTGGCACATCGCAGGCTCGAACCCAGCTGGAGATCAGAGTTGGGTCTTAGGTGAAATCAGGAGACAGGCTGGGCCTGTGTATGAGCTAACCCTGGCTCCATCCCATCTTTCCCTGCTCTCCTGTCTCTGGGTATGCTTCTGCCACACGGGTCTTATTTCAGTCTCTCAAACAGGCCCACTTGATGCTCTGTCCGGGGTGCTGACCCCTGGCACTGCACAAACCACCTCCTTGTCAACCAGGCCTGGGGCAGTGCCACCTCCTCCAGGTGACTTCCCTCTTATTTTCTTCATACAGCTCTGAAATTGCTCCTTGAGTTACCCTCTCCCCTTGAGGGCAAGCTCAACAGGGGCAGGGATTTGCTGAATCCTGTCCTCAACAGTGGCACATCGTTTCTTCTTCAGTAGAATGGACAGCCACCCTACAGGCTAAGATTCAGACCCGTGGACCACAAGGGCTCACTTCCCTACTTCTCTAAGAGCTCTGGCCTCTGGCCCAGGACCCTTTTGCAACTCAAGGGTTAACCCTGGATACAGCAGGAGCCTCCAAAACCCTGCTTTGACCTGGCCCAGTGCCCACCCACATCCCTAGAGTTTGGTCCAGAATGTGAGGAATCCATGCCTACTTGAGAGGTGCTCAACCCTGCTCCTGGCCCAGAGCAGGCAGCAGGAGGCACTCACTGGCTGCTGTGCCATCTCCATTCCGCTACTAGCACCACTGATCCAGGGCCGATTCTGGGGGGAGTCCTGGGGTGCACACACATGTTCCCTCATCCAGTCTTGCAAGCCAGATTTTAGCAGTACCCCAGTGCAGAACCCAGAGACCCACAGCCCCACCTGCTGCTTTCTGGCCATGATCTGTCCCTCCTCTCCCTGATTTCTCTCTCTCTCTTACCCTCCCGGTCTCTGGTCTCCACCACCAGCACCACCAAACTGCTACTTAAGCACTCAGGGGACCTCACTCCTCTGTGAGCTCCAGGTCTCTCCTGCCTCAGGCTTGGGCTCACCACACACATCTGCCTGGCCCAGTTTCCTTCCAGTCTCCCAACTATCTTCCCCAGACTGGCTCCACTTCACTCCTGCTGTCTGCGGCGGGGCCACCTTCCTCCCCTGGGGCCCTCAGGAGAAGGGTAAAGACCAAGGGTCAGTCTCTCTAGGACCTCAGCACTAAGAATAAAGAAGCTTTATCTTTTCTTTCCTCTGCATCTTAAGTTAGTAGCCACACTTTTTTTTTTTTTCTTTTTTACTTATGTGGGGGACAAGGAAGAGTCAAAGTTTCTGCCCTAATTTTAACATCTGGATGGTATTCAGTGTCCTGCCTGGACAGAAGCCACCCCCTCTTAGCTCCCTTCGGGCTTTCTTTGCCCTTAATTCCTGATGCCCCCCTTCCCTGGTGCCCCAGCCTGGCAGGGAGCAGGGGGAGTAGATGAGAGAAGAAGAAGGTGTCACCTCTGCCTTCTCCCTCCTCCCCTCCATCTCTGAGGTGTGGCACCAGCTTCACACCTCTAAGTGTCCTGCTGCTAGCACCTGGGAGGTGAGAGAGTGGGCAGTGGAGGCTGGAGGCCATGCCCCTGCCCCTCCCAGGAGCTGCCACCCAACAGGCCTGGGCTGGGGCTGAGCCAGGGCCCCACCTCTTCTCCATCTCCCTTGGGGCTGCAGAGCCTAGGACTCTGGATTTGATTCCCATCCTTGCTTCCAGGTCTTCCAGCCTCACGTCCAGGCTGGAGTCTGAGTCTCCATCCCTTGGTGGGGTGAACGGCCCTGCTCTCCACTCCCCAAGCTCTGCTGCTGTCCTGGGCCTCCACTCTCCAGCTCCCAGCTGTCCTCCCCACCCCAGGTCCCATCGCCACCACTGGGCCTGCCTTCCACTTGCCTTTCTCTCATTCCCCGCCAGCTGTGCTCCTCCCTGCCCTCTTTGTCCTGCCAGTTTTCCTCTGGCTCTCTGCGACAGCACCTACCCCAGCCCCATCCTTCTCCCTCCGCTGGCCCCCACCCCAATTCCCCCTTGAGCTCTGCCTCCTTCCTTTCCTCCTGTCCTTCCCGGGGCCTCTCCTGGCTCCTCCTCTCCCTCCTTTTCTCCTCCTTCCCAACCCTGGGCCTTGTCCTGACCACTGCCCCTAACCACTGCTCTCTCCTCTCCTCCCGGCACCCGCTCCCATCGCCTCTTTGACCCACTTCTCCACCGCCGCCCTCCCCTCCCTCCACTGCCCCGTTCCTCCGCAGAGACCTAGGAAGGTGATCCGGAGCCCGGGCTCCCCAGCTTCCTGACTTCCTTCTCGCACCTGCTTCCCTCCCTCCTGTCTCTCCATCTCTTCCGGCTCTCTCCCTCTTCTCTTTCTTTCTCTCCCCTTCTCCCTCCTCCCCGCTGTCCTCCACCTCCTCTCTCCCTTCTCTCCTTCCTCCTTTTCTCCACCCTCCCGCTCCCCGTCCTGCCCCTCTCCCCGGCCCTCGCCCCGCGCCCCTCTCCCTCTCCCAGCCCTCCTCCTCTCCCGCGCGTCCTCTCCCTCCCTCCCCCTCCCCCTTCCTTCCCCTCTCCCTCCCTCCTCCCTGCCCTCCCTCCTCTCCCCCTCCTCTCGTTCCCGGGCGCCTCGCTCCCTCCCTCCCGCCCGCCCTCCCGCTCCCCACCATCATCAGTATTCCGCTCCCGTCTCCGCCGCTCTCGGCTGCTCTCGGTCGCTGCCGCACCGTCCGAGGCGGGGGCCGGGGCCGGGGCCGGGGCCTGGGGGGGGGTGGGTGGGGGGAGAGCGGCGCCCGCGGGCCCGAGGAGGGAAGGAGGAAGGAAGGAAGGCTGCAAGGAAGGAAGCCAGGGAAGAAAGAAGGAAGGGAAGGAAGGCGAGAAGGAAGCCGCGCGGCGGGCCGGCGGGCGAGGGCTCGGGCCGGGCGAGGAGGGCGGCCGGGCGGCGCAGAGGCCCGAGGCCCGGGGCTGCGGAAGCCCCCTCCCCACGCCGGAGCCGGGGAGGGGGCGCGACCCCAGCCCGGCCGCAGCCCCGCCCCCCGCGCCTCCCGCAGCGGCCTCGCACCCCATCCTGAGCCCCGCTGGGGGGTCCCCGCCACGGGCAGGGCATGCTGCCTCTCGGAAGGAGCCCCTCTCCTCGCTGTGAGTAGCCTCGGGGCCCCGGTCGGGGCCGGGGTGGGGGCGTCTTATTGGGGGACCGTGGTCTTAGGCCTCCTCTGGGATGGGGGGACAGCAGAGGACAGTGGGCGGGGCCTGGCGGAGAGCAGAGCCGGAGGGGGAGGCCGTGGGGTGGGGGTCTTCGGGCCGCGAGTTCCGTGTTGGGGGGCCGCTATTGCCCAGGGACGGCTGGGGGTACGTCCGGCGGTCGCTGCGCACCCGGCTTCGGGGAGGGATGTCGGCTTAGGGTGGGGGTGCTCGCCCGCGTGGGTCTGGGCCCCCCTTTCTGGGGCAGGAGTCCGGGCCTTTCTCCCCCGTTGCCCCTCCCACCCTCCACACCGCGGCTGCTTGGGGGGGCATGCCAGTGATGGGGAGGGGGGAGAGGCGGGCACGGGGTTTCCTTGGTGACCGCGCCTGGCAGGAGCGGTTGCCGTAGCAACCGGGGAGAACCGGGGAGTTTGGGAAGTGAAAATGGGAAAGACAGAGGGGGTGACTGGGGAGTGAGACAACCCCCTCCCCACTCTTCAGCCCTTCTCCCTCTGGGGTCACCCAACCCCTTCTGGTGGACAGCAGAGCCCCTGCCCCTCCCTCTTCCAGGACCCCCTTCCTTGACCCCATTCTGCCTCAGGCCTCTATGCTCCGCACGTGTCTCTCTGGGACCACTGCCTTGCTCCCACCTTCCTCGGCCCTCTCCTCTTGGGGGACCGTCGTGCTCCCCATTGGCCGCCTTCTCCCCTGCCTCCCCACCCTCACACCTGTTCTTCTAGGCCCTTCTAACGGCATTTCACCTCCCCCCCCAATCCTCCCGCCCCATCTCTGGCCCTCTCCCCCAGGCCTCCTGTCCTGTGACCTCTGGAGGAGACCACACTAGCCTCCCCTAGCCCTGACTCTCTACCCAAGACCCCAGCCTCCTGCCTTCTCCTGAACACCACAGCCTCTTTCTTCTCAGACCCTGTCTTTCTGGGGCCCCCTTCTGTGAACCTCCTTCACTCAGAGACCCCTCTATCCTTGCCTCCTCAGCCTACAGCACCCCCAGTCCTGGGCCTCCACACACAGACCCTGGGATGTTCCCCTCTGGAACCTCATAGCCCCTTGTCTTCCAACTCCCCATCAATCCCAGGGCGCTAAGGCCCAGGCTCTGTCCAGGGTTCCTCCGCGCTTATGGAGGCCCTGCTTCTGTGGGCTCCTCCTCTCAGTCCAGGGGACGTACCCGTCTCTCTCCAGGCTCCGAGCCCCCATGCCCGTGACGCCCGCTGCCCGCTGCCCTCTGCCCTCCTCTCCTCTCGCGGCACTCCCACCTCTGCTTGGCCTGCCCTGCGCCCACAGCCTCTGCCACTTTCCATGGGGTGGGGAATTCCCCCGGGGAGAGCCCAGCTGAGCGGGGAGGGGACGGCGCCTCGGGGCTGCCCCTCGCCCCCTCCCGCCCCTCCCCAGCTGGGAGCTGCAGTCGGCACCTCCCTCCGCAGCGCCCCATTGCTATGCGCCTCACATCCCGAGTCCGGCCGCGCAGCCGCCAGACAGGAACTCGGGTTCCAGTGGCAGCTGGGAGCAGCCGAGTAGGCTTCCCTCCTGGCCCGGGCCACCGGCAGCTTCCTCTCCGCGCCTGAAACTGCCCCCAGGACCAGCCAGGATGGGCACCTCCCTCCTCCGGTAGCATCTTCCTCCTCCTGCAGCCTTCTAACCTGCGGGTCTCCCTTCCTCTTCCCCTTCCCACCCTCCTCCTGTCTTTCCTGGGTCTTCTCTCATCCCGGTCACCTCACTGTTGAAATGCACACAGAGAAAGGAGGGAGGCAGCCAAGGCGCAGAGGTGGGAGAGACACTCAGGTGAGGAGGGAGAGGGCCGGCCTCCCGCTGGAGTGCATCACCATGGAGTCAGACGTACACAGTTACTCACTTAATTTCCAGAGAAAGGGAGAGTCAGGGAGACACAGGAACAGCACCATTCCCACACAGAAAGCAGGCAGAGCCACAGGGAGCCACAGACCAGGAATACTGGTGCCATGCTGTGCTGTGAGTGGCCAGAGAGCACTCCCCACCCCACCGGGCGTCAGCCAGGGCCAAGGGCAGGAGTGTGGGAAAGACAGGTCGGCAGATGCCCATGTGCACACACACAGCCCTTCACGGTGACCGGAGACCCAGATGTGGAATCAGTGGAATCACAGAGACCCTGTGACAAATGAGGCTGTGGTGGCCAGAATCAGCTGGGCCAGGGGAAAGGGGCAGCAGGTCCAGACTTGGAGTCCTGTGCACCCCGGTGACACACAGTCCCCCCTACAGAGACCTGGAGGGAAAGACAAAGGCAGAGGCACTGACACTGTCCCCTGGTGGCCTCACACTCAGACACAAAAGCAAGAGGCACCGAGGTGGCCCTGAAACTCTGGAGATGTGGACTCACATGCTGTTAGTGCAGAGGCAGAGTCACACACGGTGACCACACCTGGAGCTCACGCCAGGGCTCACCCTAATCCCACCAGAGACAGTAGAGAAGGCTTCCAGCATTGAGGGCTCCTGGAGACCTCCCCGCCGTCCTAGGGGACAGTGGGAGTAGGACCTCAGTATCCGAGGCCACTGAGAGGCTCAGCTTGCAGGCAGAGCCTGGCTGCACAGGCGCCAGCACCTTCGGGCCCACGTGGAGAGCAGGTCCGCAGGCAGAGGTGCCACCTCCTGAGAACGAGGCTTCTGTTTCCTGCCAGGTTCCACCTCCTGGGTCCTCTCCCCCACCCTGCTGGTCGCCTGGCCTGCCTGCTTGGGGGCAGCCCTCTCCTCCAGGCCCACCCTCCCTGAAGCCCAGCACGTCCCTCCTGGGCTGGGAGACCCGCCTCCTCTCCTCTCTCTCTCTGCTCTTGCCTTCCTGCCAGCCTGTCGGCCCTCACATCCCGCACTGCTTCCCAGGGGCCTGTGGACCACAGGTGCCATTTCCCCCCAATGCTTAAAAATGTGCAATCCAGGGCCAACGTCGTTTTAAAACAATAGCGAGCTCGTGTGAAAATCCAGTTTGCTGCCTTCTTTTGAGGAGTCCCTGCCCCTGGGTCCGCGTGCTCAGGTGCTCAGGGCTGCTGCCTCTCCTCCCGGCTACCTGCCTCATCTACCTCTCACCTCTGCGGGCTCAGAGTCAGCTGAGGCCTCACCCCTGCTATTTTCTCTTCTCTCTCCTCTCACTGGCTCTCTCCTTTTGCCCCGTCACTCTCTCCGCTCTCCTCCCCTTGGTTCCTTTGCCAGGGACTCTCTCTACCCCTCCTATTCTCCATCCTTCTCCCCTAACAATAAACCCCCCTGGACTGGGCCTGTGGCCACCATGCCAAGAGCAGAAAGAGTCCCCTGTCTGCACGGGTTGGTTCCTGAGTACCAGAGTGCCCAGAAGGGCCAGGGTCTGCATGGAAACTGCCAGCCACTCTCCATGTCCTACAGTCAGCCTTGCACGAAGCCCCTCTATGGCTGGGTCAGGGGTGAACCACAGACCCCACGCTCTGGTCTCCAGGGTGTCAGATGGCAGACAGGGCAGGGCCAGGTTTCCCTATGTGGTAGGGAAGTACAGCACGTTCAACCTGGTGCAGGAGAGAGCCAGGGCTGACCTAGAGGACGTGGGCATGGTCTTTACAGAAAGCAGCAGCCATGGGCCTGGGTCTCTGATCCAGGAGGCAGAGGGCCTCACTTGGCACCATCTCCAGGTCAGGGTGCAGACAATTGGTCCCCTTGGTGTAGTAGCAGCACTCAGGTCCATCGCCTTGGTGGGAGAGGGAGCAGAAGACACCACCGTCTCTGAGTTTAGGGACGAACCTTTCACCTTCACTAGAGTCCCCTTTTCTCTTCTCTTCCTAGTCCCTCAGGCTTGGTGGCTTTGCCAGACAGCGGGTGGCAGGAGAGTAAGAAGAGAGGCAAGATGCCCCTTGTTGCCTGGAAACCCACTCGCGACTGTTGTCATGGCAGGCAGAGGCAGAGGGGCTGCACAGACCTGGGAGAGGGGCTGGCAAGGACCCTGCAGTCAGGGCCAGGCAGGAGGCCACCACGGGAGACTGGTGGGCCCCCAGGGAGTGGCTAAGAGTGAGAATGGGTGGGAGTTCTGGTGTCTGGTGAGGTCCTAGCGGAAGGCTCAGGACCACCAGGACCACAACCTCCTCAGCCCAGAATTGAGTTTAGACTGGGAGCTCTCGTCCAAACACCGCAACAAGACCCGCAGGCTGAGCCAGCCCCCGCTGAGAGCGAACCCTGGGGAAACACAGGAGCTTCGCCCTCCTCCTTCACCTTGAACCCTCAGCTCAGAGCTGGGGTAGCCATGCAGTAGCTAAGTTACCCACAGCTCGCCATGAGCCAGGCCCCGAGCTGAGACTACCCTGTACTAAGATTCCTCCCCTGAGTGCCTGTGGGGACCCTGCGAGGGAGGCACAGTCACCTCCAGTGTGGCCTATGCCCACGGTCACACAGCTGGAAGGGGCAGAGCTGGGACTTCAGACCCAACACAGCCTCTCCTACAGACTGCCTCCCCGACTGAGGCCAGCTTCCAGGAGAGAAATTGAGGCACAGAGCTGAGACTGTGCTGGGCCATTGGGCTCTCCAGGTGGGAATTAGGGTTGTTGATAAGTGACGACCACATTGCTGACGGCAGGAGACTGGGAGGAGGTTGGACTTTTCAAAGGCATTAACAGTTCTATAACTTAGGGGCTCTCCACCTCTCCAGAGAGAGAGGGCCCTGCTTCGGCCAGAGGAGCATGGCCCTCCCCAACATGGCGGGCGTAGGATCTTTTCCATGGGGAAGAGCGAAGACCTCAGACGTGATTCTTTGGTGTCTACTGTGCAGACAAGTGGTTCTTATCCAGTCAGACACGATGGATTTGTACACGCGGGGAGGGGTTGGCATCATGGAATGGGGAAAGATTTGTTCTTCTGACCCAGTGAGAATGACGACAACCAAGAATACAGCTGTCCTTTAAGACCCTGCACCATGCCCTTGAATCCCCAGAGAGTTGGGCGCCATCATCTTCAGGCTGCAAGATGGTGAAGGGGCGGGAAGAGGCATGAGAAGTGGAGAGTCAGGGTTTCACCCCGTTCCCCAACCCCACGCCTTTCAGCTCCAGCCTGCCTTCCTCCCGGACAGTGTGAGGGGAGGAGGAACTTGATGGCGATGGATCCGTTTTGTCGTGTGCTTTCCTGTGCCGGGGGCTGAGTCCCTCACAGATGTTGGGCCTTCCCCACTCACACATGAGCTAAGGGGCCCTGAGGGGTGAGGTCCCCTTTCCAAAATTTTGTGACTAGTAATCATGGCATTCGAGTCTCAGCCCCAACCTACCCTGAGCCACACCTCTCCACAGAGCTGGACAGGGAGGTGGTGTCCACTCTCCTCTGACGACCCTGGGAGACCCCCAGCGTCCCTCTCCTTGCTCCTGGCCAGCATCCCCGAGCACCGCAGAATCTTGGCCTGGCCCCGAGTGCCCACTCAGAATCTGCCTGTCAGTAGTTCCCAGCTGATTTGGACATGTGTCGGTGCTGGGAGAGTCCACCCCAGTTCCAGTCGCTGTCCACCCTGTGTTGCTTTCACTAGTGCCCTTTTAAAACAGGACACGGGCTTGCCCAACCCTGAGGGAAACGCAGGGAGCCCAGGGCCAGGCTGGCTGGGATGGCGCCCCTGCAGGCTCACCCTCACACCCAACCGCAGCCTTGGCAGTGGACACTTAACACCCACCAGCACAGGCCTGGGTCCAGGAAGATTCAGTCCAGGGTGTGGGCCACCCCTCCTCATCCCCAACCCCAGGGCCCTGAGAGCTCGGTGTCGCCCTCAGAGCCGGCCTCCTCGTGGGTGCCCCTGGGTCTGGGTACCCTGACCGGGCCTGCCCATGCCCTTCTGTAAAGTGGGCTGCTTTGGCTCCTCCCTGTGGGTCCTTGGCCAGTCTGGATGCCGTCTCCGTCCCACAGAGGCCAGCTGCCAACTCGCTGTCACTCTCCGTGGTGTTGTCTTCTTGGGGACCTCGGCTCCATGGCTTCTCTGAGCGGCCTGAGGAGCCCCACCAGCCCCCGGCCAGGCCATGGGGCGGAAGGGGCGGTGCTTCAGGAATCCAGGCACAACAGCTCCAAGCAGGACTGGAACCAGCCTCCCCAGGGGTTAGAGCCACACTGCCCACACGTAGTCAAGGACATCTACGTTGTCACATCATCACGGATTCAGTCCTCAGTCACCTTTCTTCCCCACCTGCCAGACACCCTCCCCTCTTGCTGAGTGCCTGGCCTGGTGTGGGTCCGCTGGCCACACCCATGCTCCAGTCCTCTCCTGTCAGGGGAGGACAGGGTGCCCGCCTCACCCAGCAGGGCCTGGGCCTGGGCCTGACAGGGAGCGGGCAGGCTGGGTCCCCGCCTGCTGCTGGCCTGAGAGGCCCAGTTCCTGTGAGCAAGATGGGCCTGGGGCTGTGCTTGCCACTCCAGCCTCCCCGCCCTTCCTGACTTCGAGGACCAGACTCCAGGTCCTTGCGGGAGCCTGGCTCGCCCGCTTCACCCTGTGCTTCCACTGCACAGGCTGGCCTGTCTCTTCCTTCCTTCCTTCTCTGCCCGCACCCGCTCCTTGACCAGGCTCCTCGCTGGCTGGCCTCCAGCTTCTCTGCCCGTCTGCTCAGGGGGGTCTGGACACTGCCCCTTCCCTGTCGCTGTCCCCCACCCCATGCCCAACCTGGTGAGGGGGAGGGTGACCCCCACGGCCACCATCTCTGTGTGTGAGCTGGACTCCCTGGTGCCCCTGGTGCTCCTTGGGGCCCCGGCCTCTGCACACACTTCCCACCTGGCATGCACCTGCGCGTTGCCTGTTGTCCCTCAGGTCTCAGCTCTGACCCCGCTTCCTCCAGGCCCTCCTCCACCCAGACACAGGGCCACCCTCCCACGCAGTCCAGCCCCTGCCCCGCTGCTCTCCCACTGGGCCTGGACAGCTTCCCCTCTGGACCACAAAGTCCCCAAAGACACAGGTCTCCTTGGCCTCTGTGTCAGGTGCCAGCAGAGAGCCCGAGGCCAGGGGACACAGCTCACTCCTCCCGTCACTCAGCAAGTGTCCACCATGGCTCTGGGAGACCAGGTGCCGTTCCAGGCCCTGGGGGCCAGCAGTGGGTCCCCACCCTGGGGAGCCCCTTCTAGTGGGGGACAGATGACAAGTTGCTGAGTGTCAGCTAGGGAAGCAGTGCAAGGGGTGGAGCCTCGGGCTCAGAGAAACCTCTCCGCCAGGCAGAGAACAGACCAGAGGGAGCGGGAGCCACGGGGACCCAGAAGCACCTCTGAGCAGAGAGACACCCAGGAGGGAACATGGTGGTCATGACCCCTACCCAAGCAAGCCACCTGCTACCTGGCACCTGCCCCACCAGGCTGGGCCGGCCTGGGGCCTGCTGCCCAGTGCCGGGCCAGGCAAGCCAAGGCTCCGCTGAGCCCCAACCCTGCTCTCTCTGCAGCAGCTCCAAGGGGCCAGTGCTGCCCTCATCTTGAGGTTCTTGTCTCTCAAAACTTACAGGCTGCTCCATCCTTGGGGCTCCGGAGCTGCTTTTATTTCGAAAGTGTTCACAGACTGGCTTAGAAGGACATCCCTGCAGCCTGCTCTGCCCTCCCCGCCCCCTCTGCTTTAGGCCTTTCTGGCCTTCCCACATGACAGGCTTCCCTGACTTTGATGCCTCTGCACCCTCCTGGCTTCAGGCTCCACTTCCATCCCAGTCGCTCACAGTGGGAAAGTTCTTCCTTAGCTCTAACCTCCATTCCTCTTGCTGTGATGGCAATTTCCTATCTTTTCTCTCACCTTCTGAACTTACCCAGAAAAATGAGTGTGCCTGACAGGAATGTTTTCTGCCTCCCTTTTCTCCTCACCCCGCCTCCCCTGGGCCCCCGAGTTTCCGATCTGCCATCTGCCTAAATCCTCTCAGGCACAGTGCCCGAGATCTCTCAGCGCTTGGGCTGGGGAGGAAGGCGAAGCTGGAGCAGCCTCGGCACCACCCCTCGAGGGCCTGGGCCTCCAGCCCCATGGTGGCCCTCGCTCTCTCGCCCATGTCTGCCCCTGGGTCTGTCTTTGGCACCTCTGCCCTTCCCTTCTCCTCCGGGCCTTCTGCCCTGTGCCTTCCTGCCCTTGCACAGGGCTCTGGGTCATCTGAAGCAGCAGGTGGGTCCAGGCCCCGCTCTGAGCCAGCACTCTGTCAGGCACAGGCACGAGCCTCCCGGGAAGGCTAGCAGACAGGCGCCAGGCAGGGGCATCTGGAATGGGCCGGCCCTGTGCAGTGGCCTGAGGGCAGCGCTTGCCCATCCTGCCCACAGCTTCGCCTGCCGGCCACCGCCAACCGCCTCCACGGGGATTACTGCTGTCATCCCCACAAGCTTGGGGGCTTCTAGTGAGGCCCACCTGGGGAGCCCCCTCCTAGCTCCGTTTGGCAAGCGGCTGGGCCTCTCTGTGCCTCCGGTGTCCTGTCTGTGAAATGGGGGTGGGAGCGGCCTGTTGGTGCGTGGCCAGGGCCAGCAGCGTGAGGACATTCCCATCTCCGGGTGGTGCTGGTGCTGGGTGAGCTGGTACCACCGCGCGCGTGCCCAGGCCTGGCTGCGGCACGGGCTCAAGGCGTCCAGGCTAGCTACCGCCCACCCACAGGGGCCAGTGCAGAGCTTTCACTGGGTTTGAGGCAGAGGCTCCGCTTTCCTCCAGGCCTGGCGTTTGGTAGGGTGCATGGAACTGCGCCGGGGACCTGGGGCAGTATGTGGGACTCAGCCCAGCCAGCAGGCAGCACCAAGCACGGAGGCCAGGGATCGCTGAAGGCAGTGGCCTGCGAAGGGCCCCGCTGGGGGGCAGGCCTCCTGGGGTGGGAGGGGACCTGGGAGTCAGGGGACCTCAGGGCTGGTGGGCCTGGTGTGTCCTGCATGAGTGTGGGAGCAAGTGCGGGGTCACTGGTGACACGCTCATCCACTCCTTCACCGGTGAAGGCTGAGCACCTGCCAGAGGTCCCAGAACAAAGCAGAGGCAGCTGTGCCCTGAGGGCTTCCATTCACGAGCCTGGGCATGCAGGAGTCAGATGGCAGCGAGTGTCATGGGCGGGCCTCTGGGCAGTTCAGGTGCCCTCTGCTGTGGGAAGCCTCACTGAGAAGACTGGAGCAAAGGCCTAGAGGCAGCAGGGAGAAGCCTGTGGACAGCTGGGAGTAGTGCTGAGGCACAGGGAAGAGCCAGTGCAAAGGCCCTGTGGCCAGTGAGTATGGCCTGTCCAGGAAGTAGTTAAGAGGCCAGTGTGGCTCTAGGCCATGAGTGAGCAGGGACAGGCAGGAGAGGGGGTCAGAGGAGTGGCCAGGGCTGGGCAGGGGGCAGTCTGTGAACCACAGAGAAGCCTTTGCCCTTGCTGTGCATGAGCCAGGGGCCACGGAGGCTGTTGAGCAGAGGGGCAGGACCAGACCTGGATGACACCAGGACCCCTCTGGCTGCCTGTGGGGTGCAGACGGGGAGGGGCAGGTGTAGGAGTGAGCACCTTGGTCCAGGCTGGGAGCCGGTTTGCAGTGGGGCTGAGAGCCCTGTTCTGCCTGTGCCGAGTAGAGCCCTTTATCCAGAACTTGGCTCTTCTACCCTCCAGCAGCCCAGGAGGTGGTCCTTTTATCATCCCTCTCTCGCAGCTCAGGAAACTGTAGCTCAGAAAAATGAAGTCATTGCCCTGAGGCCACACAGCACATAAGCAGCGGATTCAGGACTCAAACCCAGGCCCCTGCGCTCAGCCAGGGGTTGGGCTCTGCTGCTGCCGCCTCCTCCTTGCCCTGGGCGTGCTGGGCTCTGAGTCTGCAGATAGCCTGCACCAGCATCTCCGCCAGCATCTGGCACATAGTAGGGACTTTGTGACTAGTTCTGGATGGCAATGAACCAATCAAGGGGATGGACGTGGCTGCCCTGCAGAGGGTATCAGCCTCAGTCTGTGGCTGAGGTCCAGGGGAGAGGGGCAGTTAAATAGGGGCTGGTCCCCCGCTGGAGGACGGGGTGGCAGTGACATGGGCCCAGGTTCGCTGGCATCTTGGGTGGGGGTCGGAGTAAATGGCATGTGGTATGCCAGGGCCTGGGGAGGGATGGGTGGTGCCCCAGGGATGCTCTGGGCCCACGGAGGCAGGGGATCAGCCCAGCCCAGCCCAGCTTTGCCGCCATGAGGCCGTCTGAGTGCCACGAGGCTCCTCTGGCTTGGCACAGCCCAAGCCCCTCTTCCCTGGCAGCCCAGCCGTCAACCTTCCTCCCCCGCTTCCCGACCTTCCCGGCTGCCCAGAACCAATGGGTTAATTAGATAACGGAGCCTTTGATTAGCGGGGGAGGGGGAGGCCTCCGGCAGGCAGGGAGGGGGCGAGGAGGAGGAGGAGGCCCTCCCCTGGCAGAGCAGGAGGAAGGAGGGAGGGGGCGGGGAGGAGGGACGAGCACAGCTTGGCTCTGCACTGCCGTGTGACTAGAAATTGTAATCACGGAGAAAGAGGAGAGACAGCGGGGAGAGACCAGGACAGACAGACGGACAGGCCTGACCGAGCCCGGCTCCCGCTAGGAGAGGGCGCTCGGGGTGCAGCCAGAGCGGGGGATAGATGGAGGAAAAAGAGAGGGGGCCCCGGCGGTCCCAGGGGGGCCGAGACAGTGACGGGGGAGCCTGAGGAGGGGGCCGGAGCCGGGCGGGGACGAGCGGGGCCAGGAGAGAGCCAGCCAGGTCCGCGGTGCGGAGGAAGAGGCCGCGGCGGAGAGGAGCAGGGCAGGCGCGGGGTGGAAGGAGACCCGGCTGCCAGCGGGGAGGGGGCAGAGGACTGCTGCAGTGGCCAGGGACGGCCTTCCCCAGGGGCAGGAAGGGCGACAGGCCGGGGGGGGGGGGCGCAGGGAGACCCAAGAAGCCCCTGCGCCCCCCCCCCCCAGCAGCACCTCGCCGGGAAGCCCTGGAGAGCTGGGGAGGCAGCGCCCGGCCTGCTGGAGGCATGTGCAGGGGGGGCCTGGGGCTCAGAGAGAGGCCCAGCGGAAGCCAAGCCACCAGGGTGAGTGTCCCTCAGCCAGCGCTGCGGGAGGGAGACAAGGACGGAGATGGAGGAGGGCAAAGCCGAGGAGGGGAGGGAGGCTGAGCCTCTGCAGAAGCCGCGATGGGGGATGCGGCCGGCAGCGGGAGACAGACGCGGAGGTAGACACACAGCAGCGCAGGCCCGGAGGACCGGGTGGGTGCCAAGGCTGCCGGGCCCTGTGGGGCCCTCAGCCTCAAACCCTGGCCCTGTTGCACTGTGCCAGCTCCTTGGCTAGGAGGGCGTGGGTGGGTCATTACCAGATTTTAGCGGGTGGGGACGGTGGACCCAGGACGAGGAGCATGAACCTCCCTGGTCACATGCGGGAACAAAGACCCTGCCGCTCACACAGACACGCGGCCACAGACACACACAGACACACGCAGAGCCCGGTGGGGTGGCTCCGGTACAGCCCGCTCCCCTGGGCTCTGCCTCTGTGTACAGCTCCTGCTTTCTCACGTGCACTCGGACACGCACACGCATTGCTATCTGGGGTAAAATGGTCTTGGACACTGCAGAAGGAGGTGTGGATGTGCCTCTGTGTGTGTGTGTGAGTGTGTGCGTGCGCGCGCTGCACCTGCGTGTGCCGGGTGGCCCTGCGTCCCTGGATCTGAGAGTCTGCCTTCGAGGGCGTGCCCTGTCACTGCCGTGAGTGTGCGTGGGTGGTGTTGTGGTGACCTGGAACCGCTGTCTCTGGTGGACGCTCCGGGGCTGTGTTGTAGCAGCTTGCTGTGTGGGTGCTTTAGTGTGTATTCGGGACACTGAGTTGGAAGCCCAGGGCCCTGCGCTGGCCAGCTCCATTCCTCTCCCAGTGACTCTGCCCTGCCTGTAAACTTGGTTTCCTCCTGCCGATATGATGAGGCCGAGGGGCCAGGAGCACTTGGTGCAGACAGGCTGGCCCCGGGTTTGTGGCCACTACTGTTATTCCAGGCATCGTTGTTATTGTCCCCCAAGCCCCTCCCCCCATCTTATGGAGATGAGGAGGGTAGATTGAGGAGGTGCAGCAGAGACTTCTCAGAAGACACAACTCCCCTTCTGAAACTCAGGCGCAGTCCCCAGGCACCCACCCCGGTCCCCACCAGCTCCCAGCACCGTCTGTCCTGCGGCAGCTGCTGGCCCAGGTCCCACGGAGGCTCTCCTCGGCCTGGAGCACCTGCAATCTCAGGGTACAGGTGGGCTGCAGGGTGCCTCCCAGTTGTGCCACCACCCCAGGTCTCACTAGAGCCCCCATCTGTCCACCCATCAGCCCAGTGGACATATTCCCTCATCCCTCCAGTTCTGATCTGCCCCAGGCTCCTGCGCTGCTGTGGGGTCCACAGGACCTGGGCAGGTGAGGGCCACCTAGGGGTGTCCCCATGGTTGGCGAGGATGCTAGCACTCCTGTGAGGGGAAGTGAAGGGAAGGAGAGAGGGGCCAGGACCGATTCCCCAGGGCCCCGGCAGGTCCACGCTGCAGCCTTGGCCTCTGTCCACCTTTGCCTCAGCGGTTGGGGTCTCAGTCCATCTCCACCTGTGCATCTACCTTTCTAACACCAGGCGGAGACCTGTGCTTTGAATCTGGCTGTTTTCCATTTACTGGCGGAGTGACCTCGGGCAAGCCGCCTCCTCCCCACCTCAGTTTCCCTCTCCTCAGAATGGGTGTCGAGTCTCCCCACACGGAAAGGATGAGGTGGCAGCCTGCAGCTGCCGCCAGCATGTCTCCCTCTCCGCCACTTTGCGTTGAGCCCTGGGAAGGGAGGCAGTGCCCGTGCTGCCTGGGTGGTGGTGAGCCCCAGGCCAACCTGTCCCTTACTGAATCTCGCCTCTTTCCTCTCGCAGCCCCCCAGCGGCCACGCGGAGCATGAGCATTGAGGATGGCGTGTGCCCGCGGCTCCCTGTGCCCCCCGCTGCCGCCCGGTAGGATGTCCTGGCCCCACGGGGCACTGCTTTTCCTCTGGCTCTTCTCCCCACCCCTGGGGGCCGGCGGGGGCGGCGTGGCCATCACATCAGCTGCTGGAGGGGGCTCCCCGCCGGCCACCTCCTGCCCCGCGGCCTGCTCCTGCAGCAACCAGGCCAGCAGGGTGATCTGCACGCGGAGAGAGCTGGCTGAGGTCCCAGCCAGCATCCCTGTCAACACGCGGTACCTGAACCTGCAGGAGAACGGCATCCAGGTGAGCCCGGCGGCCAACGGCAGGTTGGGCGGTGGTGGGAGGAAGCGCAGGTGGAGCTGGGGGAGGCGCAGGTGGCCGCCAGCCCCTCTTCTCTGGCCAGTTGCAGCTTCCCTCACAGTCTTCACTGCCCACCCCTGTGCACACGTGGGAGGTCCTTTGCGTCCCATTTACTAGAGCTGGCTGGGGGTGGAGCCAAAGCCAGGTGGGTTTTCCTGGGGCTGTGCCCGCCCCCCCATGGGACGCCGGAGTCCCCCACCCGGCCGGCCGAGCTCCTGAGCCACCTGTGCGCGACCCTTCCGCAGGGGCCTCTGCGCTGCGCGCCCGGGGTGGGATTGGGCTGAGGTGGCCTGAGCGGAGGCCAGTTTCTGCCTCCCGAAAGGGAGGGGAGACCCTGCCTGAGGGCTGGCCTGGGGCGGCGGCCACATACTTGTCAAAGATTTGCATTTGGTGCTGGCGCCTGGCCAGCAGACCTGGACGAAAGTTCTTCCTGTTGTCATTTGCTGTGCAGAGCAATGCTCGGGTCCCCACCTCCCGGAGTTGGTGTGCGGCTGGAGAACCCGCGCTGTTGGGCACGCGGCTGGTGCTCCGAATGGGGCTGTTGCCATTTGATTAATTGCGATTGTGGTTAAGATGGGCCATAAACGGTGCCTTGGGGCTGAGCGGCGCTTTCCTACAGCGGGTTTCTCAGCCTCCGCTCTCCTGGCGCTTGCTTGGGTCCAGATTATCCTTTATCGCGAGGTGGGGGTGCGGCTGTCCTATGCACTGTAGGGTGTTCATCCCTGGCCACTAGATGCCAGCAGCACCCTGCCCTCAGTTCTAGAACTGTCTCCAGCCTCTGCCAGGAATTCCCACCCCTGGCTGGGAACCACTGTATCAAGGGCATTTGGTGAGTCGCCTACCTTCTCCCACCCTGCTCATAAACTGGGGAGAAGAGGGCTCCCATGCCAAAGGGTCAGCAGCCCCCATCTGACTGTCTGGGAGAGTCAGACTCAGGGATAAAGGAGGCAGTCCTTCCTGGGGGCTGTGGTACCAGGACCAGGCAGAACCAGGGCCCAGAAACCTGAGACCCATCACAGCCCGAGGCTGAGGAACTGTCTTCCAGGACAGAAGGCCCCACCAGCTGCCTCCTGGAACAGGTTATAGCTACAGGTTAAGTTCGCCTCCTCTGCTCTATGTGTTGAACCCACCCCATCCCGCCAGCTTAGCCTCATCTGAGCTACCTGTGTCTCCCTCACCAGGCACCTGCCGCGTTCTCTGCCCTGCATGCCCCCCATTTATTTATGTGACATTCAGCAGACACCCCAGCACTGACTGCCAAGCCTGGTCTAGGCAATGACCAGCACAGGCCAAGCCCAGCCCTGCCCTGGGCCTCTCACACTCCGGAAGGGAAGAGAGGATCCGCCAATGGCGGACGCCCTAGAGTAGAGGAAGCAGAGATGAGGACCCTGGGGGCCTCCGCGGGCAGCAGAGGTCAAGTCCTAAGCCAGCAGCCAAGGCCACACAGGTACCTCTGGAAAAACCTGCCCTGGATTCTCCTTGGAGAGCCCAGTGGGTAGCTCGGTCCCACAGACACCTGCTGAGTGGCCCCCATGAACCCGAGTGCATTCTTCATAAGTCACACATGGGTCCATTGCATCGCAAAGCACCCACCAAAAGGGACATTGTTAAAGGATAGGAACCTCATGTCTTCATCTCCCCCCATCCGGGGTTCTCACTGCAGACCACAGAGAGGAGAGTGTGGACCCAGAGCGCGAGTGGGCACTGGCACGTGGTCAGTGGCCTGGGCCTCCCTTAGAGGACAGCAGGAGTGGGACATCTCCAGGGCAAGATCATTAAAAAGTCTCAGTGTTTCCAAGGGGAAACAAGAAAAACCATCACTGCAGTCCGCCACCTCGCTATAAATAACCTCCATTTACGCTCCGGCTTAATACCTTTCTGGCTCTTTCCTATGCATCTGTAAATGCATTTTAATTATTTATTAAATAATTTGAATACAAATTAATTTAGAAAGATGAGAAAATACACCCAAGGAAGTAAAAACACAGACAAAAGCCAGCTGTCCCTGCACAGCACGGGCGAGCGGCCCACTGCAGTCTCCATGCGCAGCGCGTCCTCGGCAGGTTAACCCGGGACTGTTGGCTTTCTTTCTTTTTAAATTGAGCTGGGCATGGTGGTGCACACTGTGCTCCCAGTGACTCGGGAGTTCATGCAGGAGGACTGAATGTTGGAGGCCAGCATGGGCGCCCTAGTGAGACCCTGTCTCAAAATGGAAAGGGCTGGGGATGCAGCTTAGCGGAAGAGCACTTGCCTAGAATCCTAGAATGTGTGAGGCCCTGGGTTGGATCCCCAGAACAAAAATAAAAAGAAAAGAAAGAAAGAAAAGGAAAGAAAAATCGAATCACTATTTCTGAAACTGGCTTTTGGCACATAATAGCATCACCATGAATATCTTTCTCTGTGGCACTAAATATTCTCTGTTGTCATTTTAAATGACTGCATCGTATTCCAGTGCATGGGCGTCCTGTCGTTAAAGAGGGACTCATTAAATGACAGGATGCCCAAGTGCTAGAAAACGACAGTCATTGAAAACAGCGCCAGAGAGGACCAGAGCGCTGCCGCTGCCTGTGCAGCTCCGGGCTGAGCCACCCCGCCGTCAGGGGCTTGTGCTCTTTGTCTGGCCCTCTGGATCCTGCCCTTGGGATAAATTCCTAGAAGTAGACTGCTGGGTCAGGGGGATCAGAGGAGGGTTACCCCTGAGTCTGCGTCTTACTCACCCGCACGTCCGCCCCCACCTCCCCACACACCCGGGCAGGCACCAGAGCATCCGCAGAGACAAGCGGAATCCTGGAGACTCCAGAGCCTCCGTGTTGCCTGGTTACCTGCCTGTCACCTGGTTCCTCAACTGCACCATCACCTCCATGAGGACAGGGACCTCATGCTGTTCCCTGCTGTGTCCCCAGCACCTGGCACAGAGCCTTAGGCGTTTAGCAGATGCTTGTGGTGAAGGGAAGGTGAGCTTGAGGGCTCCTGTCCTGGCCCCTGGCAGAGGCCTGGAGCCATCTTTCTGGGGGGTCCCCGCAGTGCCCTCCCCGGAGAACCTGGGGCAGCTCAGAGGTCCCCATCACCTGCTCCCATCACTCTGGCCTGGGTGTAGTACAGGCAGCAAAGACCCCAGCAAGCTCACAGAGAGGGGGTACACCAAGGCAGGCCTGTCCTCTCTCTGGGCTTGCCACCTGGGGACAGAGGGGGTTAAAATGCCCTCCTGTCACATGGCAGGGGTGGTAGGTAGTGTCCACACGTGGAATGGGGGATTTATCTCATGATTTGTGTTTCCCTGCTGGGACTGAACCCAGAGGATTGCTTTTACATCAGCAATGGTTCATGGGCCCCCAGTTGTTTTTGAGACGGGTGGGGCCTCAAAAGCCCAGACCCTCCAGAGATGAAGCCCTCTAAGCCGAGGGACTGTCCTGTCCTCACTTCCCAGTCCCAGCGCCACTCAGGCTGGTCACATGCTGCCAGGCCTTGCAGGAGCTGGGGCGGGAGCAGTGGGCAGGCCGGCTGGGTGCAAGGTGCGCCCGGCAGGCACCTCCCTCCCCGCCCTCCCCCTCCCCAGCCGGCGTCCTGAAGCGTTGACCCTGGTCTTCCTGCTGTGTGTGCTCTTGCGAAATGCTCCTTGTTGCTTTGTGTGCCTGTATTTTTAATTTATGCAAATGAAGCTGTGTTATGGATGGCCTTCTTTGTCTCACCATTCCACTGGACCTGAGCTTTTGAGAGCCCTGCATGTGGCTGCATTGTGTCCCCTCGGTGGCCTCAACTGTGGCAGAGTTCCCCTTGATGAGCGCCTGCCCTCCCCCAGCTTCCCCACCACAGAGCCTCACCAGGACCCCCGGGAGCCAGTGATGATTTCTCTGGATATGTCCCCAGGGGAAATTGCTGGGTCATTGGATATCCACGTACTTAATTAAACTAAGTACCCCTGGGTCCACCTGAGGCTTTCCCTGGCTGCCCTGGGTCCCTCCTGGGGTCCGGCACGAGGTCAGATGGCAAGTACGGATCCATCCTAAGAAACAACTCAGCCCAACCCACAGAGAGAGTTTGAGGGAGTTCTGTTAAGGAGCCTGGCGGCCGGCACCTAGACGCAGCCTCAGTCCCGGGAGCTGCTTGGTGGGCTGCGGTACACTTACCATGGGAACGCGGGGCCCCTGAGGTGGAGCGCAGCAGGCCTTGGAGAACAGCAGTGCTGCAAAGGAAAGGCAGCCAGCCTGCAGGACCAAGCAGGTGCTGGTGGCTTTGCAGTTACCCATTAGCGAGACGTTTTCCAAGCAACAGATCCCCTCAGGCAGCATGAAATCTGGAGTTTTTGACTGGAAGGACATTTCCCAGTTAGAGGAAGAAAATGGTGTGGGGAGAAGGGCCCCCTCCGGAGGTCAAGGACAGCCCCCTGCGGGAGGCCGTGGGGTGGGAGGGAGCAGGCGCCCTCTGCTGCCAGTTCCCAGGCTCCCAGGACTTTGGTCTAACTGCAGCCTCTCCAGCTTCCATCCCAAGTGTGTCTCCTCTCCCACGTCTGTGCCCTCAGGAGCAGCGTCCAGGGCCCGGGAATCCTCACCACCTCTCTCAGCCTCAGCTTCCACACTGGTCCATACTCCCCCAAGCGGGTTTCCGATTTACTTTTTCCTCTCTGTGTAACAGAGAGAACGTGACATTAAATGACCTCCTCAGAAGATAGTCACAAAAGGAATAGTCCTGTAGATGCCACCCAGGGCAAGAAGTGGAACATAGGGCCGCACAGGCTATGATCCCAGCGGGAGGCTGAGGCAGGAGGGTGGCAAGCTCAAGGCCAGCCTAGGCAGCTTAGCGAGACTCTGACTCCAAATAAAGTATAAAAAGGGCTGGGGGTGCAGCTCGGTGGTAGTGCACCCCGGGGTTCAATCCCTGGTACAAAAATAATGGCGGAGGGGCTGGCCCGTGCTGGGTGACTCGGTGGGGTCATGGTGCAGGGCAGCTGCTGAGATGACTGATGAGCATGAGTGGCCAGCCTCTGGTGAGCTCCTGGCCATACCCCAGGGCCTGTGGTCCCGAGCTATGATCACTGTGTCCGTCTCAGTTGCCACTGACCCTACCTCAGACCCTACCTCAGCACTGAGCCCACACCTTGCAGGTGCCCAGAATTTGACCGTCAGGATAACGAATGTGCAGAACAGCTTCCCATCTGGCAAAACCATCTGGCCTCCCAGCCAGGGATGGTCCCAGAAGGTGGCAGGAATATCACCCCCACTTCCCCTCTGAGCAGACTGAGGTCCTGAGAGGCTCGAGACCTCTGTTCTCCCCTCCACGAATGAAGTCAAGGCTTCCAGTCACTCCCGGGTCCTTTATCCAGCACAACTGTATCAGGTTCCTGCTGCCCCAGGAGCGGGAGGGAGGCGGGTCCCAGCACAGCTCCAAGCAAACCTCGGGTTCCCCAGTGAGTGTCAGCCTCAGATTCCCTTCTTGTCCCCATTTTATAGATAAGGAAACGGAGGCACAGGAGAGTAAGGCTCTTGCACAGAATGCAGAACACTCGGTGATCACCGCGTGTGAGCAGGGCCTAGCCCAGGCGGGCTGGCTGCAGAAGCGGCTTCTCCTAGTTCACGCCTGTCCCAAGCTCCAGGTGACTTGACAACAGGAGTGGAACTGAGTCCTGGCACTCCCTACCCCACAGCCCTGACCTGCCAGTGCCCCTGCCAGGGGCCACACCCTCTGCTCACAGGGGACTCCCTTCCCCAGCTGTCCGGCCTCCATCCTGGCTCCGCCTCCCTCAAGGGCAAGCTCTCCTCTGCCCCAGATGCCCTCCAGGGGACTGGCCTCAGTCCACAGCCACAGCCCCACCACCCCTGCCTCATGGGCCTCTTCCTCCCTTATCTGACCAGCCCCCACGGGTCCATCTGCAGCATCCAGCTCAGCCCTGGGCTCATTTATGGAGCACCTACTGTTCCAGGCACCACTCTAGGCCCAGTGGGTGGACAGGCACAGACCCTTGCCCACATGCCACCAGTGGAGAGAGAGTAGAGGAGGTGAATGGGAGCCGTCCCTGCACTGGCGGCAGGGAGGCCACGGCCAGGGAAGGTGCCTGGGAGGGAGGCGCCTGAAGGGCTGAGCCTCCACCCCCGGTGGCAGAGGCCAGTTGCCAGCCCTGCTCAGGCGTAGCAGCCGCACCTAGCCCTCGGCGTCCTCTGGCTTGGACCTCGTTGCCTGGCGTTGCGCCAAGCTCAGTTCCTGTCTGGGCTCCTCCAGGGGAAACATAAGCCAGACCTGGTACCTAGGACAGGGCTAGCCCCCGAGGGCTCACAAGGCAACTCAGGGGTTCTGAGTGGGAGGAGGGAGGGAGGGAGGGAGGGAGGGGGAGGGGCAGCTTGCCATCCAGCACCACAGTGGCCCCGCGAGGCTGGGGGCACATCCCTCTTGAAGGAGGAGGCACAAATCCCTTATCTCAGGACAAAGAGGAGACAGGAGAAGTCCAAGTCCTCATAAAAATGGTTGGAGTGAAAAAACAATGATATATTTAAATTTTGAATATAAAAATTCGAGGGGGAAAAAACACCCAGTAAGCTTACTAGACTTTTGTTATGGGTTCATTACATTCAAAACACATAGAAACAATTCCTCTTGATAGCATTAAGATGAACAAGCCACTTAATCATTTTCCTTCCACAGTTAAATTTTTAATAAAGAATTTCTTGACAGTTTATTTTCTTAAAAGCCCCAGCAGAACACAGTGGGATTTTTTTTTTTCCAGTTCTCATGACTGAAATAGAAAGTCCCTGAAAGAGGCCAAGTTGCAGGAAAGAAGAGTGGGGAACAGGCCCCACGGGGGGGTAGGGGGAGGCCACTCATGGCCACACCCCTCCCCTGAATCCTGCCTGCATCCTTGACCCTGGTCCAGGTGGGGTGAGCCCAGCAAATGGGGACTGAGGGACCTTGGAGGTGTGGGCAGCAGGTGACTGTCCCCCAGGCCCCTGACCTGGCTCCTCTGCTGTGTGCCAGAACATTGCCATCCTCCTTAGGCCAGATGTTGGGGTGGGGGACAGGTGTCAGTCACCATGTGACCCTGCCCTGGCCTCAGATCATCTGCTCTGGGGTATTTCTGTGCCTTGGGGAACCCCAGGCCTGCCTCCCCCACAGCCAGGCAGCTCCGCAGCCTGCTTACACCATCCCCGGGAAGGTATCATCTGCACAAGTGCCGTGGGCTCTGGGAAGGTAGGCCTGTGTCTGCCCTGCTCCCAGCCGGACCCCCAGAGCCCAGCACAGCACCTGACGCATGGCAGCTCTTAAAGAAAACCCTGGCAAATGATCACTTGCCATGGCTGAGCAAGTGGGCGCCACACTCTAGGCATGCATGAGACCCATCACAGCCCAGCTGTTTAGGACGGTAGATGGGATGGAGACCCCACGTCTGGATTCAGGAGAAACAGACTTTGAGTCCTGGCTTGGAGCTCAGGAGAACAAGGGACTTTACCTCTATGAACCTCAGCAGTTAGACCATCAAATACAGGCAAGTGGGCAGGGGCACATGGTTGATAACCCCCACGTGACAGAATTTCCACAGGATTAATGAGATCATGACCTCAGAGCATTTAGCACAGTCTGACACATAATAGGCACCTAGCAAATAGTGATTCCCTTTTTCACTTTACTGGGAAACTGACCTGGGTGGCTCTTTGTTTTACAGTCAGGCTTGTATTATTTGAGAGCAGAAGAATTGAATTGACAAGCTTTGCTTTTTAGGAATGCATGTTAAATTTTAAAGATAACCACTGAAAATAGAGAAAATATATAACTTCTGAAACCATAGAGAGAGGAAATGGAATCAGAAGAAATTCAAACAAAACAAAATATGACAAGAAAGAGGAAAGACTAGGTTATAAAAATCAGAAATAGAAAGCAAAAAATAATATTATAAGAATAATTCCAAATATAGTATAGTAATTACAACAAATGTAAATGGACTAAACTTCCAGTTAAAAGGCAGAGATTTTCAGACCAAATTAAAAACAAAATCCTAATTAAAAGATGAGAATGAATGATGAAAGTAGAAATGATACATACAGCTGAAAGAAAGGCAGTGTTGCTTTCATAATCTCAGACATGTAGACTTTAAGGCAAAAGGCAGACAGATTAGGAACCAGAACATTAGCACTTTCCCACTCCCAAGTTCTGCCACTGAGGATTTTGATGTCATTGTCCAGGCCAAAATGTGTGCAGGCACATCAATCAGCACAACTGAGTGTCCTCCAGTAAGAGCCAAAAAATCTGACAAGAACAATACAGAGGAGGAAAAGTTTATTTGAGGCTTATAGTTTCAGAGGTCTCAGTCCATGGATGGCCAACTCCACTGCTCTGGGCCTGAGGTGAAGCAGAACATCATGCAAAAAGAGTGTGGTGGAGGAAAGCAGCTCAGGATGTGGCAATCATGAAGCAGAGAGAGTGAGCTCCACTCACCAGGGATGACACATGAACCCCGGGGACACCCTCTCAGTGGCCTACCTCTTCCAGTCACACCCCACCTGCCAGTTGTGCCCAGCTGGACTAAAGCTCCGATTGGGCTGAGGCTCTCACAACACAGTCATTCCACCTCTGAACTTCCTTGCATTGTCTCACACTTGAGCTTCTGGGGGACACCTCACAGCTAAGCCATACCACAGTGAAGAAAAGGCTGGAGTGACAATCACAGAACACCTAACCCAGCCTGACATTCGCCACCTGTGCTCAGTGCACTCACAGGAACCAAGCCCTGCACCAACTAAGTCTCCCAGAGTAGTCTGCGTCTCCAGAGCAGTGCTGCAGGGTGACACTGTGACACCCTTCCACAGTGCCTTCACTCATCCATAAGCAGTGGATGCCTGAGGGAACAGAGCCCTTTGGACTAGACCAGGAGATGAAAGGGAAAGGCAGAGGGAACAGTGTGTGCGAAGGCGGAAGACCCAGCGAGATGGCCCAGGAACTGGCACCGCCTGTGGGGTATCTGAAGTGAGGAACTGCAAGTGAGGGGCCATTCCGAGGGAAGGGAGAGAAGGGCAGACGCCAGTCAGGCAGGGCTCCCTGGGAGCACTGGGGAACTCTGGAGGGGTCCAGAGGAGGGTAGAGTCAGGGTCAGCTCTGGGGATTGCAAGACCCCCAAGGCAGACTGGAGGGAAGAGACCAGAGGCCAGGCAGGAGGCTGAAGGCAGGGTCCAGGGGCAGAGGATGGATCTGAGCTGGGCTGTGGAGGTGAAGAGATGGAGGCCTGCAGACCTCCCAAAGAGGCAGCAGGGGCAGGCCTGGTGGCTGACCCGACGCTCGGGGCTGCAGAGCAGCTTGGGACTGAGAACGTGGGCTGGAGAGGACTCACTGAGAACAGGCGGCCTGGAAGGAGGAAGGGGCAGGAGCAGGGCGCATGTGCTTGCTGGGAACTGGGGAGGACCTGGTCCACCGAGTGTGACCCAGACCCAGGGAGGGGTAACTGGCTTCCAGGGAGCCCTTGCTGGCACCTGGACCAGTAACGGCTTTGCTCTCAATTTTTCTGTCCAGACTCTTGGGTCCAACCTTTAAAAAGTCTGCCTTGTCCCTCCCAGGTGATGGGCCTGACCAGAAGCTGCTCCTCGTATCACTGATCTCCTGGTGTCATTACCATTAACAGCAGCAGTAACTGAGCACCTGATTTATTCATCGCGGGGCTTCCCAGGGTGGGGGAAGGCATCCTGCGCAGGCTCCCGGGGTTGGGGACCCAGAGCAAGCGGAGCAAGGCGGCTCTCCAGGCCCAACTTCATAGAACTTCAACACGCATGTGCCGGGGAGGAGGCGGGCAGGTTCCTGCTGAACTGGATCATGAGATTTCTGTTGCTCAGCATCCCATGGAACAAGCCTACAAGGGAATGGGCTATGAGAAGCCCCCAGCTGGGTCTGCCTGAGATATTCTCACTAAGGGGTAAACAGGACCAGGGCAGAGCTGGGGTCCCTAAGCTCAAAAACGGAGACTCTCAGGCCCCACTTGGCCTTCCCAAGAGATGCCCACTGCGCCACCTCTCACTCAGGCACAGCCATGGCCAGCTGGGGACTTTCACCAACCCTCAGGACCCACCGGCTTCCTGAGTATCCCACCCAGCACAGGGGTCACTGTTAGAAATTAGAAAAAGCAGAAATGCACTAAGGAAAATAAAGACCACCCTCTCAATTCAACTCCTTGCCCAAAAGTGGGCACAGCCCTGGGCCTGAATTCCATAAAGTCACATTATGTTTTTAAGCATATTTCATGAATCAGAAAATGCTCATGGTATAATGTTATTAGGGAGAAATGTAGGACCCTGAAAAGTATATTACATCTTCAACATTTTCTGAAAAAAAATTTTTTTGGAAAACATATCCCAGCACAGAAAATAGACTGGCAGAAGGTTTATACCAATCAGATAATATGTGTTAATTCTCTTGAGTGATTTTTCTTATAATTTTTCCCTCAAGTGATCACATATGACGTTTTCAGCAGAGGAGAAAGGCACATGAAAGTGACTACTTGGTACCCTGCCCGCGCTTGGCCCACGGGAGACTTCGACCAGCGCCTTTCGCAGTGGGCTCTGGACCCGCCGTCCCTCCTGGTCTGTGTTTCTGTCTTAGCCAGATTCCACTCACTGTGCCCCTAAACCACTGAGCGGGACCTGAGGGTTGCAAAGTTTTAAGGGCCTCAATATATCTCCTGTCCCTCTTTTACCCCGGGGGCAGCAAAGAATCCTTCAGCAGGCAAGTGCCAGGCTGTTTTCCATGTCCTCGGGAAATCTGGTTTCTGCGTCAATCAGGACCCCCTGAGCTGGGGGTGCAGCTCAGGGACAGAAGGCAGGCGACATGCTGGAGGCCCTGGTTCCACCCCCAGCACTAAAGGGGGGATGGCGGGTGGGTTGTTCCAAAAGGGGCTGTTTTCAGATCCACACCACGAGTGCCTGGGAGCTACCCCACGCCGGTGGCCCAGAGGCGGCCCTTCTCCTTACTGGAGGGGCCTAGATTCTGGTGGGTGAGACCGAAGTAGCAGCCAGCTCGGCACAGATGGGGGCCCAGAGTTGGGGTTCCCTGACCAGACTGGGGTGGGCAGATGGGACCAAGTGGGGGCAGGACATCCTCTGGAGCAGGTAACACTGGAGCCGGGTGTCAAGGGAGCGGGAGATAGCCAGAAAAGGTGGTAGAGGGAGCAGCAGGGCCGGGGGTGGGCGGAGCGAGTTTGCTGTGTTCAGGGAGCGGCTAGGACAGGAGAGGGAGGGAACATTGCGGGAGAGGAGGGGAGGGTCCTCCAGGAACAGCTGCGCCAGGGCAGGTGCCGTCTCCAGGCATCCTGGCGTCGGTGTGCAGCAGTGTAGGGTGGGTTTGCACCAGGAATGATGGGGAGGCCCGGGAGGGCTGGGGGCAAGGAGCGTCAGGGGATCTTAAGGTAAAACAGACTCCTCTGTTGCCGTGGGGATGGAGAGGCTGCGATGTAGCGGGAATCACAGGCCCAGGAACAGGCAGGGGACTGACGGGCCTGGGCGCACCGGGATGGATCCGGCCTACGCTGCTGATTTTCAGCGAAGCAGTAAGGGTCTCCCTCCGTAGGTGGCGCGGTGCATGCGGCTTGGGGTCAGAAAGGCCCAGGGCTCAAATCTCAAGGGCATGGTACTGGATACTACACGCCAATAAAATGATAACAATAACGACGTGATGAGAGGCGCCGCCCCGCTCTGGCACTCCGACCCCACTTCATCTTCCTCCCTGCGCCCCAAGGGGCTTCCATCAGCTTCCCTTTGCCTCAGGAGGGAACCCCGAGGCACCGAGGGCTCAAGTGACAGGTCCTACAGCCAAGAAGAGGGAGGCAGGATGTGAACAGGGCTCTGCTACTCCAGTCACACCCGCGGCCTCAGTTTCCAAATCCGTGGAATGGGAATAGTGGTGCTGCGAGTGGCAGGTGGCACAGCCAGGTAGGGACGGGCACAGACTGGCCAGCCCTGCCCTGGCTGCCGACCAGCTAGCCGTTTCTGTGGACCTCTGCTTCCTCCCTTCTAAAGCGGGATGGTCTTAGTCCTTGTTCTTAGGGCCGCTGGAGGATAAGGCACAACTGTATTCATAAAGCATCATGGGGCGTGGGGCGCAGAGAAGGCTCCTGGGAAACCTGCGTCATCTATACTTGGGCGTGAACTGCACGCGACCCACAGAAGGTGCAAAACATGCCGGATTTTGGAACGCAAGCGTCTCATCCATAAGTTTCCATCGTGATAACATGGGCAAAAGGATGTTTTTGGTACATTGGATTAAATAAATGTATTAGTATAATCGTTTTAATAATGTGTCAATTTAAAAATCAAAAACACTTGATTTCACCTGTTTAGTTTTTTGGTTTTTTTTTTTTTTTTAACATATGGATCTAGGAAATCTAGGAAATGCCCACGTGGTTCACATGGTATTTCTACCCGCCCCGTGGGTGGAAGTAGTGCCCGCTATCCTCATTCTGTGACTGGCTTTGCCAAGAATGTTACATTTCTTATGCTGAATGCCCTTCAGGTATAGCTTTTTTTCTCTAGCTTTTTTTTTTTTTTTTTTTTTTTTTGGTTTTGTTTTTATTCCTGCTTTTTATAAAAGTAATTTTTGTTCATTGGGGGGGGGAATAACAAAAGAAAAAAATTGCCTATAATCTGCAACAGCTGGAGTTGAGTACTCAGAACAGCTTGGAGGATTTCCTCCCAGGCTCTTTTGGCACATGTAGACAGATACCTAATTTTTGGTTTTATGAAGTTGTGATTATGCAGTATGCTATCTGGAGCTCCCCATCCTCACCCCTCAATATTGTAGACAAGCATCCGATGTCATTAGGCTTCAAACATGTGATCTAATGGCTGTGCGGCCTTCTGTTTCTCAGTGTATCCTGTGGGACTGCCCACCATGCCCCAGTTCTGTGATCCCCAGTCCCAGTCCCTACAAGTGGTAGCCAAGGTCAGGAGCTAAGAGCTTGGATACTGGTACCAGGTCTAGTGGCAAGTCTACCATTCCCTTCTGTGTAGACTTGGACAAGTCAATGAACCTCTCTGTGTGCCTCATTCATAATCCCTCAAGTGAAAACATTTGAGGCCAGATGTGTTTTGGCACTCTCATATTAGAAAGGTGGTAATATACAGCATATATTTTATAAAATCTTAGTGTTCTTATACTCCTGATCAAATATGGAAATGTTTCTATAGTGAAATGTTTCAGTAGTCAAGTGAGATCAATAAAAGTTTTAAATAAACCAGGTGCTGTGGTGCACGCCTACAATTCCAGCTACTCCAGAAGCTTAGGTGGGAGGATCACAAGTTCAAGGTCAGCCTGGCAACCTAGTGAGACCCTGTCTTAAAATTTAAAATTGAAAGGACTGGGGATGTAGCTCAGTGCATGGGGCCCTGGGTTTCATCCCAGCACTGCAGTTCTAAATAAAGAAACAAACCAAATAGTCTCACATGGAGTTTGGCATCAACATTATGAAAAATCTGGCTTTCAAGGCTTTATGAATTTTGTCATTGCAAAGTAAGGACTCCTAATAGTACCTACCTATGGCATAGGGTCGTTAAGAGGGTTAAATGAGATATTACCCATATATAACATGTATATTACAAAGCACTATATATATTATATATAGTGTATATATACTATATATTATATATAGTATACATACCATATATACATTTATATAGTATACTATTTATACTATATATTATATATAGTATAAGTACTATACATAGTACTTATATATTTTCAAGGCTTGTTAGCTACTAGTATTCCTATTCTTGACTTTTATTATTTTTTACAATAAGCATAATTTACATATAATAAGGGACCCCATTCTAAGTGTACTGTTGGCGAGTTTTGTCAGTTGCGTTCATCCACATAACCACCACCCCAACAGACATTTCCATCGCCCCTGAATGTTCCCTCATGTCCCTTCCCAGCCTGCCCTCACCCCACGCCCTCCAGGAGACACCCACTGGGGACCCCTGGAGCGTGGCATCAGGCCTCCGGATAGCTGGTGGAGCTTCCGCTGCTCGGCTTAAGGCTGGAGGGAGCGTGGGGGGCGCGGTTCCTTCCTTGCAGGGGAGAGGTAGGGCTCTGTTGTGGAGCCAAACCACCGAGCTTGTTGTTCACCCGTTGGTGGACATCTGGGGTTTCCAGTCTAGGCTGTAATGAACCGAAATGCTGTGAACACCCACGCCCGACTCTTGCGTGGACATCTGTTTTCATTACTCTTGAGGAAGAGCCCGGGAGCGCAGTGGCGGGGGCGTGGCAGCAGCTTCACGTTGTCAGCAGCTATAGTCTCTTTTCCAAAGTGGTCGCATTATCTGATTCTCCCACCAGTAAACTATGAAAAATCCGGTGGTTCCACACCCCTGCCAGCACTTGGCGCCCGTGTGATGGTCACTATCACTGATCCCTTTCTCCTCCCCACCCCCAGGTGATCCGCACAGACACGTTCAAGCACCTGCGGCACCTGGAGATCCTGCAGCTGAGCAAAAACCTAGTGCGCAAGATCGAGGTGGGCGCCTTCAACGGGCTGCCCAGCCTCAACACGCTGGAGCTGTTCGACAACCGGCTTACGACGGTGCCCACGCAGGCCTTCGAGTACCTGTCCAAGCTGCGGGAGCTCTGGCTCCGCAACAACCCCATCGAGAGCATCCCCTCCTACGCCTTCAACCGCGTGCCCTCGCTGCGCCGCCTGGACCTGGGCGAACTCAAGCGGCTGGAGTACATCTCGGAGGCAGCTTTCGAGGGGTTGGTCAACCTGCGCTACCTCAACCTGGGCATGTGCAACCTCAAGGACATCCCCAACCTGACCGCCCTAGTGCGCCTGGAGGAGCTGGAGCTGTCGGGCAACCGGCTGGACCTGATCCGCCCGGGCTCCTTCCAGGGCCTCACCAGCCTGCGCAAGCTGTGGCTGATGCACGCCCAGGTGGCCACCATCGAGCGCAACGCCTTCGACGACCTCAAGTCGCTGGAGGAGCTCAACCTGTCCCACAACAACCTGATGTCGCTGCCCCACGACCTCTTCACACCCCTGCACCGCCTCGAGCGGGTGCACCTCAACCACAACCCCTGGCACTGCAACTGCGACGTGCTCTGGCTGAGCTGGTGGCTGAAGGAGACGGTGCCCAGCAATACGACGTGTTGCGCCCGCTGCCACGCGCCGGCAGGCCTCAAGGGCCGCTACATCGGTGAGCTGGACCAGTCACACTTCACCTGCTACGCACCGGTCATCGTGGAGCCGCCCACGGACCTCAATGTCACCGAGGGCATGGCCGCGGAGCTCAAGTGCCGCACGGGCACCTCCATGACCTCCGTCAACTGGCTGACGCCCAATGGCACCCTCATGACCCACGGCTCCTACCGCGTGCGCATCTCTGTCTTGCACGACGGAACGCTCAACTTCACCAACGTCACCGTGCAGGACACGGGCCAGTATACATGCATGGTGACGAACTCGGCCGGCAACACCACGGCCTCCGCCACGCTCAACGTCTCAGCGGTGGACCCCGTGGCCGCGGGGGGCGCGGGCGTGGGCGGCCCCGGGGGCGCGGGGGGCGGAGGCGGCAGTGGTGGCTACACCTACTTCACTACGGTGACCGTGGAGACCCTGGAGACACAGCCTGGAGAGGAGGCCCTGCAGCCGCGGGGGACGGAGAAGGAGCCACCCGGGCCCACGACGGACGGCGTCTGGGGAGGGGGCCGGCCCGGGGACGCGGCTGGCCCTGCCTCCTCGTCCACCACGGCGCCCGCCCCGCGCTCCTCACGGCCCACGGAGAAGGCGTTCACGGTGCCCATCACGGACGTGACGGAGAACGCCCTCAAGGACCTGGACGACGTCATGAAGACCACCAAGATCATCATCGGCTGCTTCGTGGCCATCACGTTCATGGCCGCCGTGATGCTCGTAGCCTTCTACAAGCTGCGCAAGCAGCACCAGCTCCACAAGCACCACGGGCCCACGCGCACCGTGGAGATCATCAACGTGGAGGACGAGCTGCCCGCGGCCTCGGCCGTCTCGGTGGCCGCCGCCGCGGCGGTGGCGGGCGGGGCTGGCGTGGGCGGGGACAGCCACCTGGCCCTGCCCGCCCTGGAGCGCGACCACCTCAACCACCACCACTACGTGGCGGCCGCCTTCAAGGCGCACTACAGCAGCAACCCCGGCGGTGGGGGCTGCGGGGGCAAGGGCCCGGCCGGCCTCAACTCCATCCACGAACCTCTGCTCTTCAAGAGCGGCTCCAAGGAGAACGTGCAAGAGACGCAGATCTGAGGCCGGCGGGCGGCTCGCACCCCGGCCAGACACCGGGCAGGCGGGGTCCCCGCGCGCGCCTCCGCGCCCCTCGCCCGCCCCCACCCGGCCGGGTGGCGGGAGGGGACGCGGGATCCAGGAGAAGTGGCCGAGCCCGCGCGTTTCCTCGCGCTCTGAGACCCGGTCCCGCCCGCCGCCTTCCAGGGGAGAGGAGCTTTTTTGAGGGGTGCCCTTTCCCCTTGCCCCAACGACCCTCCTTTTACGGTTCATTTTTTTGCAGTTTGACGCCTGTCCCTCCCTCCCACTCCTCCGCCCTCCAGACCCAAGAGACAGACACCGCCGGAGCCCCCAGACGCCCGGCTGCCCCCCGCGCTGAGCTCCGCCCCCCGCCGCCGGCCCGCGCGGTGGCTGGGGGTGGGGCGGCGTCCGCGCCCCAGCCCCTCGTGCCCGTAGACTCTTTTGATACTGAAGGGAGGTTTGCGTCAACGACTACCTGCTCTGTAATTACTTTAAAAAAAAAAAAAAAAAAAAAAAAAAAAACACGGAAAAAGTAAAAAAAAAGATTTTTTTTTTTTTTTTTTTTTATCATGAAAGCATGGAGGAGACCAAAACCAAAATGGATGTGGGTGGGGACCAGAATGAGGGGGTGGAACCGAAGCCTCGCAGGTCCCACCCCGCCGGCTCCTCCAGGTGGTCTTAGGCCCCTCGCCGTCACCCAGTGCACCCCGGCTGGTCCTTCTGCACACCCAGCGGCCCTTCTGAGGTCTCTGCTGGGAATTCGCACACTCGCACCCCTCAGCACAGCGGCCGACGTGGGGGCTAGGGCTGCCAAGTACCACAGGTGGGTGCTTAAAACAACAGAGCGTATTGTGTCAGTTCTGGGGGCTGCAAGTCCAGGATGAGGTGCCAGCCTTGCTTTGCAGCATCTCCCCAAGTCCTTCCCCTGTGTGGAAACATCGCCTGTCCGCTGTATGTGCCTGTGCGTGTCCAACTCTGCCCTCCACGTTGGGCCACTGTAGTCCGGGATTAGGAGCCCCACCTCCAGGGAAACCTCCGGGAAACCTGCCATCAGAGGCCACATCTGAGGTTCCAAAGGTCAGGGCTTCAACTTCTCTCCTTCTGGATGGCACAACTCAACCCACGACAGGGTCCAAATCAGAGGTGGGTCTCCACTGCAGATTCCCCCAAGCCTGCTGGGGAGTAAAGCAGGTGGCAGAAAGGGCATGTGGCTGGTGTGGGTGGGTGTGACAGGAGGGTGGCTCCAACCGCATGAGGCCTGGGGGACATCAGGGAGTTGCTGAGACAGGACAGGTGCCCGGGAAGTAGAAGGGGGCTGGACGCAGGGACACACTCTGGGGAGACATCCAGAGAGGATAAACACAGGGAAAGCAGAGCTGGCCCAGGCAGTGGGCGGCTGCTGGGCTGGGGTAGGTGACACCTTTGGGGGACGAGGTCTCCCAGGTTCAACCTCAAGAGGGCTGGAGTCCCCAGGGCTGTGGTCAAAAGTGGCAGGAGGCAGAGAGAATGAGGGCCCCTCCCCCACTGGCAGCCCAAGATGTGGACCAGGGGCAGCTGCCAAGCTCTGGCTCAGCCCCCAAGCTCTGGCTCAGCCCATTCCCCCGCTGCCCCCTTACACAGAGCCCTGAGCACCATGGGGGACCCTCCAGCCCCTGGGTGAGGCTGCTGCTGGAGGTGGGGAAGGAGGAAACCCCCACCACCCCTGTGTGCCCCAGAGCGTCTGCTCAAGGCCCTGCATTCCTGGCGCCTGCCCCCTTTCCTCTGTGCCCACAGCATCTTATCTCTTCCCCCTCCGCGGGCACTTAGAGGGAGTTCCTTCCTTATCTTCGGGGACAGCACCACCCCTGCATCAACGGTTGGGCCTGTGGCCCTGTCAGCTGTGCCTGTCTCCTCTGGATAGGTCCACCTGGGACAAGGGCCACTAGCTCTGGGTCTTTCATGCTTTCTCCAGGCCTTTTCAGTGCAGATCCTGGTTGCCATGGCAACAATGCGGTACCAGGTGGTGGGGAGGGCAGGGCGCCAGGCCTGCCGCAGCTCAGCCATCTCCAGTGCCAGGCCCGCCAGGCCAGGCACAGGGACTGGGCTGATCCCCAGGGCACTCGGGGGACTTCCAGGTCGCACAGGCTCCTCTTCTGTGATGTGCTGCTGGTGGGGAGAGGGAAGGCCAGACGGGGGAGCAGGGATACAAGAGGAGAAGGAGGAAACGGGGAGGGTGGCATCATGGGTGGGGGGTGAAGGGTGGAAAGTCAAGGTAAACTGAAGGACAAGGGGAGCTGCAGGGAGGTGGGTCTTGCCAGGGATGACGGGTGCAGAGGGCACCCCCTCCATGGGGCTGGGGAACACTGAACTCACTGTGGCCCGAGCACAGCGAGCCTGAGCCAGGGACCTGGAGCCCCTGCTGCCTTTGGGGAAAAGCAGGGGCCCGGCCAGACCCACCTTGTCACCTAAGGGAGGTGGGGAGGGGAGGAGAAAATGAGAACCTGGGAGCAAGGGGACCAGCTGAGGGCCCAGAGTCCCTGTCACTGGCTCCTCTTCCCAACCCAAGCAGGATGCAGTTTCCATGACAACCTGGCCAGCAGAAAGGGGGTGGGGACTGCAGAGGGAATTTTCCACATCAGCAGGAAGGAGCCGTGTGGGCTGCAGAGGAAAGAACCGCCAGGAGGGCGGGCGCAGCAGGCCAGCAGCCCCTGGTCCCCACGGCCAGAGGGCAGAGGGCACGCAGGGAAGGATCCTCCTCCTGCCCCATTCTGGCAAACCCACCTCCCGCCACTGTGCGGGAGGTTCAGGAGAGGGACAAGGGTCAACTGTCCAAAGATCAGCAGCTGTCCAGGCCTTGCGAAGGGGGCAGTAGGCAGCACAGGAGCTCCTGCCAGACAGCCAGATTCAAGGGCATGGCCCAGGATAAGTTCCCTCGGAAGGTGGGGGTGGTGGGCTATGGCCGCCTCGGTGAGTCCCTGACCATCTTGGGCCAGCTTCCTCAGGCCCCTTCCCAAAGCCACCACAAGCACATTTGCATCTGTCTGTGTCCACCTACCCAGTATTTTCCAACCAGCCTGGGTCTCTGTCCTCCTCTCTGGTGTCTGTCCCCCTCCCTGGGCCTCTAACACTGCTCTCTGGGGATCTGTCCCCCTTTCTCTGTAGGACTCTCTGTCCCCCTCTATCTCTATCTATGGGTCTCTCTCTGGGCCTCTATCTGTCTCTCAGAATCTGTCCCTTTTCTGTGTGTCCCTGTCCTCCTATCTCTGGGTCTCTAGCCCTCTCCTTTCTCTCCCCCCAGGACAATCCCTCGTCTCCCACCTTCTGGCTCAGGGATCCGAACTGGGTCTAGAGCTTGTTTTTGTCTGGAATCGTGACCCAGGACGGATGGCAGGGAGTGTGCCCTCTTCTCTGCAGCTCCGGAACCTTGCTGCCCTTGGGGAAAGGTCAGTGGCCTTCTGTGAGAGTGGGCTTCCTGACACTCCTGTTCTGGCCTCCCTCAGCTGTGTCTGATATCAGGCAAGTCCCTTGCCCTTCCTGGGCCTTGGTTCACCCAAACATGAAATAGGACAAGCACACCCAGACCAGGCTGGGAGACTGACAGCCCTCCCACAGACTCTGAGAGGAGCTGGGAGGGGAGGCTGATTCCCCCAAGGCCCTCCCCATCTCTCCCCTCTCCCAGGCACCCTGATCTTGTGATAGAAGTGGCCCATCCCCAAATAATCCATGAATTTGGGGCACAAATCCTGCGCCATGCCAACCTCCTGGTGAGCCCCACTCAACCTACAGCCCAAGCCCCGACCCCTTTAGTCATCTGTCCCTGAACTCAACCGTTCTTGCCCTCGTCCACCCCAGGTGGGGTCCCCCTCAGCCCTGGCTGACCAGACTACAGAGAGGCAGCTCCTGGAGGCCTCACACCTCTGGAACCATGCTGTGTTTGTGGCCCGAGGGGCTCTATGGGGAACTGAGGACATCACCAGGTTAGATGCAGCAGGAGGCCTCCAGGTGAGGACCCACTGGGATCCCCAGGTACCAGAGGGGGCCTGCAAAGACCCCAGTCCCCCTGACCCCAGCTCTTGCTTCCAGAGCCTCCGTGTCACTATGGCCACACACCCAGACGGCTTTCGGCTCCAGGAACCCCTGGCTTCAGTCCATATCACTGGGCCTCGCACTGTGCTCTATGAAGGTCCTGTGCGTGGACTCTGCCCATTTGCCCCCCGAAACTCCAACACGATGGCAGCCGCTGCCCTAGCTGCCCCTAGCCTGGGCTTTGACAATGTGATTGGGGTGCTTGTGGCAGATCTCAGGTGAGCCAAAATGAGCAGGAGTTTGGGTTGGTTCCTGGCCAACCAGACTGACTGCCCTGCTTCCTGCAGCCTCACAGACATGCACATGGTGGACGTGGAGCTGAGAGGCCCCCCAGGCCCCACAGGTCGAAGCTTTACTGTGCACACCCACCGAGAGAACCCTGCTGAGCCAGGCGCTGTGACGGGCTCCGCCACAGTCACAGCCTTCTGGCGCAGCCTTCTGGGTGCGGTCAGACCCTCCTCAATGCTAGCGACCCCTCCCCTTGGGCTCTGGGTGCTTGTGTTTACAGAGGTTGGGGTCTTGGGCTCAGGTTCTGCAGTTTTGATACTCTCTGTGAATCTTTATTTCTGAATCTCCTTAACCTTGCCATTCCACAACTTGAATCTTTGTATACGTCTCCATCTCTGTCCATGTCCCCTCTCAGTCTCTGTCCCCCTTTCTGTAGGCCTCTTTGTCTACACTCCAGTTCCCTGTCTCTTTAGGTCTCTCTATCCACACCCAAATCAGTCTCTATCTATTCCCACCACAAGTCTCTGTCTCTCGGTCTTTATCTGTTCACACCCGTCAGTCTGTCTACGTGTCCACACCCCAAGTCTCTGTCTCTCTGGGTCGTGCTCCTTCCTCCTGTTCCGCTTTGGTCAGTCCCTTCACTATGTCCGCCCCGTCCCCAAGTGTCGATCTCATCTCTCCATCTTTCTCTCTATCTTGGTCTTTCATTGTCCATCTTCCCCCTCTCCCTGCAGGATGCTGCCAGCTTCCCTCCAGGCCCGGGATCCATCTCTGCTAAGAAGCCTCTTTCGCCCAAGAGGACATCTTGACTGACTGATCTCCCCACACCTCTGCCCCACTCTAGTCCTGGCCGCACTTCCCCAGGAGCTCCCTACTCTCAGTAAAGATCAGACACTTCTCCTAGTACTGTCTGGTGTCTACTTCCGTATTTCCCTCTGTGGCGTCACTACGTCTGCACACAGTTCATATGACGCCATAGCAATGGGCGGGCGCACACTGCAGCAAACCTCCGGGAAGTTATCGCGAGAGCCTACCCACTACATTTCCCAGAACCCTCCGGGTAACAGTGGGCGTGGGAATACCGGAGCGGTCGGCTTTCCGAGACGCATTTCCGGGACGTGCCGCAGGGACCGACGGAAGTTGTTGACCTGTGTTTTCTACAAGTGACAGCACACTTCCGGGCCACGCGGCCTGGATGTTCCTTACGAACCGAGCGTTCCGCGGGGTCCGCCGGGAGTCGTAGTCCGGAGCGCGGGGGTCTCTGGGAGCTGTAGTTCATCCCGCCTGTCCAGTCAGCGCGGTGCCGCCGCCTTGCACTCGGAGCCTAGAGCCGCCGCCCAGGGGGATGCGGGAACCCCTGGCTCGGGGGAACGGAGAGGCAGGCGGGGTGAGGGGCGTTGCCAGGCAAAGGGCGAGCGCCGTGGTTGGGGTACGGGTCGGGGAAAGGGCTCTAATTATTTGGTGTCCAGGGAGGGGGCCTGTTTGCCATGCGATAGAAAAATGAGATCCTGTTGCTTAGTGACTGGGGAGGGGGCCCTGTTGCCAGGTGACAAGAGGAGAGGACCTCTTTTAATGACAGGGGAAGGGGAGTCTTCTGTTGCTAGGCAACCCGGAAAGACCTTGTTACCTAGAGACAGGAGAGAAGAGGAGGATTCCTCTACTGCTAGGTAATCAGAGGAGGGACTTTGATACCTAGTGTATGGGGGATGTCATCCGTTGCTAGGTAACCAAAGAAAGATCCTGTTACCTAGGAAAAGGGGAGAGGGGATCCTCTGTTGCTAGGTGACAATGATAGGGACCCTTTTACTTACAGACATGACAGGAGTGGTTCTCTCTTGCCAGGTGAGCAGAAGAGAGCCTTTTTAATGTAAGAATCGTTTCTTTGCCAGGAGACGGCGCAGGAAACAGGGTCAGAGACCCAGTGTCCTCCCAGGCTGCCCCTAGCACACCTCAGTCGCCATGCCCGAGGTTGGACCTCACACATTGGTCCTATAGATCCTGGGCCCCTGAGCACCTTCTCCCCCTCAACCTTAGCAGGAGCTGAGGACAGCATGTCCCAGGCCCCAGGAGCGCAGCCAAACCCGCCCTCCGTGTACCACGAACGGCAGCGCCTGGAGCTGTGCGCAGTCCACGCCCTCAACAACGTCCTGCAGCAGCAGCTCTTTAGCCAGGAGGCTGCCGATGAGATCTGCAAGAGGTGACTGTCACCTGCCCTGGACCCTCAGGGCGGGCTCAGAGAGGCAGAGCAGCCCACCTGGGGTTCACCGGACATGCCCTTTCGCTGCCTGAACTGGAGCCTGGGACTAGACATGGAGGTGTTTCTTTTTCTACCTGTCAGTCCCCACAGTCTCAGCCCCAGCCCAGGCCTCACCCTCTCTTACCACAGACTCAGTGGCCAGTTTTTCTTCTCCAGGGCATCCTACACACAGCCTCAGCGCTGACCCTGCCCCCTCCCCATCCTTTCCCCCAGGTAAAGTCCCCTTAACCTGATGTCCAAGGCCTACATGCTCTGGTCCCTGCCTGCCTCTGCAGCTCTGTCTCTCGCTGTTCCCCTCAAATCAGACTTCTCTGCAGTCCCTGAAGGAGCTCCACTATGATGCCTCTGGACCTTTGCGTGGGCTTTCCTTACTTCCTTCTCTTGGCAGCCTGTATCTTCTTCCTCGAAATTTCAAACATCACTTCTCCTTATCGCCTTCATTCCCTCCTCTCACCCCACTGTGCACAGCAGGCCCCACTGTGCTGCCTGACCTTCCACCCAGCCTTCTCCCCAGCCTTCTCACCTGCAGTCCCTCCCTTCCAACCAGTGCCCCCTGTGACCCCAGAGAGATCTTTCTATATCCAGAGATGGCCCTGTCTCCCTCCCCTCTCACTCAGCTTCCTCAGCTACCCAGCATCCTCACACTGATTGTTATAGGATTCATTTTTCTCCTCTGTCACTCAAAACAAGGATTGATCTACTCTTTCATGCCAAGGCCATGATGGGGACCCAAAGCTGTCAGGTAGCAGCCCTGCCTTAAGAGAGGTGACAAGGGGAACAGACCCACAGAAAAATAAAACACATTTTCCCCTCCCCCTGCCCTGCCTTCCATGGGTCAGACAGGGAACAAAGATACAGTTGTTCAGAGAGCAGGGCTCAGAGAGACGCATGTGGCAGGGTGGGTCCCTGGGCTGGGGGAGCTGGAGGGAACAGCAGACAGCTGGGACAGGTGGCTGGGAAGGGCCAGTGCTGAGGCCACAAGATCACAAATGCTGGGTGGAAGAGGTGGGACTATCCTGGGGGGCAGGCACCAGGGAGGGCTGTGAGAAGGGCGGGGCAGGCTCAGCCCTGAGTGAGGCAGAGGCCTGAGGACACGGTAGTCTGCCAGTCGTCATCCAGGGGCCTCAGTTCACCCAGTTCACTCCTGACCCCAAGCCCAGCTGGAGGTCAGGAGACAGGATCTTGAAGGACAGAGAAAGGATATGGTCATGCTGAGAAGGCTCCTGGATGGGACTTTGTCCAGGGGCACTGGGGAGCCATGAGAGGGCTGTGAACACGAAGGGAAGGGGCATCTCTGGGGTCACAAGGGTGATGGCTGGAGGGGAAGGCTGGAGGCTGGGTGGGGGTCCAGGCAGAAGAAGACAGAAGCCTGAGCTGGGGCCCTGGGAACAGGGGAGAGTTAGAGGACAGGAGGGACAGAACTTTGGGGTTGAAGAGAGAAGTCAGAGGCCGAGCCCTGGGACCCTCCTGCTGTATGGGAAGGGTGAGACCTCTCCAGGATCGCAGCTCAGCTCTGATCACCCACCTCCACCAGGTTGGCTCCAGACTCCCGACTGAACCCCCATCGCAGCCTCCTGGGCACTGGCAACTATGACGTCAATGTGATCATGGCCGCCCTGCAGGGGCTGGGGCTGGCTGCCGTGTGGTGGGACAGGAGGAGGTAGGACCCAGAATGCTACATCCTGCCTCGGCAGGCACGGGCTGTGTGGCCGGCGCGGGACGGGAGGTTCGCACGGCCCACGGGTGCCAGTGGGCTGGGAGGTGGATAAAGGACGAGTGTGAAGATCAGAGGATGATGGGCAGCACGATGGTCACTAGGTGAATTAAAGAAGGGCGAGTGAGGCGTGAGTGGATGGCTGGTGCATGAATTAAAGCAGAATGGCTGGCAGGCAACGGGTACCTGATGGGTGGCTGGTGACTGGATGGATGAGTGGAGGTTTGGGTGGGTGAACCATGTCAGGATAAACAGGAGATGGATCAGTGGGTGGTGGTAGTTGAGGGGGGTTTGGAAGGGTGGGTGGCTGGGTGGGATGTAATGCATGGAAAATAGACAAGCAGGTGGGAGGGGGCTGGTGGCTGATGGAGAATAGAAGGGATGAAGGGTTCATTGCCGGGTGGGTGGACAAGTGGATGCATTGCTGGTGGGAGGTCTGATTGGCAGGGGCCAGGCTTGAATAGGCGCGAGAACGGATGGGTAGAGGGTGGAGGGACTCGGGACCACAGAGGCCCATGCCATCAAAGACCTTGGTAACATCTGGCCAGCTCATCAAGGCCAGGCAGAACAGGCCTGACCCACATCCCCTTCCCCGCTACCCAGGCCCCTGTCCCAGCTGGCCCTGCCCCAGGTGCTGGGGCTGATCCTGAACCTGCCTTCACCTGTGTCGCTGGGGCTCCTGTCCCTGCCGCTGCGCCGGCGGCACTGGGTGGCTTTGCGCCAAGTGGATGGTGTCTACTACAACCTGGACTCCAAGCTGCGGGCACCTGAGGCCCTGGGGAATGAAGACGGTGTCCGGTGAGCCAGGGCAAAAGCGACTGAGGTTGGGGCCTTGAGCTGGAACCCCACCCTGCCCAAAAGAAATACGGCTGGCGGGGCCTCAGTTTCCCCATTTCTCTCATCCAGAGCCTTCCTGGCAGCCGCCCTGGCCCAAGGCCTGTGTGAGGTGCTGCTGGTGGTGACCAAGGAGGTGGAAGAGAAGGGTTGCTGGCTGCAGACAGACTGACCCATGGCCCACTCTGCCAGCCATCTGCCTGTGTGGCCATGCCCAGCCTGGGTTCCAAGTGCCGGGGAAGGGCCTGCACTTTAAGGACCTCAGAGGCCCCTCCCCTTCCCCACATTCCTGCTCCCCAATGCCGCTGCTGCCTCAATAAATCTGCCAATTTGCTCCTTGCCTGATCTGTGTCCAACTGACCCCCCCCCCCCCGCTGAGGGTCCCTCTCCATCAGAGAGGTCAGATACCCCAGTAAGAGAGACAAGGAACAAGACACATTGATATGGTCTCGTGTGTGGTAGGGTGAGGCTCAGTAGACTGCGAGGTCTACTTCCAGTCTGTTGGGAGGCAGGGAGAAAAATGATCCCCACAGATGTTCAGGAATCCCAGAGCCAGTGAATGTGTTGGGTGACAGCAAGTTTCCAGCAAGGCTGCCGGTGGAAGTGGGCGGCCCATCAGCTGGCCTCACAACAGGGAGACGATCCTGGCTCTGGTGGGCCCCATGAAGCTGCAGGGGAGGCAGTGGGGAGCTCATCCAGGGTCTGGCCTCCATAGGTGAGACAGTACACCAAGTGCGGGGCGATTTCTTACAGCACCAGGGGAAGCAAACACCACCGCAATCCAGGAGGGGTGCCCGCCTCAGAGAAAGCCACCTGGGCCAAGACTTAGGAGGTGAGGGGGCTGTGCCGCATATTGGAGGAAAGGCCTCCCGGTGCAGAGCGCAGCTCCACAAAGGCCCTGAGGGCAGAGGGGACAAGAGGAGACGATGCCTGGCCTTTCTGGCCATGGTATGCACCTGGCTATGACTCCAGGAGCAGGAGCAGAAGAGCCTGCAGTGAGGATCCCACGGCGCCACTCAGGCCGGTTAGCCCTTGGGCCTCCTCTGCATTGTCCTGTAGCGCCTGTTTCTCTGCTGAGACTCCCTTGTCCCAGGGGAGCCATCCTCTGGGCCCGCCTTGCTGATGACACCCAGGGCTGGAGCAGTCAGACCCGCCATCCAGGCTCCAAGTAGCAGGAGGCACAAGGCGATGCCAGGACTCCTGGCCCAGTGGTGTGGGGAGTCAAAGGGGGTCTCCCAGGACACTGGGGAACAGCAGAGGTGAAGGGACGGGATGGGGGGTAAGGGGCAGATCACCTGTAATGGCACAGAGACAGGAGTGGCCATGGAAAGTTGGGGAGGGCCTCCAGAATGGAAAACGACTATGTGAGCCCAGAACATTGCCGCCAGTGCTGCTGCTCGTCCCAGTAGTTACCCCAAGAGGTCACGAGGGACAAGGTGATCCTGACCAGAAGCAAACCAGGCAGGGCCTCTGGGACATGGGGCTCTGAGCAGGTCAGCTCTAGGATGGGGGACAGACTGGAGGACCCTCGGTACCCTGAGGAACAGGGGGTGATGGATGCTGTGCTCAGTAGAATGGAAGGAATGAGACTGGTCAGGACCAGTGACATGCAGGAAGTGGGGACTCAGGAGATGAATTCAGGGGTCACAGGTCTGTCCTGGAAAGTGAGAGTTGTGAGTACAGGGAGAAAAGCAGGTAGAGGGACCAGGCTGAACCTGGAGATCCCTTATGTGCCATCCAGAAGGGTGGACCCAGTGGCAGAGGGACACTGGGATGGGGAGGCAGGAGGCAACCTGGTTTAGGGTGTGACTCCCCACCTCAGCCTCCATCTGGAAGCCACCAGGCAATGAGGTCACCCCAGGACCACAGATGCCACACCCTGACGCCAACATGGGCAGGGCAGACACCATCCATGCAGGATGCCTAGTGACCTCTGGACATGCAGAGGCTCAGCAGCATCACAGTTTCCAGAATTTCTGAGGTAAGAGGACAAGTTGTAAAGTAAAAGGCAAAATGACTGAGACATGCTGCTGGAGCAGCCGTCGCTCCCGCCCTCCTGTCTCCTGGCCGCTTATCGGCCGCAGGTCTCTCTCCTGGGGGCTCTGTCTCTGCCTCTGCCTCAATCGCCCTCATTTCCCTTCGCCTCTGTCCCCACCTCCCACTGCCCCTCTCAGCCCAGATTCTCCTTTCATCGCTCATCTTCCTGGTCTCAGGATCTTTCTCAGCCTCTATCGCCCTCCTCCCTGCCCCCTCACCCAGGCCGTCGCCTGTCCCATCCCTGGTGGCAGACAGCTGGCAGGACTCCTGAGTGCTTCTATTCTTGGCTTGAGTGGCAGCAGCTGTAATCTCCCAGGTGCTCCCTCAGTTGTGGCCAAATAAGGCCTGGAGCAGGAGCCAGCGTGGGACCCAGAGGGGGCCGGACCCTGGCGGCGCCCTTCTGAGCCCCCTCCCGCGCTCACCCTCCCACCGGGCGAGGGTGTGAGCCGGCAGGACAGACGGCTCACTGGTTGAGCGCCTCCTGTTTGCCCCTCACGGTGCTGAAGGTCCGCCCACCGTCCCCACCCCCACCCTCTGGCGCCCCCAATTCTCAGGGAAGCGCCTGGGACTCGGGGCGCCCCTCGCCAGTGGAGTCGGCCGATCCCAAAGCTGGGGGGCTCTCGAGAGGCCCCAGCAGCCCGTCGCGGGGCCCCGCGCGGACCCCAGAGCCGTGGGCGCCAACTGCAGGAGGGCGGCGGGTCACGAGGGGGTGGCGGGCGGGGGTGCAGCTGTCCCGCCGCGCTGGTGCCGACAGCTGCGGCCCGATTTAGCTCACAGGGCCGGGGTTTGGCCAGATAAGGCGACGCGGGGCGGGCCGGGCGCCCTAGGCGCCCCTTCAAATTGCCGGGCCGGGCCAGGGGGGCGGCCGTCGCCGACGCCAGGTGAGGGGCCGCGGCCGCACCGCCCCGGCCGCCCGCGCTTTCACCCATCCCTGTTCTGCGGGTTTCTGTCCCCCTGCCCTTCGCTCTCCACTGGGTCTCCCCGCGTCTGTCTGTCCGTCCTCCGGCTGTCTCCTGCTTCTCTCCCTCGCTCTCCTCGGGCTCTCTCCGCCCCTGGCCCCTCGCGCCCAGCGGCCTCTGTCCCCGCCTGGCTGGCTCTCTCCTCCCTCTCCGTCTCTCCCTCTCTGTCTCCCCTTCTCTCTCCGTCTCTCTCTGTCTCTGTCTCCCTCCCTTCCTCTGTCTCTGTCCCTCCCCGTCCCTCCATCTGTGTCTCTCTCCCTCTCTCTCTGACTCTTTCTCTGTCCCCCCATCTCTCTCCCTCCCTCTGTCTCTGTCTCTCTGTCCCCCCATCTCTCTCCCTCACTCTTTGTCCCCCCATCTCTCTCCCTCCCTCTCTGTCTCTGTCTCTCTGTCCCCCCCCCCCCCATCTCTCTCCCTCTCTCTCTTTCTGTCTCCCTCTCTGTCTCTCTGTGCTGCTCACTCCGTCCCTCCCGTCTGGTCCCCTCAGCTGATGGAAGTCCTGCCCGCCCTGAGCATTTTCTGCTGAATAAAGCCGGTTCTGTCCCCACCTCTCTTGCTCCTTTCGCCTCTTCTTTCCTTCCTCACTCCTCTGCCTCCAGCCCTGGTCCCCACGGAGATCAAGGGGATGGACCCACCCTGGGGTGGGGACAGGCCTCCTCCCTCCCAGATACAGCAACAAAGAGAAAGATGAGGAGAGAGTGGATGCAGAGGGAGAACCAGGGACAGGGACCAGGAGACAGGGCGTAGGGAGAGCAGACAGCAGCCACAGGGACTGGGGAACTCAGACACCAAGGAGCAGAGACCAGCGCCCCCCACTCCATCCCAACAGATCCAGGGGACAAGGGCTGGTGGCTGAGTTGCTCCTTCCCCCTCTGGACCAGGATGTGCCTGGCTCAGGACAATGGGCCCTTGTCCTCTCTCCTTGGGCAGCTGGGGACGGCCTGTGGGATGGCCAGGGGAGGGCTCCTGGGGAAGCGTGGATGGCCTGCAGCGCCCTCAGCCCTCTCCACCCTCAGGCCTTCCTTTCCGGCCTCCACCTGCCCCGACTGCCTTCTTCTCTGCCTGGGAATGGGCATTTATGGGTCACCTACTGTAGGCACTGGAATGCCTCCTCACCTCTTTACCCTCCCACCTGTCCCTCCCTGTTCTTGTTCCTTCCTCTGCACCCTCTGCTTGATCATCCTGTACTTCTGGCTCCAGCCTGGGAGGAAATGGGCATTTATTAAGTACCTAGTGTTGACAGGCCATTTCCACACGCTGCCTCTGTGCCTCTTCTTCCCTGGGCTGGGGTCTTCCTCCTGTTCTCTTCTGGTTTGCCAGGTCCCTCCTGGGAGGACGTGGGCATCTACCGAGCACCTGCTGTGTGCCAGGGACAACACTGTCCCCTCCCCCTGTACCTGCACCCACCATTTACTTTCTTTCCTCTTCTCTCCGACTTGCTGCCCTCTCCTGGAGGAGAGAATGAACACATTTGAGCACCCACTGTGTACTGGGCACTTTGCATACCATCTCACTGTTTTTTCCCCCTGTCCTCTTCTCTGTCCTCTCCTTTTCCTTCTGAGCTCTGGGCCCTCTTCCAAGGCAAGGAACACACTTATTGAGCACTTCTGGTATACCCGGCAATTGTGTGCTTCCTCTACTCTCCCCCCATCCTCCAGTCTCCACTGACCTATGGTCTGACAGCCTCTGCTTCTTTCTTTCAGGGAAGGACATGGGCATGATTAGGTACTTATTGTATGCCAATTTTCTTACATCGACCCTCCCCTCACTTGTTTCTGTTGTCTTATCTCTGGTTTCTCCTTTCTGCTCCTTCTGCTCTTTCTTGGGCAATTACAGAGCACCTGCTGGATGCCAGGCCATTAACGTCCCACCTCATTTCCTCTGCCTCTTTCTCTCCACCCCTCTTGCTCTGCCAGCTTCTCTCTCCCTCGCTTCTCTGAGCTGGGCATTTATCTAGTGCCCCCTGTTGCCCCCCAGGATTCGCCTGCACCTCCCCTTCCCTTCCTTGCCGGTTCTTTTCCCCTCCTGCTCCACCTCCGCTCCTGCTCTCTCCTCCAGGCGCCCTGCCTCCCTGCACACCATCCTGGCTCCCTCCTCCCAGCTCCTCTGCCCTGCCAGCTCCCTCCTACAGGAGGAAAGGAGCCTGTGCTGGGCACTGCTGACCCTTGGGGTCACCTCCTAGGCTCTGTTCCCTCCCTTCCTCCTGGCTTCTTCCTCTGCTCATGGCTGGGCAGGGAGTGGGCACTTGTTGAGTACCTACTATATGCCAGCCACAGCTTTTCTTCTTTGTTCTCTCTACTGAAGTTTTCCTCTCCTTTCTCCTGGAGAACACTTAAAGAGCACTTACTGTATGCCTCGTAGTTTCTACCTAGATCCCCTCTCCTTAGGCTGTCTTTCTTCCTGTTTTTCCTCTGCAATGATTTCTTCTTTCTTACCTATCTCTCCTGAAGAAGGGAAGGGGCATTTATTGAGTGCCAGCTGTGTGCTGAGCTCTTTTTAAGCACTTCCTTCCCTTCTCACAATCTGCTCCCCCTTCTCCTCCTTCCTGCTCCGTGTTCTCGGGAAAGGGAAGGGGCACTAATCGACCGCCAGCTGTATGCTAGGCAATCAACACACACTGACACCTCTCTCTGTAGCTCCCTCTCCTCTCTTTCTCTTCTCATCAGTGGAAGCTCCAAACTTTCTAGGCGGGAGGGGTTTGGGGGTCCTCTGAAGCCACCACTGTGGAAGGGGCAAGTTGGCATCGCCTCGTATGCTGCGAAGACTGAAACAGGGCCGATTTGGGTTCCCATCCAACTTCATCTGAGTTCTCATGGACGAGGTGTGGGTGAGAGCAGCTCTCCCTTGGAGGGGTGCTGGGGGTCTCTGGGGAGGCGGGAGCTGGTCTGAGTAGCTGCCCAGGGTCTCCTCCTTCCTCCCCCAGGCCCTGCAGGCAGAAGCAGGGCAGGGGGTGTGGCGAGGCGCTCCCCTGTCGCCTGGTCCTGGGGTCCCTCCCTCTGCCCCTCATTCTCTCACAGCTCCCAGTCCTCTGCCCCCACCTCTGCCCTCTCTTCCTCTGCCACACTTTCCTCACATGCCGGTGCCTGCCCGCACCCTCCTGTCACCGGGTCTCCTGATGGCCCCCGCCACTGCCTCCCCTCCTCCCTCCCTCCCCCCTTCCTTCCCCCTTTCTTGCTCCTCCTCCTCCCTCCCTCCCCCTTCCTTCCCCCTTTCTTGCTCCTCCTCCTCCCTCCCTCCCCCCTTCCTTCCCCCTTTCTTGCTCCTCCTCCTCCCTCCTCCCCCCTCCACAGCTGCCCCCCACGAGGCTCTGCTCTGGTCCTTCCCCTTCTTCACCTGCCCCACCATTTCCCGACCCCACCTTTTCATGCTCGCCCTTCCCAGACCCTCACACCACCTGTGCCCTCCTCCCCAGCGGGAGGCACTGCAGCAGGCAGGCAGGTGCCCCTCGCCTCCTCGCACACTCCCGCCCTTCTCCCATTCCAGCGCTCCCAGGCCTCGCCCGGCTGTCTCTCCCTGAACCTTCATTACTTTCCCCTCGCTCTCCCCTTCCGCTTCCCCTGGCTCCCTCCCCACCACAGTCCCTGGGCCGAGGGCCTCCCCTTCCTCTGAGGGCTGGGAGCTATTCTGAGGGTGGTGCTGACACCTCTGCCCTGCCCCCTGTCTCTGTCCCTAAGGCCAGAAGGTGGTGACCAGCAGGACTGGCAGGGCCCCTCCACAAAGCTGATGTCTTTATCCCACTCAGCACAAGGGCCTTCCACCCGGGCTTCACCCTTCACTGGGTTCACGTCCCTCCAGGTCCCAGGACCTGGCTCTCATGGCTCAGTGACACGTTCTTGTCCTCTGCAGCTCCTGGCTGATGCTGATGGGACCCAGGATCAGTCCTGGACTAGGAAGGACACTTGACCTGTGGGAAGGTGTCCAGAGCCTGGCAGGGTCTCCCCTTCCCTGCTCCTCCTCGCCTCCCCCTCCAGCTCCAAGCCCTGGGTGCCTTTGGCAGCGTCTCTGCAGGGACTCTCTAGCCTGGCTCCACTCAGAGGGCAGCCAGGCCCTCGCCACTCCTCGCTGATGGTGGCTCTTGCTCATGGTTCCTTCTTCCCTCACATCCCCATGGTTCTGCCAGACAGAGCGCAGGGCAAGACTTGAGGGTCCCTGGTGGCCAGTTGTATGGGGTGGGTCCCCCTGCAGGCCCCTGTGAGGGATC